>NC_092762.1:13579964-13885358 GCF_047496795.1 Chiloscyllium punctatum | reverse complement strand
CAATCACAGTGAAGTTTGAGTTGTCGAATGCGATACTGATACAGCATGGAAACAGGCCATGCAGCCTAACTTGGCACTCTGGCCAGGTTTCCTAATCTAAACTCGTCCCATTTCCCTTTGTTTGTCCCATGACCCTTTGGACGTTTTCTATCCAATAAACTGTCCAAAAGTCTTTTAGATGTTGTATTTGTGCCAGCCTCTGCCCTTCCTCTCACAGCTCATCCTAATATGTGAAACACACTGTGTGGAAAAGTTGCCCCTCAGACCCCTTTTAAATCTTTCCCCCTCAAGTTAAATATTATTTACACCGCAGAATATTTAAGACTGCAAAGTTACTAAAAGTTGAGAGGTATTTAGAAGCAGCGTAATAACATTCATACTTTAATCAGTGATGTGAAGCAAATTAATTCAAGATGTTGTGATCATTATAATGAACAACAGTTCCAAGCTGAGACAATGTTGGTTGAAAAGCAGTTCAATCGACACTTAGATATTTTCTAATCAACTCTGAGGTGTTTTGACACATCTCTGTTCAAGGTGGGAATTGAACCCATGCCCCCTGGTCTACTCATACAGACATTACCGGAGTCCTCCATAATATTCCCTTGCAGGAAGGGTAGGACTATAATCACATACTTACTGTGTCGATTCACAGGGAAAACTACTGAGATATTTATTGTTATAATTGGACTCGGATTGTATTCGACAGTTCCAGAGTGTAATGGATCGATAAAAAGAATTAGTTATTTCTAATAATGAAGGAACGAAGCAACAATGATCTTAAATAAACAAAGATCTCATGCTAATTTAGGAAGTCAATATGTTTGAAGCAGTTATTCATCTGCATAAAAAATAATTAACACGCTTTGTAATGCACATGAAATGGAAATAAAGCATTAGTCTTTCAATGTGACTACTCAGCGAAAGATAACTTTCCTCATTTTCAAAAAATTGTGTTTGCTAAGAATTCAAGATTTATTGTTATAGCATAGAGCGAACATTTGTTAATTCTGGTTCATTTAAACAAGAAACTCGGAAAATTTAAATAATGTTTAACATGAAAAATATTTAGCTCTTATTGTCATAATCAGATATATAGAAATGTTAGAATTGAAGTGAAATATAATCAATACAAGAATGTAAACCAAACTGTGGATGCTGGAAATCACAAGCAAAATCAGAAATTGCTGGACAATAACTCAGCAGGTCTGGCAGCATCTGTGGGGAGAAATCAGTGTGAAAACTTTTGGGCCAGTGACCTTTCTTCAGTCTGCATTTTTGCTCACAACCAATTCAATCCAGCTAAGCGTAAACACTTAAAATTATTTTTGCTAAGATTAAGAGATTGCAGAGTGCAATATTGTTTACGTAAGTTGATGTATTAAGCCTTTGCTTCACATCGACAGCTGGAGATATTGGATTTCAACAATGTTTGCCAGTTAGATATTGACAATAATTCGTTTTAAAATGGCTGATAACAAATTTAAGAATGATGAGAAAACTCTTATTGCAATGTAATTGTGCAATATGTTGGAAAAAAAATTAAGATTTATGTGAAAATTAGTTAGCCATCTCTTAATTGATAAGACTGTTTAATGATCCTTCCATTAATATGAGAATTCAAATGAAAGAGAACGAGATAGTTAGAATGATTGTTGGATGAGAAAACTTTGGGTGATTGCAGGTGTGTTGACCTGAAAAGAATGTTAATATTTCATTATGATACTGGCACTAAGAAATAATGGATTCAACTAAAATGTGAATCTCATGATGGTGTGTGACTTGAAATAACAATTAAATAATAATTAATGATCGAACTCAACACTTAAACTGATTCAATATTATCAAAGCAGTTTGTACTGGATATTCATTAAAATCAGTAAACTGAGAATTAAAACATTGGGTTAATTTAAAAACAAAACTCACACCTTAGAAGATTATTCATCATAATTGTTATGTCATTGAAAAAAACCTCATTTCTTCAAGAATTTTGCATTTCCCTCATTATCTGTCTTTTTTCCACAGGGATCTGTACTGGAACCCTTCTTTTTGCGATACAAATATATAGAAGTGAAATGGATTAAAATCTAACTGGGGGAGTTAATACGTTTGCAGATGATATAACGTTCAGTGCAGTTGGGGACAATGTAGAGGGTTGTCAAATAATAGCAGCAGGAAAAAGAGAAATTGCAGATATGGGCAGAGTAATTAAAGGTGAAGTTTAATCCATACACGTGTGAGGTGTTTCACTTTGGAAGCTCAAATGTTAAGGAAAAATAGATAGTTAATGGCAGGACCCTAACAGCTTTATTATTCAAAGGGACCTTGGCGTTCAAGACCATGGCTCCCTGAAAGTGACCATGCAAGTAATTAAGTGGTTAGGAAGGCAAATGGTATGCTTGCCTTTATTGGTCAGGGAACTGGTTACAAGTGTCAGGAAGCCATGCTGTAACTTTTTAAGAATTTGGTTAAGGCATACTTAAAGTGTTGTGTTCACTTTTGTTCGCCATGTTCTAGGGAGGGTGTGGATGCTTTGGAGAGGGTAAAGAGTGCGTTTACCAGGATGCTGCCTGGATTTGGAGAGGCGATAAAAACTCAGATTGCTTTTTTTGTGGAGTGGCGGAGACTGGGGGAAGACTTGATGGAAGTCTCTACAATCATGCGATACGTAGATAGGGTTGATGGTCAGAAGGTTTTTCCCAGAGTTGAAGCATCAAAAACTATGTGACATGCGTTTACGGTTAGGGGGAAAGTTCAAGGGGCATGTAACGGGCAATTTGTTTTCACACAGGGAGTGGTAGGTGTCTGGAATGAACTTCCATGGGTGGTGGTGGAGGCAGATACATTAAGGCTCTTTAATGTTCATTTCGATAATTTGGAAGGATATGGACCAAGCGTCGGCAGAAGGGATGATTTTCTTTTGCATTATGTTCAGCACAACGTTATGGGCCAAATGACCAATTCCTGTGCTGCACAGATCTGTGAGAGCAAGTTAACGTCTAACTCATATGAAATTTAATCTAATCAATATTTAGCCACTGGTGTCAGAAATAGGAAGGAAATAAGTAGAGAACGAACTTGACTACAATCTAAAAATATAGTCAATTTAATTTACAGAGTTTTTTTGATATTTGTTCTGAATTATTAGATTAATAACTTTGTTGGAGATGTTTGGAAAATATTTGCAGTTAATGATGTGCTGTCCCAAAATGACCCTTGTAAAACTGAAGATTGGACCAGAAACCTGTTAGAAAACTTGAAAATATTCAGTAAGGTGAGATGCACCTCATAATTTAAACCATTAATTCTTACTGCCAATACTACAATAACAAAATCTTTCAGCTCTGCACCAAAAAGCAGTGATTTCCGTCGAATGCTCATTATAAATATCTGAATGCTACTCGTTTCAACAATCAAAATAATCACAGCCTCATTTTTTAAGAGACATCTAAGACATTTCACTAATAATTACTGTTTATTTCGACAAATTGCTCGTTCAAACTGCAATGTGAGATTACTCATTAATATTCAGTTCACTGACAGCATATTAATAATTTAAATATTGCTAATATCTAATAATTGATCCTTCCAGTAAGGGGTAAAACAGTGGAATTATGGCTCAGTACATTAACTGATGGAAAGATATTGTTGTGTTCACTCTCCCAATTATTGTGAATATCGCTATTTATTTTGATTTGATTTGATTTGATTATACTTTTCTTCAACATGACGATTTATTGTATTTCTGATCACAGTAATAGTTAAATATTTTAAAGCTAAAAAAATTCAAATTTGTAATCTTTTGTCAACAAGAAAAAAGAATTTACATGCATGTGTTCTTTTCTTTATCAGAGTAAATTTTGAATTGTTGGAAGTTATACATTTATATAAGGAAGGGGAGCTGCCTGCAGCAGAATAGTCACATTGAATGATTTCTTTTGCGATTACATCCTGCTGCTAAGCATTCTAGCTATCTTTTCATGATAAGAAAAACGGCTTTAAACACATTCCGCAGTCATATTTTTCATGAATTTACAATAAGTGCATGATATGTGTATTTATCTTTCTTTCAATTGTCATGATTTTAATTTTTAAGTAAGAGCATATATGCTTAGTACCATCATTATTGGGAATTACTATTTCATTCTCATTCCATTACACACAGAAACAGTCCAATTAATTCCCAGCCCAATTATCGGAATGAATATTGATTAGTTTTCATTTGAGTAATTACAATTGGTTATTATCCCATCCTTCCTTGTTAGGAACATAATGAAAGACACTTGTGGAGCTCTAATAGTGTCTCTCCTATCAGACTAGGAGGTGTGGGTTCAGTTCCCTTCTCCAACAGAGATATGCCAGTGCAGCTTGGAATGGTGATTAGGAAATATCTAGGCAGAGTTTGAATTGATTTTCAATCCATTTTTGGATCTGCTTCTGTCTGTTGTTCATTCCAATAATCTCTCAATCTGCAATTTATTATCTTCAGGTCATTCATAAAAGTATGTATCACATTATATTATATCTAAATTTTAGATTTGAGGACACTGCAGTTTTTAACATTTTAAAGTATCTAAGTAATGAAATTCATTTCGTTTAATCAAAATACATTCAGGTATTATTCATATGGTGGACAACAGGATTTTACTGACAGTCAGCTCAAGAATGTTCAAATATTGTTTATTCTGTGAATTTAATTCTGCAGAAGAGTTTCAATAAACATTTAACACATCATTTTTGTGCATTTCAACACCTCACATACACCAATCCTTATTCTCTAGTCCGAGCAGATGAAGAGATGAAGATCGCCTGATGAAGAGGCAGCACATTGAAAGTTAGTGCTTCCCAATAAACCTGTTGGACTATAACCTGTTGTCATATGATTTTTAACTTTGCTCACCCCAGTCCAACTCCAGCATCTCTCAATCATTGTTTCACAAAGGAATTCCCATAATTTTAAAAAAGAAAATATGACTTTAATTAAGCACTTTAACACGCGATTATTAATCCCTTCCAATATTAGTAAAATATCTCAATGTAAGTGAAATCAATGCTCACACAACAGGGCACATACAGCCACACAAATGTCTTCCTTGTCATCTGATTACTGCTCAGGAGAAAAACCGGAGTAAGTATCTTATCGTTCCTGAGAACAAGAGCCACAGTAAACATTTGGTGACCAGTTCCATCCAACAAATGCATTTGATTTCTTACATTTTGGTTCAGTAATTGCACACAAAATATTTAGCTAAAACCAATAACCATGCTTTATTACAAATAACCGAGGATGCTAATATCAACATATGTAGCAGCTTGCGAATCAAGGTTTCAGTTGAAGTATTGCAAAATAAAATAACTTAATTTCGGCTTAGTACAACTGTAGGTGAAAACATGTTGATTTTGCGCATTAAAAACCTTTATCCGCTTATCCAGAGAAAAATACTGAAAGGTGGCACTGTACATTTAATTTATTTTGAGTTTCTTTCACGAAAATAATCATTTTCTTCCTAGTTCTGATACACATGTCAAAATATTTACCATATTAACTCTTTATGAATAATGAAAGAGTTTTCTCTGCAAGAACAACATGAAGATGTTCAAGGTCCTCTAATTACTGTTGAGCAGAACACTCTTCATAAGGGTCTTATTATCTTGAACCGATGCTTATTATGACCTTGATTTTATTTCTGACTGGTGTTTTGGTGACTGATATGTTTTCAAACCAAGTGCAATGCATAAAGATTTATTTCAATTTGTTATAGAAAAAAACTGCTTTGAGCATGTTGATTTCTAATTATTTTTTACTCCCAAGTTATTTATCAATGTCCAATAATCATAAAATTATGGAAGATCCCTGTGTCTTATGTTCACTACAATGTGCACTTTCACTATCTAGTTATTTACTTCCTACGTCTGATATGAATGTCTAAACGGTGTTCATGAACAAAAAGTTGCAAATTAAAGCTACGTCTCAATAAGCAAACCAATGGATGGAAACATGTAATTCTTGTAATCCTGCATTTTTGAACCAAAAGCAATTCTGCTGAATAATCACTGAATGGCACATTTTTCTGAATCATAAAGCTAGCTACTATATTATATTTCTCAGTTTACCAATCTTTACCAATCCAATCATCATCAAAACAATGTGCTGTTAAAATATTGAATTTTTTTTTAGATTACAACGTAATTTTCCAGTCACTGCTATGACAATAATTGCACAGTTATTGGAGTTAGTCATTGTAACAAATATAGTGTGATTCGCATTTTTATTGCATCAATTGTTTCTGAGTACGAACACTACAATATAAAAATCAATTTCCTTTTCAGGTGAACGATCCCATAATGGAACCAATGATTTCCCATTCGATTCCTCATTGTAAATATCGGATGACTGCTCATTTGAATGATCGTGGTAATCTCAGTGGAAGCATTCAGAGAACTGCAATTATTTTCATCAGAACAATTCCTGGTCGTTTCTCCACATTGCTCAGTTAAATAATCAACTGAGATTTCTCAGTATTCTTATTTTTTAATACCCAAGTGGCCAGTGACAAGCACAGACCTTCTCATCAAAGGACAGTCTCCTGGTTATGTATTTTTTTTAAAACCCCACACTACTGCCTAACTGCGGTAGTGCTTATTTTTCCCCAGCACCCAGGGTGTTTGTGTGTAGGTGTGAGACACAGTGAGAGCCACAAGGTGCACGAATCTTTATTCAAATTCCACCACCAGGGAGATAGGAAAACACTGGAGTGGCCAGTGACAAGCACTGCCCTTCACATCAAAGGGCAGTGCTGTGTGATCAAAACAGTGAAGAGGAGGGTAGGGACGAAATTAAAATAAAGTTGGAGGAGGAAATAATGCACTCCACTCCCTGCGGCTCCCACCACTCCCTGCGGCTCCCACCTCTCCCTGAACAACTCCAGGGTATTGGTGGACACCGCGTGCTCCTTCTCCAAGGACACCCGGGGCCAAACGTAACCGCGGAAGAGGGGCGGGCAGTCGGCCCTAATGCTCAGTATTTTTAAATTAAATGATATAATTTTGACAATTCAATTGTTGCTATTATCTAATCATTGCTCAATATAGTTCAGGTTATGGTTACGAATTTATGGCTCATAAATTAAATAAAGGAAAGATTTTGCAGTGGGTATTGTGAATATCAATTTTTATTTTAATCGTGGGAACAGTTGAATTGTTTTAATTATGTTTTACTTCAATGTTAACGTTTACTGTATTTATAAACACAATACAAGTTAATCACTTTTCATGGAACAAAATCATTTAAAATTCTTGTGGCTGTTTGAAGTACAACAAAAGGAACTAACATCTTTATTGTTTCATGAAATAATCACAGGATATTTTAAACTTTGGGAAGTTGAACATTTCTGGGAAGAAGGGAAGTTGTCATCAGACGAATAGCCGCATTGAGTGACTAATTCATTTATTTTCCTAATCATTTATGTTGCAAATACAAATTCATTTCCTTTTCATTTTGTGACACACTGCATTGGACATATGGAAATATTTTATAGATTGAGTTTCGTTCATTAATGTACAGTGATCAAATGATTAGGTTTTTTTCTTATCATGAATAATCACGCGATTCATATTTAATTAAAGTCGTTATTGATTTGTTACATTATTACTGTAAATTACTAATTCGATTTGTCAGTTCATTACACACAGGAAATATGGAATTAATTCCAATTCAAATAATTACAAGACACATTTGATTAATTTTCATTTGAGTTGCCACTGTAACCATGTGACTATGGTCCTGCCCTTCCCAAATGGGAACATTATGAAGTCTCCTTGTGGAGTTCAAACGTTTCAAGCACATAAACCCTTATTCTCCGGTATTATAAAGAGAAAAATATTAACAGTCGAAATGCCTCTTCAGCAAAATAACCAATTGCAACTTCATGTTATTCATTGGTCAGCTGATCACCTACATTTGTAACTAAACATTGCAATTCATCTAAATACTGGTATGTGCATTGATCAAATTAAAGTTCTAATTATTAGTTATTCATGAATTGTCAGGAATTTGTTTTTATTTTCCATTCACCTTTTCATATTGAATGTAAGATTGATATGCTGTGAAACTATTAGCGTGTTTTCATTTGAATATTTAATTTCTCTCTCTCTCTCTCTCTCTCTCTCTCTCTCTCTCTCACTTATCTTACTTCATGCATAATGGCTTCAATGCACTTTGCTAAACTTAAAGATTTTGTTGACGTTAAGTAGTATCCTTAGCACTCACTTATCATTTTAATCCAAAATCATAGAATCATAGAGTCATAGAATCCCTACAGATTCTATCCCAAATAGAATCTCATTTGGCCCAACAGTCCACACTGACAATCCAAAGAGTAACCCACCCAGACACACCCTTGCTCGATTACTCGACATTTCCCCTGACTCATGCACCTAACCTAGGTAAAAACAATGACTGCAGATACTAGAAACCAGAGTTTAGATTAGAGTGGTGCTGGAAAAGCACAGCAGTTCAGGCAGCATCCGAGGAATATTAAAATCGATGTTTTGGGCAAAAGCCCTTCATCAGGAATACAGGCTGCATTCCGAATGAAGGGCTTTTGCCCGAAACGTCGATTTTACTGTTCCTCTGATGCTGCATGCATTGCTGTCCTTTTCCAGCATCACTCTAACAAAAACTAATACACCTAACCTAAACATCCGTGAACATTATGGGCAATTTAGCATGGCCAACTCACCTCAGCTGCACACTTGTATACTAACACAATGTTATTGAAATCAATGCTCACACAAAGCACGATACATAAAGCCACACAATGGTCTTCATGACCATCTAATTACTGTTCAGGAAATAATCTGAGTACTTGTCTTATTGTTCCTGAGATTAATCACCACAGTAAGCATCTGGTCATCATTCCCTCCAATAAATACAATGGGTGTCCTCTGAAATTTCTGTTCAGTAATTATCCATGATACTTGTTGCTCTAAGCAGTGTCTATTCTTCATTCCGAGTGGCCAATGATTCTAGCAGCCATTGATCTTGATCTTATTGTTACAGAGTGCAATAACTACAGTAAACACCTGGTTATCATTCTTGCGAATAAATACAAGAGCTATCACCTTATTTTTCTATTCAGTAATTACATATGATACTTGTTGCTGAAAGTGGTATTTATTCCTTATGACAATTGGCCAACGACACTGACAGCAAGACATGTTGATAGTCCTGATTTGTTCATGTTTTCAAACAGGTTTTCAGGCCATGTATTTCAAAAAGAAGTAATTTGACTTCGTTCAAATTTAAATGTAAACGTTTTCAGATATTTTCCATTCAAATTGTTTATTTGCTTATTCAGATCGAACTTGAATCTTGCCTCTGTAAATTGAATTTATTATATTTTCCATTCGTGGAAGTATTCATTAATTGGTACTCATTTTCATCTTAAATCTGATGGAAATTTGAAATACTGAATTCAGTGAAAATTGTATGAATTATACATGAGTGGTCTGTAAAAGCAAATCACAGAAGGCTAGATAGAATTCTTGAAAGGCCTGTATATTTGAATAAAAGAAAACATTCCTTCTAAAAAACAAAGTTAAAAATTACTCAACACCAGGCTCTAGTCCAACAGGTTTATTTGGAAGCACTGGTTTCCGCCAAATGACGGAGCAGTACTCTGAGAGCTAGTTCAGCCAAAAAATCCTGTTGGACGATAGCCGTGGTGGTTTTTGATTTTTAACTTTGTACAGCCCAGTCCAACACTGGCGCCTCCAAATCATTCAAAAAAACACTCCTAAGTCTGTGGTTTAACAATTTAACATTCCTGCAACTAGATTATAATTCTCAGTTTATCTATCTTAATAAATATCTAATCAATGTCAGTGTAAATTCCCAGAAAACATCCAATCGTTTTGTTTGTTAAAACTCAAATTTTAATTGAAAATTCATTGTTATCACAATATGTGAATTATATTTTAAATCTCCAGTGATGTGAAGTGACCCTTGGACTGAAATTGGACGTCCTAAATTCACCTATAGGCAGAGAAATCGGGACAAATACAAAATTAGTTAAACTCAGTCAAACAGCAGCTAGAATCAATCTGCTCCAGGATGAATCAGATTTTCTTCCACCTTGACTTCCAACCAGTGCCTGAGCATTATACACCTCGCTTGCAAATGTCAACAATGAAGGGTTTTCACACCAACGCATTGTATTCTTTAAATCCAGCTCATAACCACATGTGGACGTTTGTCACAAAATTATTAATCATTTTACAAATCATGGAAAATATCTCAAAGCTCTTGAAATAAAAGTAATCACTGCACATAAAGCCACAGGATAGTATTCAAGGTCACCTCACTACTGTTCAGTGCAAAACCTTTTGACAGTATTGTATTGTTCTCAAGATGAATAGCCACAGCAAACATCACGCTTTCACAACATCTCAAATATATACAAGATATCTTCTTAAATTTTACACACTACATCTTTCCCACTCCAACACACTTCATTGTTTACGACTACGGAAGTAGCATGTTTTGAGATAAAGGAATTCCTAAAAGTAGGCGAGTTTTCTGATAGGGTTCTCCAGTCATCATGATAAAAATGTAATTGCGGCTCAGCACATTGTAACAAATCCCCATTAAACTTTTTCATGTATTTAGTCAGAGACAATGTTTAAAAATTTCCTCTGTAAATGCTGCTGACTGTTTTTTGCTATGATACCCATGTTCCTTGTCTATTTATTTTTTTGGAATGCTGACACAAATGTCTGAATAATGATGACAAAAAAATTTGCATGGACTATATATTGTATTTCTACAGAAGAAAAGCTGATTCAGCAAGTACAGATTGCACGAGTATCTGAGAATGTTGAATGATCAATAATGACTGCATAGCTAATGTATTTTACAAAACATCATGCCAGCATTCTAATTCTCAGTTCACTGATACTAATTATTATGTAACCAATATCACAGCAAACCCATTTAGAAATATTGAATCACTTAATGTGTCAGTGTTCTAAAATAGATTACCAATTCATTGTTAGTTCAACAATCACACAGTAATTCAGTTTAGGTATTGTAACAAATATCGTGAGATTCATATTTCAATTTAAGTCACTATTTCGTAGTGCAAATATTACAAAGAAAATGGATCTTTTATTCCAGGTCAACACAACCATAAACCAAGCAATGATTCCTCATCCAACACTGATAGAAAATAACTGATATCTTCTAATTTGAATGTTCACAGAAATCATTGGATTAATATTCGGCCTTACAAATGAAGATACGCCTGATTGTTTTAGACTCCAATAATTAATGTTCAATTCTACATGTAACAGATAGCAATATGACATTTATAATCATTTTATGTTTACAGTGACCAGTTTTAACACTAATTGTTACTTATATCTAATATGTAATCATTGATCAAATCCGGTATAATCGGCTTTAAATGTGGAATTAAGTCTCAGTGAAGTAAGCAAATTGCATGGTACTGTTTTCTAATGGTAGCGAATGTTGATTTTTGTTTTAATGCTGAAATCCTTGTTGATTTGCTGCTGTAGGGATGCCCTGAGCAGCCTGCCTTGGAATTAAAACACAAATAATGGAGGGTAGATAAACAAGACTAACAGTCTGTTTCAGTCTTAAGGAAAAACAAAAGAACATTTTGTACAATCCTACTCCAAGTCCATAAGTATGCCATTCCAGACAGTCATATTCCAGATTGTGATAAATGACTGCCTGCATACAGAAAAATTACCAACCCTGACCTTCTTTAATGAAAGAATGATTGTCCCAGTGAATGAATACACACCAGCTGTAGGATAGAGCCCAGCTAACTTCAACAGTTGCTGTCAGGGAAGCAGACAGGTTTTGATTGTCAGAAATAGTTACTCTGTAAAGTTGCTCAGAACATTTAAGAAGTTTCTAATTACATACTCTTGAGAATAGAGAAAAAGGCAGAGAGAGGTCCATAGGACTGCAGCAATTAATTTGGTAATCTGCAGAAATAAAATGCACAGAGAGATCCCAAGGCCTGGCGATTATAGCACCTGTAAACGCCATGAAACAATAGGCAGCTGGGGCTATCCATAGCGATGTCCATCTAAGATTAGGTGTTCTACAGGATCGGGTGTCAGTATAAGGAGGGAAGGACTGTAACCACGTTGCATGTGGCCATTGTAATACAGAAAGTGTGTAAAAATACTGCTTTTTACTGAACACGTTACAGTGTGTCATGGACCTCCCTTCCGAACTTGGCCTCGGGGGATGATCCCTTCATTAACTGATTTCAGCATGTGTAAACATCTTCCACTTGTCTGAGTTCTGCCTATCTCCTGAGTGTTCATTCCCTGTCAGGGGAAGTCACTCCTGCAGCTATGGTGACATTTAAATTCAATACAAACACTTATTATCTGTGAAATTATTACTTGCAGAGCGATATCATTTTCATGTTAAAATAGTTTTACTTTTTTCGTGTGTAAGAAAACAATGTATGTACATCCTTTTGTTATTTAGTTCAAGTAATACTAAATTTTAAATTATTGAAAAGACTACACTGGGTGTGGTGGTGGGGGGAAGAACGATTTTTCAGCTCAAATGTCACATTAAGTTAAAGTAAAGACATTTTTCAAATCATGTGACCTCCAAAATGATATTTATTTTAATTTAATTTTGAGATAGTTTCATTTTCTTCCAACATTAGTTGTCAGTGAACAATAATCACACAATTATTAGTCATTTGCTACAAAATGACTTCCTGCACCAAATGTCATTAACCCGATGTTTTGTTCATAATCATGCTCACTTTCCTGGCCTAATAATTTTCTTTCTAGTTCTGACATTTGTCTAAACATTTATCATGATAAAAGTTATATTGATAAAATAGACAAGAACCGACCCAAAAAAAACGTTGAACTGTGTTCAATCGTTGCTGAGATTGTTTTAATTATTAAAGCCACGTTTTATTTTTTAACCTTCAGTTTATTAATCTTAATGAATGTATAATCGTCATCAGAGCAAAGTGTATTCAAAATATTAAGTCAATTTATCTATCAGGATTTTAGAAACAATGATCAATTACAATAATTACGCAATACTTTAACTTTGGCTTTATAACAAGAACAATGTGCTTTTAATACCTTCCATATTTCTTAGTGTGAGTGCTACAATATTAAAACCTGTTTGATCAGGCCAATATACCCACAAAAGACCAATAATTGCCATTGCAACATCATTTGTAAATATGTGACTTTTGCTCATTTGAAAGATCACAGTCTTCTCAGCCATTGGCATTCAGAGAACACCAGTTTATTTACACTACAATATTTCTCTTCGTTTCTGAACATTACTCAGTGGAATAGGAAGAGGAGATACCTCATCATTCTTAAGTTCATTAATAAAAGTTTTCAAATCGATTTGTTGCCAATACCTAATAATTGTTCAATTCGGTAAGGGGTATAATTATTAAACTATGTTTCCATATAATAACTAATGCAAGGACATTGCAATGTACAATCTCTCAATAATTCTGAATATTGCTTTTCATTTTAAACTTGGAAATACTTTTGAATTGATTTGATTGGAAATCACTTCAATGTTAACATTTATTGTGTTTTTAATCACAATAACAATTGAATATTTTTCATATGCAAAATCATTCAAATCCCTATGAATTTTTTGAAGCATGCAAAAAAGGGTTGGCATCTATCTTATTTCATTAAACAATCAAAAAATGGTGACTTCTTAGAAATTATACATTTTCAGAAAGAATGAAAGTTGTCTTCAGCTGAATAGGCACATTGATTGACCAATTCATTATTTTGTTCCAATTTACGTGCAGAACAAAAACATTTTAATTTGCATTTCAGAAAATGAAAAACTTCTGACAATATAGAATAATTAAATTCACTTTTTGCATATAATGCACACTAACCAAGCAATTCTGTCAAGCTATCATTCCACAAGTGAATATAAAAATTTTGTTTAATTAAGACATTTGTTAACTCCCATCATTATTGTAAATTACTACTGAATTTTCATTAGATTACACACAGTATCCAACCACTTAATTCCAATCCAATTATCACAATAAACATCTGATTAGTTTTCAGCCCTGCCCGGCCTGGTTGAAAATGTTATGAAGGAATCTTGTGCAACTCTCGTCGTGTCTCTGATACCAGACCAGAGGGTACAATTTCAATTCCCACCTTGCACAGAGCTGTGCCAGAGCAGCTCTGAATGTTGATAAGAAAATATCTAAGAATCGAATGAATTGGCTTTCAAATCAACATTAGATATGTTTTCATTTGTTGTTCATTCCAATAATCACAGTATCTGCTATATATTTTCTTCAGTCTGCAATTAGCAGAATGTATCTAAATCCACTCCATCAATATTCTTTGCAAAATATTTGATAATGTTGCACTCACAAAGAATAATTATGCAAAGTACAGATATTCTTTGATTTTCTTTTGTTCTGAAGAGCTGAGTTCAGACTGCACATAGAACTTGATGATTCAAAGGTATAAATATGAGAAAATATCAAGTTCTTCTTCAGTTAAATAAACAAATGCCACTTCCTACTATATATCATTATTTAGTTATTGATCTGTTTATGAGTTGTCCGAAATTTGTTTTTAGTTTTCCATTCATCTATTTATGTTGAATGTAAGATTGAAATGTTGTGAAAATATCCGAGTGCATCCATTTGAAATTGAATTTGCATATTTCTCTCTAATCCAGTTTATTGCATGATGACTTAACTGTGTTTTGTTCAGGAAACCTAGTGAATCCTAAAAATTGTCTAATCTTAAATAAGATCTTTCACACCCAGTTATCAGTAAGTTCCTAATTCATGTAAATATCTAAGTTTAATGAAATCAATTTTTCACACAAAACAGTGCACATAAAGCGACACAAAGATATTCAGCTGATTACTATTCAGTGGATTAACCTGAGTAAGTATGTTATTGTTCCTCGGACAAATGACAACAGTAAGCATTTATTTACTATTCTATGCAGTTAATGCAATTGATGTGTTATATTTCAGTTCAGTCGTTAATGTTGATTTATATTGTTTAAACTAATAATTCTACTTTATCACAGATATTGATTATACTTCAATAACGTTGGGAAGCAAATTTTTGTCAATCTAACAATCTTTAAGCTCCTTTTTTGTTGTGTGTGTACAACAGACAATTCAAATTATAACCATTGTTATTACAAATTGAACAAATACTGCATTTTAAATTTGTGAAGTTCCTACATTTTTGCAAAAGAGTTAGTCTTCACTGCATATGTCACATTAAAAAAAATGCTATTTCAAATCATGCGTGCTACAAAATGATTATTGTTTTCATTTCATTGTAATAAAAGAACTGCTTTGACAATGTTGATTTTTTTGGCATTTCTATTCCAACATTTTTCATCATTTTCCAAAAATGACAATATTATTAAAATCGCATATACGCCACATGTCATTGACTACATTGTTCAGTTTCAAGCTCACTTTGATGACTTACGAATTCTCTTCCTAATTCTGACACAAATCTTTAAACATTGATCATAATATTGATCATATAAATTGATGAAACATATCTCTACAAGAAATCCGGTGTATGGAAATTCACAATTCTTGTATTACGTACATTTTGGACTTTAAAAAGGAAGAATTTTGCTCAATAATCACTGAATAGCTCATTTTTCTTCAATCCATAAAGCTAGGTACAATGTTTTATTCCTCAGTTTATCGATCTTAATAAATATCCAATCAACATCACAGCAAAGTGCTTTTGAAATATTGAATCATTTTAATTCTTCAAAACAGCATTCATTATCAAGTCATTGCCATTATAATAATGGCACAATTATTTATAAAAAAGTCTTTTGAACTAGTATAGCGAAATTCACATTTACATTTAATCCATTATTTCTGAGTACTAATAGTACAGTATGAAAATGCCTTTATTTTTCAGGTCACCTACTCCACAAAGGAACCAATGAATTCCCATCCAAAGTCATTGCAAATATCTGATGCTTGCTCATTTGAATGATCACGGTAATCTCAGCCTTAAAATTCAGGAAAATGTAATTACTTTTCACTAAATTAATTCCAGTTAATTTCCAGACATTGCTCAATCACTGGCAAAAAGAGATTTTTCATTATTCTTGAATGCATTGACAGACTTTGATAATTCAATTGTTGCTGATTTAGAATAAAAATAATAATTATTCAATCTTTTGCGCAAATGTGGATTTATGGCACAGTACATTAACCACTGTAAAGATACTGCAGTGCACAATCTCTCAATCATTGTAAATATCAATTTTTGTTTTACCTGTTGAAACATATTTGAATTCAAATAATTATATTTGACTTCAATGCTCACATTTATTGTGTTTGTAATCATAATACGACTTACGGATGTTTCATGCAACAAAATCAAATGAAAAAGAATTAGTATCTCTATTCTTTCATTCAACAATGGCAATAAATTTTGATTTTAAAAACTTTGAACATTTTGGAAAGAAGGGATGTTGTCTTCAGTTGAATTCTTGCATTTACTCACTAATTCACTGTGTCCGCTACTTATTCTCTTTGGGTTCCTCTGAAAAGAAATTAACTAGTTCTTCTGGTTGTAACTTCCTGGAAAATATTTGAGAATATTGTGGTTTTAAAGGTGACAAGGCGAAGTGATCGTAAGTCATCATTTATTTTGTGAGAAAGAGCTTGATTCAAACATTTCGAACACACACACACACACACTGTTATTCTGCTGTGTAACAAGGGGAAAAACAAGTCGCTTTCTTTGGCATGAAGTAAATATATGCCACTTCCAATTATCCATTCGTCCGCTAATTACCTACATTTGTAATTAAAAATTGCAGTTCCTCTAAATATTGTTATGACCTTTGATCAAATTAAATTTTTAATGATAGTTTATTCATGAATTGCCAGGATTTTGTTTTTTTTTTCGTTTTCAATACACCTATTCGTATTGAATGTAAGATTGACATGCTTTGACAATGTCGGAGAGTGTTCATTTGAAACTTATTTTTTTCGTATCGTTCACTGATTTTACTTATTGCATAAGATTACATGGTACCTCAGTGGTTAGCAATGCTGCCTCACAGCGCCAGGGACATTGATTTGATTCTCTCCTCGGGTGACTGTGGGGACTTTGTAGGTTCTCCCCAAGTCTTTGTGACTTTGCTGTGGTGACCTCCCACATTCCCACATGTGCAGGTGAGGTGAGCTGGCCATGCTAAATCGCAAATTGCGTTTAGGGACATGTGTATTAGTCAGCAATAAATGTGAAGAAATATGATCGGAAAAATTGTTTGGGTGGATCACTCTTTACAGGGTCATTTTTTTCAAACAATTGGTCTGTTATTACACTGAGGTACAGAGGTGCTTTCGTGGCGTCGCTAGTGTTACGGTGCACCTCGAGATCTAAGCCATGTTGGAACTGAACGGAGGAATCTACAGAGAGGCTCCAGAATGACATCGCACACATTTGGTTTTCTTTAAATCACTGACGAGCAGGAAATGCGTACAGGGAGGGCGAGTGGGGAAGAGGCAGCTGCAGCTCTTTCATTGCTGTTGCTGATTGAATGAGCCACTAACGTGCAAACTGATCCAGGACCTCTGGTACCAATTCTCGCACGTTGAATAGCGACAGGCACTTTTCAAAAGAGGCCGTTCAGAGACGACTTGGGGATTCAAACCCACGCTACAGCCCAGACACGAGACTTAATCCAACGCCTTAGACCGCTGGGCCACACTACCAACACAGCCTTGGCTCCATTTTCTTGCACTTCCAATTGTGCTCCTGCATAACAACAGATGTAAACTCACGTGAAAAGGTTTCCATGATCCCTCTCCGACTCGCACAGCTGCTCGGATGTGCCCGTCTACAATATCAATTTCGCAGCAGATAATGAGAGCCCATCAATCCAGACAAAAATCACTGGTAAGCTGAGTCTATCTTCTCAGACTGGATTCAGCTACAAATGTATCTGTGAGTGCTGAGAATATATGATCGGTTATGATTGGGTCAAATGACAATGAGCTGCTTGACATTACTGCAATTTCGATTCCTGCTTTGCTAAATGATTTCACCCATTGCTCGAAACAGGACAACTTTCACGTTTACACGGAACATGAAATACAACGGACTACAGGGAAAATGCACAAAGCTGAGCAGGCCGTGTTCCACATCATACCGTGCAGCATCGTTTCAGTCACTGTGTCTGTTTTGAAGAATAAGTTTCCCAAAGAATGTTCCACCCTAAAACCGGAGGTCGCTTTACAATCCGAGAACGACAGATTACATTGTAAGGAAGGTCTGACCTCGGGGCCAGTTCGAGATGCCACTTTCCTTGCCTTTTACCTTCACCGTGCAATTTGCTGCAGAGATGTTCACACCTGGAAAAGAGCCTCATGGATACCAACTGAGTTGGAAACCTGTGTAGGAATCGATGAGAAGCGACTCAATAAAGTTTAACAAATTACATGGTGCTTTTTAGAAATGCAGTTTCTGTTGACCTCAATCTAAAAGGCAGTTTCTGAACATAGTAACAGAAGTCAAAAGCTAATTACCTCACTCCACCCCCAACTCCGGAAGAGCTGCTAACTGCCCTTGATTGCTTTTTGTTCTCGAGGTGAAGAGCTCTCACGCCTGAGTCTCTTCACGTGTCTGGTTGCTGAGTGAATCACAAAGAAGGACGTTCTCCAGAGCTGCAACTGCCTCACTTCCCCAGTCGCCCTCCCCGTTTACATTTTCCTGCTCGTCAGTGATTTAAAAAAAACCAAATGGATGCGATGTCATTCTGTAGCCTCTCTGTCGATTCCTCCGTTTCAGTTCCAACGTGGCTTAGATCTCGCGGCGCACCTTAACCCTAGCGACGCTATGAAAGCACAGGTCCAGAGGGTCCTCTGAGAGTGTAATTTCTTTCATTGCTGTTGCTGATTGAATGAGCCACTAACGTGCGAACTGCTCCAAAACATGATTCAGGATCTCTGGTGCCAATTCTCGCACGTTTAATAACGACAGACACCTTCCAAATGAGGTCTTTCAGAGACGACTTTGGGATACATTTGACAGACAGACAAGTTCAGGAATCCGTGGTGCACTGTGACACCAGCGCATCGGCTTCTTCCCTATCTTTGAACCGGGCCGCCTGCGCAAGGAATGCAAATGCGGGAATGCTTTTCGTGGAAGGATCAGAAGGGGTTAACTACACTCTCAAACAGAATGGCATATGATCAGAACTAGGTTGGAGAAAAACTTTACAATGCTTTGCACTGTAAGTAAATGGAATTGCATTGCATTTCACGACGAGAGCAGATTTGTTTAAGCAAACTCGAAGGCAGGTTTGCAGATGGTAAAGCAACCAACAAAGCTCCGTTCTTGTCCATGTCAAAGGTTGCAGTTGAAGAACAAAGCAGTTCCGAACTGGGGACCTTTCGCGTGTAAGGCGAAAGTGATAACCACTATACTACAGAAACAAGCCTCGGCCGTCCCTGCTGGGGCTCAGTGGCATCCAGCACTGAAAGTTGAAGCCATTCTACCTTTCACCTTTCTGTTTCCATTAGCTCGTTGTTTAATGGGACTTGTTTATATTTGGCTTTGTGGTGAGCATGGACGAGATACACCGAAGTATCTGTTTCCACGTGGTGTACCCCAATAACGTTGTGTTGCTCACACCTGCTTTAAAGAATTACGTTTTTGCGGAGCTTACCGTCGCAGTCTGTGGCAAAATCGTTTAGTCTGTTCGACTGCTCACGGAAAAGGTAGTATTGTGAAACACTGCAGAAACGAACGACATCCTTATTTTTGCTCCGACTGACCATACTCCGTGAAAGTTTCCCAGATTCTCAGTTGAGGATTTTTGCAGCTGGATGTTACCTCAGAAACCCTGTTAATTCGTAATATATTGAGCGAATCGCAAAACAGAAAGCATTTAACACGGAACACAAACAAAACTGGAAAACCAAATGCATTTTCAGACACAGCGAGCATGAGTGCTAAATGTGAGACAGTTCGGGGGCATGAGCCATAAAGTAATCACACAACTAACAACAGGGCAATTCCAAACTACTCCTTCAAACATACTGGAGCCTGAGTGCACCACCACTTCCCAGACAATGCTGCAAAGAGACAACGAAAGAACATAATAGTGAATGGGCCATAAAAAGTGAATTTCACCAATCGCAGTCTCGATTAGATGACCTTTCCCTTCCGATGTCTCCAGGACGGAAATGAAGAAAGTGGGAAAAATTCAATAACATATGACATCGAAATACATTGGAACAATTTTCTCATTGGCCAGAACACCAAATGACGGCGAGTCGAGTCACCGTAGGACTCTGTTTCGCAACAGCGATGAAATAACAGTCTCCATTCGGTTCCAGTCAAAGCTCAACTTTTCTGGAATGGAAAGCAACAGCACAGCTGCTTGCGATTTTTACAGCATTACAGCAGAGACACTTTGAAATATTCAGCACTGTCCCATGCCACTGTTAAATTCCCGGGAAACAAACCCACTTATCCTTTTTTTTTGAACATCAGTATAGTAGAGATCGACACAGCATTTTCACAATCTGCAGCGTTAGAGGTGATTGGCAGGAATGGCAGTGGGGGCACTCGAAGCCTCGCTCCTATTGAGACGAGAGTCTGGATCCAGCGACTGAACAGCAGGGCAAGTCCAAACTGCGCGTTCAGTCCTACCTCAGTTTTAGTGCACTACCACTTCCCAGAAAATGCTGGAAAGAGAGAAAGAACATAATGAGAATGGGCCATAAAAAGTGAATTTCATCAATCGATTAGATTATCTTTCCCTTCTGTCTCTAGGATGGAAATGATGGAACACACGACATCGCAAACATTTTCGCATTCGCCAAAACACCAAATAACGACGAGTTGAGTCACCGCAGGACTTTGTTTCATAACAGCGATGGTATAAGACTCGGCTTTCAGCTCCAGTGAAAAATCAACTTTTCTGAAATGAAATAGCTGCGGTCGAGCTGCTTGAGCCCGCGATTTTTCGGACGGGAGGCGAACACTGTTATGTTAGCACAGGCACTGACTCCTTTGCTTGAGTCTCTATTCGCACCCACCACTTCAAGTCTTTGAGAAGCAAACCCCAACTTTTTAACTTTGACCCACATTTCAACATGCTGTAACATTCCAGATGATCCACTGTAATGGCAGTACAGGCATTCGAATTTACATAACCAAGAGTCAAAAGCCTCAGCACACCTGTTTAGCCCACTGTGCCATGTGACCTTGCTGGATGCTTTCAGACGTTTTCACATATGCACCTGCAAAGTAACAGAAGCACGTTCCCAGGGAAAGGGTTACGTAATCCCTCTCCTGCTTGCACAGCTGCTGGGAATTTCTGGCTACAATATCAATTTCGCAGCAGATAAGGATAGCCCATTAATCTAGACATAAATCAATGGTTATCTGAATCTATCTTCTGAGCCGCTTTTCAGCTGCAAATGTACATGTATGTGTGTAAGAATGTATGTTCGGTTTTGATTTCATAAAATAACCATGAGCTGCATGAGTTCGAGGTGCACTCGGTAAAGTTGGAGATCCCAGCCTGATGACGTATTTGAGGAAAACAGCAGTTTTATTTCCTGTGAGGGAATGAGGTTTGTATTCATTAAATTGAACTTGTTAAGTGTGTAAAATGATCACAATAGATCTCAATTTGAAAGATGTTTGATAATGTTGTTATCCAACATGAAATGAGGCGTTGTCTTCTATTGGCATCACCATTGTTAGAACTAATTACCTATTAATGACAAGAGAGTAAACGAAATTTAGATAATTTCACATGTTTGTTCTACATTAGTCAGCTGTTATCGTTCCACAGTTTTGGTCAGTCCCTGCCATTAACATGATGTCTGCTCCAATTGTTCATAAAGAGATGGAGCTGGCTTCCCACTTCTTCTTTTTGTCTGCGTCTCATGTTCAGCATTCATCACTGGCAAGACCAACGAGAAAGGGAGAGACCAATGTGTAACTCTCTCCATGCCCATGCACAGTACCTACATTGCCAAGTTCTCTGCTGTGTATTTACAGCCAGTACTCGGTGTCCCTGAACCCTTCCTCTGCCGCTTTTGAAATATCTCCATTATTTTCTGCTGTCTGTCTGAGCTTTTGTCACTAAGATGAATCACTTCTACCCACTCTGCTACAGGTTTCATCTGACAAAATACTCATGAACAATCCATTGGATAAACATGCGCTTGCCATCTCTCGTTATTTGCTTTTCCTGGATCTCATTCATTGGATAAAAGCTCACAATAACTTGTCTTCGAAAGTAAACCCGTGTTCCTTTTCATTATCCGAAGTCAGTCTGCATTTCAATATCATTTAAGGGACAGATTCGACTAATTAATGGAGACTTTACGGCATCATCGATGGCAATAAACTGACTAATTAGCACCACTAATCCAATTTACTGGATTAGTGGTGTTGGAAGAGCACAGCAGTTCAGGCAGCATCCAACGAGCAGCGAAATCGAAGTTTCGGGCAAAAGCCCTTCAACAGGAATAAGGCTTTTGCCCGAAACGTCGATTTTGCTGCTCGTTGATTGCTGTCTGAACTGCTGTGCTCTTCCAGCACCACTAATCCAGTTTTGACCTCCAATTTAGCCGTGACCCAAACAAAAGCAGTGTCATGAACGACTGCACTCCATAAGCGACGAGAATGCGATTCAATCCCACGCCTGCAGAGAATCAATCACTTTAACATCTCAGACACCTCGTCACACATGCTCTGCACATCTGACCATATGTTTAACTGAGTTGAGAAAATTGTGCATAGAAGCGGATTCTTCTCCCTGCTCTTGGTGAAATGATAAATAGCATAGTCCAGTTCACAAAGAATGGCCTCACCTCTGCTCGATGGGGAAAGCGCATTCCCAATCTGGCATTCTGCTCACATGATCTGCACAGAAATAAAGAAATGACTAATTAACAAGATCTGTTGAATTGAATTCTATCAAGACTTGGAGCTGATGAAATGAAAAATCACATGACGGGGGCGATGTAACACTGTCTCTGAAGAATTGTTTTCCCCACTCGAGGACAGTCCACAGTGCTTAGTTGCAGAACTAGCACTCCCTCTCTTCTGGACAGATATTTTTGACCAATCGCACTTTTGCACAGAGCAAACAATTTCAAAATCTTAAATAAGACTAACTGAAAATTGAATTGAACAACGCAAAAAAACGACAGGAGAGACTCTCTACCAGTAAAGTTCATTTTGCTCAACCTTGGCCTGTGTTCTTGTCCTGGGTTGGGTAAAGATCACAGCAACACAGTGAGCAAATCGCAGAGGGAAAATGTGTGTAGTACCACAGGGCATGCTGGGAGCAGCAGCAGATACACAGGGAAGTGAATTTCCCACAACGGGAAAACTTCTCAAACAGTGGGCTGAGATGGAAGAACTCAGAATACTATGAAATGTTATAACTGAATCCGCAGGCCCTGTGGAGATCAATAATTGAATCAGTTCAATATTAAAATTAAAGGATTTTATGAATTAAAATCAAAATAGAAAAGTCCAGGGGTTAGTGGATGGAAATATTACAATTATATTAATAATTAATTAACTCATCTTAGCAATGAGTAGCTCATCAATTTCCTCATAGAACGTTGGAACCACTGGTAAAGGCGATCATATAATTCCAGGTACCAGCCGTGGAATCAGTGATACTGGTTTTCCCATCCGTTTTGATACAATCATGGAATGTGGCAGTAAGCATTAATGCGTGGATCCAGTGCAGCAGTTAATCAGTGGATGGTATCTCTGTGCCAATGTAGTAGGCTGTGTTGAGTGGAGATTTTAAATTTGACTCTCACATGGAGCTGCTTCAATTTGTTATTGTATTGAAGTTTCAGGATGGAAGGCGATGGTCAAAGCCAAGTTGATTGGAAAGTACCAGTTTGTTTGAATTGAGAAACGACCTTTTCAGGAAAATGACTCATTACCAACAACCATACTGCAAATTTTTAAAACGTGACAACATGTGGGGACAGAGAACCGAAAATAATTTTTCAACAAATGGATGGCGTTTCCCATGCGCACTGCGTTAACTTCAGAGAAAACAAAACATGTTGAGCCCGTTTCGTGTTACTCAATTTGCGGTAAACTCGCAAAAGTCATGGTAATAATCAAAAAGGAATCAGATTGATCACAAGGGACCATTCGAATATTGCATTCAGTTCTGGTCAGAACATCTTTCAGCTTAAAATTGCGTGTTGTAGGAAAGAACAGATGGCTAAAACAGACAAAAAAGACAGAGACAACTTTGAGAATTTAATGGATGGAGATCAAAAAGCATGAAATATACGTAACATGATGTAAATCTGGTCAAATATTTAAAGCAGGCATTATGTCTCCTAGCGACAATTCAATTCCTTCTCATGAGGAAATAACTTTTGTTTGCAATCTTCTAGAAGATCAATTCCATTTACAATGTTTTACGTTGAAATTCATGAATATTTTATATTCCGTCTTATCCAGCTGGACGTGTTCATGAAACGTCTTTTTTGATAAGTCAACAAAATTCGAAAGTTTTACACACACTTTGACTTTTTTACAGTGGTAAATTCCCTACTTGTGTTCGAGTTCATGTGTCTTATGAAACACTCTGGACTCAGCTTCTATCATTCTTTCTGGACATTCGTTCTGGATTTAAATAGCTCTTGAGCAGAAGAAACTCTGACCCAAGTTTTTCTGGATCATTGACCAATGGTTTTGAATCTGAGACTCTATTTATGGATTTACTCGAAGAGGGAATACCACTGATTTAGTCACTTCAAACCTTATGTTACGTGAAAGATCTCTTTCGTTCACTTCCCAAACTTGCATGTTTCCGGTACAGCATTTTCAAAATGATGTGCATAAAATCCCTCATTCCGTCTATCATCCACATAAAACCGGTTTGTATCATTTCTAATGTTTTTATGCCTCAGTAAACCTCAACCCTGAGTTTCCTCATGCCTTTCTATACAGGAAATTGTGGCTGTGCCCTTTCTAATGTCTTTCCTTTTTGTTTGTGGGAGAGTGAGCACAAGGATTACAAATAATGTATGCACTGAGTTTGACCTTAAGATTTTACAGTTACACTATGCTTTATAACACAATTTCCCTATTCATAAATTCAAACAACGTTCATTATTATCTAACCAGATCATAAACAACCTCCCCATGAAAACTTCCTTTGTAATTCCAAGAATTTTGGGAAAAGGGTTTTAAGGCCAGCATCCCTCAATCCCCGTGACCTGAGTGAGTCTCAGCTTTTTTATAAAGGTAACTGAGATTCAACACATCATAGTGGGGCTGCAGTCGTTTTCTGTGCAGACTGGTTGTGGACATGAAATACCCGTCACCAAAGACCACCGTGGATCTAAAATCAAAACTTTCCAAAAAAACAATTATCATATCTATTGTTTATCATCTTTCTGTGTTCTTGTCTGGTTTGTTCGTGTGCCCCTGTATTAAATCCTACCCAACGTTTAATTTGTGAATGGAGACATTGAATGATTTTACTCATACGCTCCCGGAGGACAGTCCTCCCATTATTGGGATGAATCCAGTGAACATTCTCAACGCATCGTCAAAGCCAAGGATTCCCTTCTCGGAATTGGGGATCGGTTCTGCACTGAACTCAATGTGTGTGCTCATGAAAAGCAAAACAATTGCAGCAACATTTTCATACTAAGAATTTGCAATCTGCTTGCATTAACGTTTGTCCCAACAGTTACATTCCTTATTGTCATTTGTTTGTGGATGATAACATTTCCTGAATCCTTCTGTTTTTATTTCATATTGGCGGATGTTGCAGCAGTTTATAATATTAGTTATTTCTAGAAGCCACCAGAGAGCACGGTAGCTGATAATGTGAAATGAGACCGCAGTAATGATTGGCCTCAGAATGAAGGTGTCGCTGGTTTGCAGTGATGACAGTGTGGCTGAGTTTCGTATATATTTTGGAGGAGGACAGGTTGGGTCTAAGATGAGCGCTTTAAACCAAAGCAAGGTGAATGGTATCAGATAGCGAAGTTAAGGTGAGTTGAATTGAAGTGGAAAATTGCATCAGAAGATGGGGCAGTACAGCTTCATCATGTCACTCAGACTGAAAAAGGCACGCAGAAGAAGCAAAACACCTTCAGTGCAGCACAATGACAGGTCAAGTGGGAAGGAAACAAAGCAAGATACTAAGATAGAATGTAACAAGTTATGTGAAAGGTTTCGCAATATATTCTTTGTTAAATGCCGACTGCCCTCTCGTTGGAAAATGGAATTTCCTGCAGTGTAACGGTGGTATTAGAATTGCTCCAACGCAAGGCCAAGAGACAAGGACACATTACCTTTTGTAACAGTGCGGCCTTGTGAAAGCACGCTCGACCCATCTACCAGAATTCAAGACTTCAAAGATCTCCTCTGTGCTGTCCAACGTATTTGCTGCTCCAGTAGTCAGATCTCAATAGCTTTACCATGTGTCTTCCTCAGTTCCCTGCTTCCCGTAAACACTTCAAATGTGAACAAATCACCAGTATTTCCACTTCCAATCATTGTTCGTAACTCCCGTGCTGACAAAACGTACAATTAACCAATTTGCCTTCTCTGGCTCTCACTCTGGTATAATCTGAATAGTGAACTGCACACTGCCTGATCCCCAGGACACCCTGCAGGATTTTCATCCTCCCTGTGACATGTATGTGCTGGGTAATATTCTGTTGTGTAGATTTGCCAATATTACCGTTATCTAACTCCCTGCATTCTGTTGGTCGAATTTAATCTCACTCAAAATCACAAATGTGTCACAAAGCACATTAGCTGTACTGGCTCTACACAGAGACAAATGCGCTTCTCTGTTGGTATAGTTCTCTTGCCTTCTCCCTGAAACTCTGCACACTTTTACTTTTAACATAAACATCGAATTAGTTTTTAAATAACTTGATTGAAAGTGTGTCTTTGTCAATGTCAGGTTTACAGGCCCTAACCACTCCATATGTACATTTTGATTCTTTTACTAATGACTTTTAAACTCTACCGAATCGTTCTCGATCCCTTCAGGCGTGTGGAGCATTCTCCCTTCCTTATTTCGTCTGTCTAATCCGCACATGTCTTGGAAAGGTTTTTCTGCTCTCCAAAGAGAACTGCTCCAACTTTCCAAATGACTTTATTTTTGCCATTCCTCATACACCACACCATTACCATCAACCTGTCCAGCTCTGTTTCCAATCACTTCACGTTCCCATTTCCTAAAGGTCAACATTCAGAACTGTGCGAACATCCACATGGTGGATTTATTCAGAGTGGGATTGTGTGTGTGAACATCCTGTAACATTTGTTTCGCTTTCACCACATATGGTACTGTGTCATGCCCACTACAATGACACTTCTGACCCCAAAACACAAAGTTATTTTAAGGGGTGCAACGTCATAATTTGCACTTTTTTTTATCTAACAGTTGATAGGGCGACTGGGCAAAAGTGAAATCAAAAAACCAAGGCTCGAAGGCGACTTGAAGTACGAATTCTCACATGCCATTATGAACACAAGCAATGAAGCGAAGATCATACCCCAAACACTCTTGCATTTCCAACACTAAACCATCTGAGAGTCACTCAGATCCAACTACATCCCACTTTGCTCTCCGATTTTGAAGCAGCAAAGAGTTTCAAGAATATCACCGACTCAATCCCTCTCCTTGTTCGCGGGACTTTGCTGTTTATCACTTCCGCTTGGACTGAGCTGTGTCAATCGGCAGATTATTCATCTATTTCCATCCACCTGCAGGTAGTGTGAGGGGAGGCAAGCGGGAATACGCTCTAAAGCTCTCTCTCATCGGCACAACCAGGTCCCTCAAGTGCTGGGTATCAGCAAGTTTGATTGGGAACTTCCTCCCAATATCATTTATCTGAGAGAGCGACAAAGATGTTGTGATAGTGGGACATATAGAAATGTACTCCGGATACTCTTCCTTCAGGTAAATTCATGTGAGGGCATTTATGTGCAGACTGTTTGGCGTTCAGAATCCATCTTCACACAGCAATCCTGCAGAGTAGTTTTTCTAATATCGACATCTGTTTCTTTGCTGCAATCTGGCAGCATTTAGCATCTGAGCCCCAGCTGTCCGAGATGAAGAGAATCCGAGTAAAACCCTCACTCACTGAGAGCCATTCCCACAGCCCTGAACCGCAGGCTGCAGATAATCTGACGCGGAAGGAGGGTTTTAGATGAGACATTGTTTCACCCTCAGCCACTCTGTCCCAGAAACAGGAGGAGGGACAGCATCAATGAGTGTTGTCACTCACGCGACGGCAGAAGCCGTTCATCCAATCGAGTCCACTGCGACTCCGTGTCGCTTGTAAATCTCTGTGCTTATTCATAATTGGTGATGTATGTCCTAATAATGCGAAACTGTGTATGTGTCGTAATGCTGTCTCCAACAAGATGATCCAATTGCCATTCATGGCTTTTCATTTCACAGGGAGGACATTGCTGTGTTAAACAGCTTGGGGAATAAATGCAGAGCGTCATGTGCACAGAGCACTCTGCAACTGATATGTCTTACCTACACCAGTTTATTCCCAGATCTGGCAAGTAATTTTGCTAATCAAATCAGAGAAGACCGATAGAGAACAGGAAAAGAGTTTCCAGACATTCACAAGTGTGTTTCCTCACCTGTGTAAATTTGGCAGGTGTATCAGCATGAGATATTCATTTCAGATACATTGAGAGAAAGGAAGTGGAAATTGAAACAACATGCAGTACGTTGAATGGAGCTATGTTATTGAGGAACACTGGCCGGGCAGTACACGCACTGAAACATGGAATTGTCAACGAGCAGAGGATGTTTTCCGTCCATTAATTTCTGGGTTATGAGCCCAGTATGCTCCCGCTGGGTGACTCTGTTATCACTTCCTACAGCAGTTTCCCGCGATCTTCAGTTTTTAATCTGGCATGTGGCATGTGCCTCAGAGGATGATTTCAAGAAGGACTTCACTACTATCGTGTGATACACTGTGGCGCAGATGTGTCCCGGCTGTGTCAACATAACCTGTGAGCAACTTCCCACATTCTGTTGGTTTAACTGTGATTTCACTCAGAATCACGAAATAGTGCAAAGTGAGGCCATACAGCCCACCTTCGCTGTGCTGACACCAAACAATAAGGAAATGTCTGTGTCGTTCGTTTGATTTATTTTATTTGATTGATTGTCACATGCACCTGAGTGCAGTGAAAACCTCTGCAATTGGTAAAGGCAGATCATTATAATCAAGGACATGTAGAACACAGCATGAGAAAAACAAGGCATTCAGGTTACTCCGCACAGGACGTGCGTTCAGCAAGATCCACATTAACAGGATCAGCATCATTTGGAGTTAGAGAATCCATTCCCCAGTCTACTAACCGCCTACAAGAAGCAGCTGGTGTGTGTCTTGAAGATTCAGTATCTTGATCTGAACTCGATCTCATCAAAATATTACTTTCTGAGTCAAAAATGGGACCGGATGCAAAGCTTCAGGGCTCAAGTGTCACTTCTCACACGTACATCACCCACTCGATATATCACACCCAAGACCAACGAGCCATAACCGCACCTTAAGCGTGATCTATAAATCAGGTGAGTCTCTTTGTTTAAAAAATGCTTTTTTCTTTTGTTTCGGAATGAAGGCAGCACTGAGTTTTTAACAATAGCTCCTTGCCATTCTGCCTCCCTTTTCCCAGGAGGCTGCGCCAGCCCTTCCCCCGCTAGCAGCGGGACAAACTCATCTTCTATTGGCAATCAGAGTTGTGGGAGAGCAAGGTGAATGCGCTCTTCAACTCCCTACCAAACACCGGCTTCTGCATGGGGTAGGGGGCTCGTGGGAGTGGGAGTTATGGAAATTCTGGAAAGCTGTACAAAAGGGAGATCTTGCATGCACAGGAACTCATATTCTTTTCAGAACCTTGTCCAAATAATTCCATCTGAGACAGATAGAAAAGTGCAGAAATGCTGGGAAAGAGAGAATCTCTCCCAGTAATCGGGAACAGTGTCTGTGTACTTCTCGAATTCACAACGAGGGCTCTGCTGTCTGAGTCAACATGGGATGTTACTGCAGCGAGTCCTGTCACTCAGGCACATTGCACCTGATGTGCATAAACTTTACCACGTTACCGCCAGCTCAGAGAAGAGTTTTTTTCACAGCTCATATCATTCCAGAGTGACAGGGAACAGAAGAAAGCAATTCAGACCAGTATCTTACCACCTGCTGGGGAGAAAGGGATTTGGGAGAGCAGACAGTCTCGACCAGTGCACATTTCCATCATTTACAATCTTGGTCTGTGTGACAACAAAAGTACAAACCAGGAACTGTTTATTTTGCTTCTTAAAACAGGCGTGAAAACTTTGCAGAGCATAGATACCTGCTGTTAGTGAAATGATGAATAGCAGAGTACAGTGCACAGAGGATGGTCTGTCCTCTGTTTTATGGGACCAGCGCTCTCCAACTGTGACCCTTTGCACACATGATTTGAACACAAACAAATAAATGACTCAGTGACAAAACTTGTTGAATCGGATTCAATGAGAAATTGAAGGCGATGGAATGAAATCCCCTTGAATGCGGGGATGTTACATTATCTTAGAGGGAATTGTTTTCCAAATTCGAGGAGAGTGCGCAGTGCTGCTTCCAATGGTCAATACCAGGATAAATAGATTGAATCTGCGTCGGGTGTTATTGTAGGGAGCCCTGTTGATTAGACATACTGCATGTTTTGTAGAATGGTGCAAAAGCACGGAACTTTTGCGTCGAGGGGACAACTTCAAAATCGTTAATGAGACAAAATACACAAATGAGCGAAACAACACAGCAACCACAGAAACTGGTATTACATAACGGATTAAACTCCTCTGCTAATGTAACTCCTCTGCACCCGATGTGGCCTCCTCTATATTGGGGAGACAGGCCACCTTCATGTGGAACGTTTCAGAGGACACCTCTGGGACACCTGGACAACCAACCTAACCACACCGTGGCTCAAAACTTCAACTCCCCCTCCCACTCCACCAAGAACATACAGGTCCTTTGACTCCTCCATCCCCAGACCATAGCAACACGACGTTTGGAGGAAGAGCGCCTCATCTTCAGCCTAGGAACCCTGCAACCACAAGGGATGAACTCAGATTTCTCCAGTTTCCTTCATTTACCCTCCCCCACTTTGTCTCAGTCAAATCCCTCGAACTCAGGACCGCCTTCCAAACCTGCAATCTTCTTCTTGACATCTCCGCCCCCACCCGACTCTGGCCTATCACCATCACCTTGACCTCCTTCGACCTATTGCATTTCCAACGCCCGTACCCCAAGTCCCTCCCCCCTACCTTTTGTCTTAGCCTACTGGACACACTTTCCTCATTTTACAGAAAATTATTAACTTACAACTACTTACACTCCTTTCTCTAAACCTGTCTTTAACCTTCTGCTCTACAATACTGGTCTGAAAAGCCTTCCCCAACCCGGACCCCATTAATATTTACAAAAATATTCAAATTTAAGAACCAGCCAGTTGTCGAATCTTCTCGTTGTATCTTCCTCTGTAGATTTTCTCTCCAGGTCAGTGTCGATGCTTTTTTCTATGTAATCTCTTTCTCCAGATAGTTACCTCTCGTAGATCTTACTAGCATCCGACTTCTGTTGGACTTTTAGCTGCTCTCTTTGCTGTTTTTTGCCACTCTGGGTAACTGTTCAACATGTCTGATATTTGTTCCACAAACAGTCGGATCGTTTCACTGATTTTAATATTGTTAAACCTTGATTGGGGCATAATTTAAACTGATTAGGCGAATTCGAATTTGTTTTTTTATCCATGTAACAAAGCTGTTAGTTTTTTCGACCAAATGTTGTGTTGTTACCTTGTTCTGGACTCCTTGTGCTAGCCATAAATTTCAGCACCCTTTAAAGTACATATCCCACGACTTCATAGCACTGGGTTTTGCCAAGACAGTCTATTACGCTCAACATCGCTCTCTGTCACTCTCATGAGACTGAGATTTGAACAATCTCTGGTCTAATTTATTCAAACGACCCTGATCTCATAACCTCAGATTTAACACGCCCCCTTATATATGTCTTATCATATTAATTGATTCCTCACTGTGTTACTTCAGCACACGTTGAGAAGAAATTAAAAATGAATACAACTTTCACCTATGTGACTGCAAATGGACCCAATGTTGCTGCAGCCAATCGATTCAGCTGTCAGCGAAATAGCCCACATCTTTCCTGAAACGCAATGAGATTGCATAGCATAGTGGTAAATGTTCATGCGTTGAATTAGACCCAACATCATTTGTGAGGACGAAATTTACTGGGATATAAAGATATGATGAGATACATGGGGGTTGGGGATTGGAATATGGTCAGGAAGGATATGGTGAGAGTTCCCTTGATACAAAATCGTTCGAGACAACGGAAATTAGATTTACTGGGAGATAAAGCCAAGAGATAAGAAATTAAGGAGTTTAATGGGATGGTGGGATAGATGAAGAATAAGCGGAAAAAATCAGGGATGACTGAGTCGTGTCCTAATGGAGGTTTTTCAGCTGATGTGAGGTTGACGTAAGGGTAAATAGGAGGGAAATTCCCTCATTGAGTTGAGTGATGGGCGGCACGGTGGCACTGTGGTTAGCACTGCTGCCTCACAGTGCCAGAGACCCGGGTTCAATTCCCGCCTCAGGCGACTGACTGTGTGGAGTTTGCACGTTCTCCCCGTGTCTGCGTGGGTTTCCTCCGGGTGCTCCGGTTTCCTCCCACAATTCAAAAGATGTGCAGGTCAGGTGAATTGGCCATGCTAAATTGCCCGTAGTGTTAGGTAAGGGGTGGATGTAGATGTAGATGTAGATGTAGGGGTATGGGTGGGTTACGCTTCGGCGGGGCGGTGTGGACTTGTTGGGCCGAAGGGCCTGTTTCCACACTGTAAGTAATCTAATCTAATCTAAAGGTTAGACCTTCAAAACCAGAGAGGAACGACAAAGAAGTTTACAGCTGGTACTTTCTATTCTGAGAGTTATTGAAATCGGAGATGATTTTACAGAAAGAAAAAAAAATTAGAAGCTGTTTCCAGAATATTTGAAAAGCCACATGCGGACACACAAGGAGCGAATTTAACAGGGACAGGGATTCTGCGCTGCTTGGATGGGGATGCAAAAGTGACACACTCACGAATTGTTTAGCTTTCATTGGAAAGAAATTGCATAACAACTGCAACTGAAGAAGTTAAGTATAAGAAGAGCTGGTGGTGTTGAAAGGTGTCGCGGCTGGTTCTATGTGAACTACTACAAATTGTAAATATACTGATCTGTTTGTTATAGCTTTACAGTAAACGGAAGCCAGTTAGCTCACTCCGCTGGCTAACTGGTTTATGGTATAGAGTGAGACTGACAATGTGGGATTAATTGTCGCACTGTCTCAGGTTGCCATAAGGATCATCATCTCTCCTACCCACCTGATCTGTAATACAATGGTGATTCTAATGAGTAGGAATGGCCCTGTAGATGTCAAGCATCATCATCATTGCCATCTGTTGCCTTGAACATTTGGTCACAATGACCAGGAACGGAACTGAGTCCATTTAATACTCACTGATCTCCGCACGAAAAACCCAGCAAAAAGACTCGTCCTTATTCCTATCTGAACGCTCTGTTCTGCACAACAGCAAAACAATTTGTTCTGACTTTCCCAGATTCACGAACAACATTCAATCTACCCAAAGAGATAAATCTAATTCCTTTAGAACAGTTTAATGGGCTGTGGGAGTTTGCAAGAAACGAGTTTAACAGCCTTTCCAAGAATGGTATATAGTGGAGGGTCAAAGATTTGAAAAATGTCATCATGCTAAAACATTACCTCTGTTTCTCGATCCACAGATGGATAATCGCCTGTGGAATATGGACAGCTTTCCTGCTGATAATTGACACATTTCCCAAATACAGTATAATCCCACAAATCAGAAACTGGAGGTTTACAATAAATGCTGCTTTATTAGAGGTTATTTTTCAAATTCACTTCAGTCTGTTGCACCAATGATCCCTGATCAACATCAGGAAAAGCAGCTTCAGATAATAATTGAAATTACAGCTGCAGCATTTTACACGATGTTAAGTGATGATGAATTGTTCCACGGGAGCAGCAGAGCGCCAACCTGTAACGTGCGCTATTCGTACCTCTGGGACCTTCGACCAACCTGTTCTAGTTTTGTTGCAATCCTGAAATTAAAGTTAAGGCAGAGGAGGAGCAACTGACCTGTGACTATTGGAACACCAGGCTCAGGAAGGGGACAGGGAAAAATGTTTTGCAAATTTGATTTGATTGAAAGCTGCATTTCCGTGGGTCACTTCCCTGTTTACAGACAATGTTACATTATCACTGTCACAGGGCTTTGCATTCGGTTGGCTTCAGTTCGGCAGAGAATTTGATTCAAAGACACTTCACTAACTTCCTTCTGAGGTTTATACAGACAACATGAAACATACTGCACTTATCATCAATCTTCACCATTCTTACATCTGAGGACGTTGCACAGTTTTCATGAATACTAAACATATAAGGATGTTAAACATAAGTAAATTGTATTTCAGTTTAAATTGTAATATGATAAGAATGCATAATAAGATACAAAATCACTTAAATTCATGTTTATTAATGTGGCCAGAACTCTAGCCCAGCAATCGGGAAATATGTCCCTGAATCCCCAATATCAAATGGGCAGCACAAAAATGCACTTACTGGAATTTTACTGAGGGAAGAGAGTCCACAGCCCATTTCTGTCTTTCCCACCAGCTCAGCACCTTTCTCTCTCTCTTAAATAAATGATATTTGGAGGAAGTTCACAATCAAAGTTGCTAAGTTCCAGCGGTGCTCTTGCACCTGTCTGTGCCCGTGAGAGGAAGCTTCAGAACATATCCGCACTTACATCCTCTCATAATGCCTGCAAGTGGAGGGAAATGGCTGAATACTCTGCCAATAGAGACAGCTCAGTCCCCGAGGATGGGATAAACAGCACTGTCCCGCGTGGGGACATTCTGCAGATCAGACACAGTCCACTTTATCATTCAGATCATACCAGAGTGAGAACGCTCGAGAAGGCCAATCGGTCACTCGTACCTGTGCCAACTCGGGAGTTGCAAAAGATTGGTGAAAGTGGAAAGTGGATTTGGTCACGTTTCAAGTGTTTCCGTGAAGCAGGAAGCAGAAATGGGATAATATGAAACGAGTTTAACAGTGAAGCGGTTGAGATCTGACTAAAGGAGCAGCAAATAAGTTGTACAGCGCAGAGGAGAGCTTTGAAGTATTGAATTCTGGCTAATGGGACGATCATTGTTTTACGAGGCCACGCTGCTACAGAAGAAACTATGTCAGTGTCTCTTAACATTGTGATGTCACAGGTAGATATCGCCGTTATACTGCAGGAAATTCCTTTTTTCAAACGTGAGAGCAGTCCATATGTAAAGGTGTAGCTTATATATCGAATCCTTTTACATATATAATTCCACTGCACCTCAGTGTGTTGTATTGTCTCCTTTCCACTTTACCTGTCATTGTGCCTGCACTGAAGTTGATTTTCTCTTTCTGCGTGTCTTTTACAGTCTGGGTGATGTGGGACAGTTGTACTGACCCATCTTCTGACAGAATGTTCCACTTCACTTCAGCCCGCCCTAACTTCGCTCTCTGATACCATTCCCGTTGTTTAGATGTTAAGCGCTCGTCTCAGATCCAGCCTGCCCTCACCCAAAATAAATGGAAAACTCAGTCACACTGTGATCACTGCAATCGAGGGATATATTCACTCTAAGGTCATTGATAATTCCAAGGATAAAGTTCGGACTGCAGATGCTGGAGATCAGAGTTGGTAGTGTGATGCTGGAAAAGCACAGCAGATCAGGTAGCATCCGAGGAGCAGAAGAATTCAGGTTTCAGGCTTAAGCCCTTCATCTGGAATAAAGCTTGTGAGTCGGGCTGAGAGATAAATGGAAATGGTGTGGGGTTGAGGGGAAATAGCTGGAAAGCAATAGATGGATGAATAGGAGGGAGAAGAAAATAGGTCAGAAATAGCAGTGATGGAATGGGTCGAGAGGGCGTTGGCGATTTGAAGGCTTGTGCTTGGGGGAGGGGAAATGAGGTAACTGTTCAAATTCACATTTATCCCGTGTGGTGTTAGGGTCCCATGCCGGAATGTGTGGCGTCCCTCCTCCAGGCGTTGGATGCTAATGGTTTGGCAGTGGAGGAGGTCCAGGACCTGTATGTCTTTGATGGGGTAGGAGGGGGAGTTGAAGTGTTCAACCACGGGATGGTGAAGTTGGTGGGTGCGGGTGTCCCAGAGATGTTCTCTGAAATGATCTACATGAAGGTTTCCTGTCTCCCTGATGTAGAGGAGACCACCCTGGGTGCAACGGATTCAGTAGATGACATTGGTAGCTGTACAGGTGAATTTCTACTGGATGTGGAATGATCCATTCGGGCCTTGGCTGAGGTGAGGGGAGTGGTGTGGGTGCTAGTTTCACCCGTCCTTTGGTGGCAGTGAAAGGTGCCAGGAGAGGGTTGTGGGCTGGTGGGGGGATGTGTGGACCTGAAGAGGAGGTCATGGAGGGAATGGTATTTACAGAATGTTGGCAGGGCTGGGCAGCGAAATATATCTCTGATGGTGGTGTCTGTTTGGAGGTGGCATCAGTGGCAGAATATGATGCGTTTATGTGGAGTTTGATGGGGTATAAGGTGAGCACCAGGTGGTTCTGTCCTTGTTGCGTTGAGAGGCGTGGCTTCAAGGGTGGTGGTGTGTGAAATGGATGTGATGAACTTGAGGGCGCTGTCAACCACGTGGGAAAGCAAGGTGTGATCGTGGAAGAAGGAGACCAACTGGCTCTTTCTGAGGTGTAATTGGTCATCCTGGGAACAGATGTGCTGGAGGTGGATGAATTGGGACTAAAGAATGGCGTTCTTACATGAGATAGGGTTGGAGGAGATGTAGTCTAGATACATGTGGGAGTCGGTGGGCTTGTAGTCTATGTCTGTAAATAGTCAGTCGCCAGAGTCGGTGATGGAGAGGTCCAGGAAGGTGAGGGAAGTTGCCAAGATGATCCGGATAAATTTGAGGTCGGAGTGGAAGGTGTTGGCAAAGTTGTTGAGCAATTCAACCACCTCGTTGGAGCACCACGTGGCCCCAAACATTCATCAACGTAGCGGAGGAACAGGTGGAGGATGGTGCCTGTGTAATTGCGAAAGATGGACAGTTCCGTGTATCTGACAAACAGACAGGCATAGCTAGGTCCTATGCGGGTGCCCATCGCTACCAGTTTTGATGGAGGAAGTAGGGGAATTGGAAAGAGAAGTTGTTGATTGTGAGGACCAGTTCAGCCAGGTGGATGAGGATGTCGGTGGAAAGGTACTGGTTGGGATGGTGTGAGATTAAGATATGGAAGGCTTGTAGACTTCTGTCATGGCAGATGGATTTGTACAGGAACTGGATATCAATGGTGAAGATGATGCGTTGAGGGCCGGGAAAACGAAATTCTTGGAGGAGGTGAAGTGCATGGGGGTGTCACGAATGTAAGTGGGCATTTCCTGAACTGGGGAGAGAGGATTGTGTCGAGGTAGGAAGAGATAATTCGGATGGGACATGCTCAGGATGAGACAATAGGTCGACTGGGGCAGTCAGGTTTGTGAATCTTAGGAAGGAGGTAGAATCGGGGAGTGCGTGGTTCACGGACAATGAGGTTGAACGTTGTGGTTGGGAGATGCCCAGAGGTGATGAGATTGTGGATGGTCTGGGAGATGATGGTTTGGTGAGGGGAGGAGAGTTTGTGATCGTGGTTTGTAGGAGGAGGTGCCTGCGAGTTGGCACCTGGCTTCAGCTTTGTTCCTCTTCCCGACTCACAAGCCTAATTCCTGATGAATGGCTTATGCCTAAATCATTCATTCTCCTGCTCCTCGGATGTTGCCTGACCTGCTGTGCTTTTCCAGTACAACACTCTCCACTCATTCATTATTACTGTCTCATTTCACACTACCAGGTCCATGCTGTCTGTTTGATTCTACTGAGCACTGTTCTCATGAACTGCGACAAAATCTGCCAATCTAAAACAAAAACAGAAATTGCAGTAAAATCACAGGTGTGCTGGCAGCATCTGTGCAGATGAATCACAGTTAACGTTTCACATCCATTGGGTCCGTCTCTACACAGATCCTGCCAGACGTCCTGAAATGTTGCAGCAACGTCTGTTTTTGTTTGATTTTCAACATCAGCAATTTTTTTTTCATTTTTGTTTTCTTATTTACTGCAAATATTATTTGGCTAAAGATTACGTTAAATGTTTTAAATATGACTGTGATAGAACGGCCAGATTCCACCAGGCGGCTTCTTTTATTTGGTTCACGTGACGAATGCCTTTATACTTGGTCACCGCGCCCTACAGGGGCACTGCATATAAATTGACAAAATTGTGGCATTCTCTTGGATTGGTAATCAGGAGCGAGATTGATTGAAATTATTGAAAACTTAAGATAAACTGATAAAATACGGGATATAAAACGGGAAACTAAAAGGGAAAGAGAGAACAGCGAATGATAATTTCTTGACAAAACTGAAATATAATTGCTCAAGATAAAGAAAGTGCCTTCATCTGCAAACATACCATAATATGAAATGTAATTTTTGGGACAACCAATTCCAACAGATTGCAAAATCTTAGTTTTAAAGTCTTGCTGCAACTGTTTTGGTTTTAATGAATGCACACATGAGACTCAGTGCTGTAATGGTCTCCTAAAATGGAAAAGGAAATCCTTGCCTTCGAGGATACTTGGGGAATGTTCACTGATTCATCCCAGTCATGCCAGGACTGTCGTCTGGATGCGTCTGAGTAAAATCTTTCACTGTTCCATGGAGTTTCGAATGAGTGGTGAAGGGAATGTCTCCATTCACAAATTAATCATTCAGTAGAATTCATTACAGGGACCCATGAAATGATGAACAAATTGAACAAGAACATGGACATACGACACACAATAGCTACGACCATTACTCTGTGAAAACTGTTGATTTCAGATCCACGGTCGCCTTTGGTGATGGCATTTACTGTCCAGAACCAGTCTGCACAGGAATGACGGGAGACACACTATGAAGTATTTGAACTTCAGTCGCCTTTAGAAATAGCTGAGACTGACTCCGGACACGGGGATTTAGAGATGTTGGCCTTACAAACCTTTCAGACATTCTGAGGGAGAATAAAGGAAGTGATAGAAAATTTTCGTCTCCATGGAGACGATGTTCATGAACTGGATAGATAGTAACTTACCTTATTGGAGTTTATAAATAGAGGCGTCATATTTAAAAAGCAAAGAGTTCATAGTGTAACTGCAAAATATTTTGGTCATACTGAGTGGGAACATTGTGTGCAATCCTTGTCCTCATTATCCACCAAAAACATGTCAAGAAGTTAGAAAGGGCACAGACACTGTTTCCTGGATTGCAAGATATTACAAAGCTAAGTGACGTTGTTTTCTGAGACATAAAATTATCAGAAAGGATATAAACGGGATTAAAGAAAAAATGAAGGAGTTTATTCACGAGATTTGGAAATGCTGGAGCAGAAACACGCAAGTTTGATGTAAACAAATGAGATTTTCACATAACGCGAGGTTTGAATGAATAAATTGGGGACATTCCCTCTTTCCAGTGAATCAATAACTTTCGTTAGAGCTTGAAAACCATTAGTGAATGATTAAGAAAAGTTTGGATGAGAGTTTCTTCCACTCAATAGAGTTATTTAAATCGTGAACGACTTTCCAGAAATAAAACGTAGAAGCTGACTTCAGAGTGTTTTAAAAGATACACTAACAAACGTACAAGGAGAGAATTTATCATTGAGTGAAAGTCAGTGTGATTGCGTAACAATTTCGAATTTGTTCACTTCAGATACAAAGATATTTCATGAACACGTACAACTGAATATGACTGAGTATAACAAGTTCATGGATTGGTAAGGTGTGGCGTATTATTCAAGGTGAAACTCTGTAAATGGAGCTGATGTCGTAAAATAACTGCAGACAGAAGTTATATCCTAATGAGTAGGAATTGAATCGTCACTTGGAGACGCAACACCTACTTTAAAGATTTGACCACATTCACATGATGTTATGTACATTTCGTACATTCTTAACTCCATTCAAGAAATCCACCAAGAAGACTCTGTCCTTTTGTATTGTTAACCCTCTGTACTTCTCTGCAGCACGCCATTCAAGATGAAATATGCTCAGACCAAAATTCAGTTCAATACAATATTCAAACGGTCCGATGTGATTTCTGTTTTTATTATTGCAATAACGTTTGTGAGTTTGCAAAAAACTGTGTAACATGAAACCAGTTCAACATCTATTTTCCCGGAATTTAACGCAGTGCACTTGGGAAACGTTATCCATCTGCTGAAAAATCACCTTCGGCTCTCTCTCCACACATGTCTGTTCACGTTTTAGGTACTTGCAGGATGTTTGTTGATCAAAAAGTCATTATCCAGAAAAGGTCGTTTCTCAATCCACAAACACGGGTATTTTCCCATCAACTTGGCTTTGCTCAATATCACCTTCTGTCTGTATCCCTCAAGCCGACGATAAATTGAAGTTGCTCCATTTAAGGCTCAAAATTAAAACTTCGGCACAGCACACCCCACTATACTGGAACAGAGGTACCGTGCATTGGTCACCTTCAGCACAGGAGCAACACATTAATGCTTACCTGCACATTCCTGGTTTTACCTTAACGTTTGGGAAACCCACTTTCTCTGATTCCATGGCTAGTAACGGGGATTATATGATCATCTTCACCAGTGGTTCTGTCCCCGTGTGAGGAAAGTGGTGAGGTCCTCATTGTAAAGATGGGTAGATTGATGAAATGTACAATTTCATCTTTTGCCTTCACTAACCCATAAGCTTTTTATTTTGTTTTGCATCTGTAGAAATCTTAAAATCTTCATCTTGAACAGACTCAATGACAGATCTCCATTGTGTCTCTGGCATCGAATTTCATAGTGTAAACTCCCTCTGAATCCTTCCACCGCAGTCCGCTGTTTGGGAAGTGTTCCTGTTGTGGGATATGCACATCCCCGTCTGTCACCTTCTGCTCCCTGCATGCGCTCTGGCACTGCACTCATTTTCCTTCTGACACTTGCTCACTGTGTTGCTGTGATCATACAGTGACTTGGTGTCGCACGGCCCAGGAAAATGATACAGATCATGGTTTTTGCATTGTTGAGTTCAATTGTCATTTTAGCCTTATTTTGGATTTTGAAATTATCTGTCCTGTACACAAGTGAGTGTCAAAAACATCTGAGCGGAAGTTAGGTGTTCCGAATAATGACATTGAGCACTATGCACTCTCCTCCAGTCTGGAAAACAATTCCTCACAGGCAATTTAATAGACAATAGACAGCAGGTGCAGGAGTATGCCATTCTGCCCTTCGAGCCAGCACCACCATTCATTATGATCATGGCTGAACATCCTCAATCTGTATCCTGTTCCTGCCTTATCCCCATAATCCTTGACTCCACGATCCTTCAGAGTTCTATCCAACTCTTTATTGAAAGAAAACCTCCTGCTGTCTCGGGTTCTTCATTCCGTTGACTTCAAATCTTCACAGAATTCAACAGACCTTGTTACATATTCATTTCCTCACATTTGTTCAGATCATTATGTGCATAGTGTGACAGTGGGAGTGCACTTGCCCCACAACCCAGGGGTCAGACCATAGTCTTGGAACCGTACTGTGTTATTTCTCATTTCACCAACACCAGAGAGAAATATCTGCTGCTCTGCATGATTTACGAAATTCAATTATTCATAAGGTCATAGCTTTTGGTGCATCTGTGACGAGGTGGCCGAGAGGTTAAGGCGATGGACTGCTAATCCATTGTGCTCTGCACGCGTGGGTTCGCGTCCCACTCTCGTCGCTGTCATGAATGGCTTTCAATGGTGCTGTTTTCAGATGATCACAGCTGTTGTATGAAAACTGGGTTTCTAATAGTCATTTTATCTGCATTGACGCTATGACAAAAATCTCAAAGAATAGTTTGAGCCTGTTGACTAAACTACATTGCAATGTCGGTTGCATTGGGATAATGAAAAGGAGCGCGATTTTCTTTTTCAAGTCAAGTTGCTGTGAACATTTTTTCGTATGAAAGACATCCAGGAAAATCAAATACCGAGAGCTGCGAAGTGCATGTTATGCAAAGGGATCTTAATGAATGTTTTGTCAGATGAAATCTGGAGGAGGTTGAGTCGAAGTAATTCATCCTGGTGAGAAGAGCACAGCGAGACAGCACAAAATAATGGAGATATTTCAAAATGGGCAGGGCGTGGGTTTAGGGGCACTGAGAACTGGCTGTAAATGCATAGTGGAGAATTGCCGCTGTGGGTGCCGTGCATGGGCACGGAGAGACTTACACATTGGTCTCGCCCTCGCCCCTTGCTCTCACCATTGATGAATGCTGGACATAAGGCACAGATAAACACAAGATGTGGGAAGCAAGTTCCCTCTCGTTATGCACACACTGGATGCATCACATTGAACTATGAACAACTGGAGAAATCAGCATGTTACCTATAGGGAGTGAAACTAAACTGTGGATCAATAACCGCAGATTCATGCAACATAAACATGAAAAATGATTTAAAATGTAGGGTGTAGGGTTGCTCACTGAGCGGTAACTTTGATATCCAGACGTTTCATTACTTGGATAGGTAACATCATCATCAGTGGCGACATCCAATTGAAGCAAAGCTGTTGTCTCCTGCTTTCTATTTATATTTTTCTCCTCGATGGGGTTCCTGCGGTTTGTGGTGATGTCATTTCCTGTTCGTTTTCTGAGGGGTTGGTAGATGGCATCTAGATCTAAGTGTTTGTTTATGGCATTGTGGTTGAAGTGCCAGGCCTCTAGGAATTCTCTGGCATGTCTTTGCTTAGCCTGTTCCAGGATAGATGTGTTGTCCCAGTCGAAATAGTGGTATTTTTAATCCGTATATAGGGCTACGAAGGAGAGAAGGTCGTGTCTTTTTGTGGCTAGCTGGTGTTCCTATATCCTGGTGGCTAACTTTCTTCCTATTTGTCTTACATAGTGTTGGTGGCAGTCATTGCATGGACCTTTGTAGATGACGTTGGTTTTGTCCATGGGTTGAACTGTGTCTTTTAAGTTAGTTTTTGTTTGAGAGTGTTGGTGGGTTTGTGTACTACTAGGATTCCGAGGGGTCTGAATAGTCTGGCTGTCACTTCTGAAACTTCTTCAATGTATGGTAAGGTGGTTAGGGTTTCTGGCTGTGTTTGGTCTGCTTGTCGTGGTTTGTTCTTGAGGAATCTGCGAACTGTATTTTTTGAGTATCTATTCTTCTCGAATACGTTGAATAGGTGGTTCTCCTCTGTTTCCCAAGTTCGTCTGTGCTGCAGTGTGTGGTGGCTCGTTGGAATAGTGTTCTGATACAGCTTCGTTTGTGTGTGTTGGGATGGTTGCTGGTGTAGTTAAGTATTTGGTCAGTGTTTGTCGGTTTTCTGTATACATAGGTTTGTAGTTCTCCGTTGTCCTTTCTTTCTTCTGTGACGTTCAGGAATGCGAGTTTGTTGTCGGTTTCTTCCTCCTTGGTGAACTTTATGCCTGTGAAGGTGTTGTTGATGATGTCAAATGTCTCTTCTATCTTATTTTGTTTTGTGATGACAAAGGTGTCATCTACGTAGCGGACCCAGATTTTGGTTTGATTGTTGGTAGGGCTGTTGGTTCTAGTCTTTGCATTAACGCTTCTGCTATGAATCCTGATAGCGGAGATCCCATGGGTGTGCCATTGGTTTGTTTGTAGATTATGTTGTTGAAAGTGAAGTGGGTGGTGAGGCACAGGTCCACTAGCTTCGTTATGTTTTCGTTGGTAATGTGATTGATGGTGGTTGGTGCGTCTGTGATGGTCTCTTCGAAAAGTGTGGTAAGTGTTTCCTTTGCCAGGTCGATGTTGATGAAGGTGAACAGTGCTGTTATGTCGAATGAGATCATTGCTTCTTCTTCCTCTTTTTTGGTGTTTTTGATGATTTTTAGGAATTCCTGGGGGGAGTGGATGGAGTGCTGTGACTCTTCTATGAGGTATTTCAGTCTTGCGTGTAGTTCTTTGGTCAGTCTGTAAGTTGGTGTTCCGGGTACTGAGACTATGGGTCTGAGGTGGGGGTGGGGGGAGGGGGGTGGGGCTCCTGGTTTATGGATTTTTGGTAGTCCGATTCGACTTGGGAAACACCTTGATCCTGGGACAGTCTAAGCAAAGACGTGCCAGAAAATTTCCAAAGGTCTGGCATTCCAACCACAACGCCATAAACAAACACATAGATCTACATGCCATCTATCAACCCCGCAGAAAACGAACAGGAAATGACATCACCACAAACCGCAGGAACCGCATCCAGGAGAAAGGTATAAATAGAAAGCAAGAGACAACAGCTTCCCTTCACATGGAGGTCGCCACTGATGGTGTTACCTAGCCAGGTAATGAAACATCTGGATATCAAACCTACAGCTCAGCGAGCAAACCTACACCTTAAACCTAACCTGAGTTACAAACCTTCACAATCCTTGCGATTTAAAGTGTCTTTATACGCATATCAGTAATAGATTTTTCGATATAATACCCGTCTGGTTGAAAGAAGAAGACACCACATTTCAAGATGGATGACAACGTCACCAATGTTGTTTTGAAATTGAGATCTATTTGATCATTTTACGCAGTGAACAAGTTCATTTTAAATAATGCAAACCACAATCTCTCACCTGGAATAAAAGTGTGTTTTGAATACAAACATTGTCCTTTCTAACTCGCAGTTACTCAACAAGAAAAATAGGAATTAATTTTTATTAAGCATACATCAATTAGCACCATTATCTTACTTCGGATGAACTGCAGTATGCACATGCGAAATAAGATTTAAGAAAGAATGACTTTTGGAAATAATGATTCGGTGGTGACTAAAAATAATATTAGGTTCTCATGATGTGGTTATTCCACCAATTGGTCCAGTGCAGGTCAGAGTGGTAGGTCTAATCTCAACTGCACCACTGGTAATGACATGGAACAGGGAGCATTGGGACATCAAACTGGGAGCTCCAACTTCAAGTAGAGCAGCTTCTATTGACATGGAGCAGCAAGGAGCATTGTAATGTCAGGTTGGGAGCTCCAACATCACCTGTAGAAGCTTGTATTTACATGGAAGAGGAGGGAGGATTGGGACATTAGGTTGGGGGAAAGGATATTCAACTATTTTAATCAAAAGTAAAATATGTTTCAACACCTCAGATGTTAATTGATTTATGAAGAATCTTTCCCGGGAAAATAATTAATTCTTTAGATAGTAAAGACAAGTCCTGCAAATATTCAACTCAGGAAAACGTATTGGTACAGAGAGAAATGGGAGTGATGCTTCATGTCTTTGTCTTTTCATTTCTGGGCGACTCTGCGCTGGATTACGTCATCGGAAGGACGTTTTCACTCATTTCCTGCAATTTCGGACAGGTCATTAACGATATCTAAATATAAAAATTAATGGCAATATGCGATGTTATGATTAGGCTGGAGTTTACCTCAAATTATGGTGAAAACACAGCAAAGTCAGTTGCAATTCCCTTGATCAGCAGTGACCTCATTGATTGGCTGATCAGATTGTGAATGCTCGTTGTTTTGAGGACAAATTGAAGTGAATCAATGATGGTGATTATCTTTGTTCTTTGTTCACCTTGTGACTGTTACTGTTATTGCTCATGTCCTTGTTAACACCACAGCTCTGCAGCGTGTAAAATCTCAGCTGTGCATCTGGCCATTGGTGCAACCATTCGGAGAGCTGGCTCCGGATCAGGCGGTTGTAAGTTCGACTTTTACTTTGCACAAGCGCATTGTGGAGATTCATCACAAATCCAACCTAATCACTTTTGTTATGCTGAGGTGGATAATATTTGAAATTTTCATCTCCACAAATGAAAGTTCTTTCACTGTCTTCGATCAGTTAATCATTACCAAGAGCTATCAGAGTAAAAATCACACAGCACCAGATTGTATCGAACAGAGTTAGTTGGAAGCACCAGTGTTCCATGCACTGCTTCATCATCAGGTGTTTGTCAACTGTTGGAATCTAAAATGGCTTTGTGTGATTATTAAATGTATCCACCCCAGTTCAACACCAACACCTCCAAGTATGGGTACCATCGACACCACGAACGGTCGGTTAAAGTCCAGATGATCTTCCAAAAGATCGCGCATGTTGACACACACACCAAGTTTCTGCAGAAAAACACACCCACCTGATGAAGGAGCGGCTCTCCTAAAGCTAGTGCTTCCAAATAAACCTGCTGGACTATGCCCTGATATTATGTAATATTTAACTTTGTCTACTCAACTCAAACACTGGCACTTACATATCATAGACAACATCAGTCATGTCCCACCTTTGTCAGAGAAGGCAATCCTGGAATAGCCCAATACATTGCTCACAGGTACGTTTCGTTTTCAGAAACCAATGCACTCAATCGCTGCAGCTCCGATGGATGAAAAGCACAGAAAAGAAATAGCTGAGACTCAGTTTTGACAGTATTTTGAAATTCTTTGGGAAGTGGAATCAGAGGAGAATGAAGGATTAACTGTCCGACTGTGCAGAGAGAGGGAAGGCACTTTTCCCTTCTTTGATGAGGTGGGGTATTGACTGATCTAAGGCATGGAACAGATTCCTGGTAGAGCTGCGCTCTCTGCATCAGGAACAAGAGGTCCTGATTTCCTGAACGGTAATGAAACCCAGGCCACTCAGTTAAAGCTCTGAATACTAACCACTAGACCACCAGGGATGAGGGCAGAAGCCGTTGCACCGTTTCTTCATAACACAGTTTTTGGAATTATGTCACTGCAGATATGTTTCCCCTCAAAAATGATTGAATTATGGAGTGTTTACAGCACAGAACTGGGTCCCTTCATCTCGTTTCCCAGCACTTGGTCTGTAACCTTGTAAACTCTGACGTTTCACCTGAATACTAATTTCTCTGGAACGTTTTAATCTCGTAAAACACAATAAATGGGATTAAAGTTTGAAATGGCTACTGAACCCCATTTTTACCCATAGACTGAAGCACGCAGACACATTTCCCCAAGTGTGACACAGGCCTCGGGAGAAAACAAGCAGAATGTAAGATTTCACCGACTTGTCCGATGTTGCCCCATTTCAGAGTTCACCACCAATGTCTGGTTACAGCAAAGAAAGGAAGCATTCAGCCCCTCCCGTCCCAGTGTTCCTTGCACATTGTTTCCCCTTTACTCTGTAGTTATACTAACTCAACTCGTTCTTGCTGCCAAACTTAATCACTGCTCACGCCCGCTATTTCTTGTCCTGCCGAAGAGGTTGCCTCAAGTTCTTGGAATGAAAAACATTAATGGCCTATTTCAAGCACTTTTCTAGTTCACAAGGACAGTGTTATCGCCACTGAGCAAGCACATTGCCCGCTCAGAGAGAAGGTCTCATCCTTTAGAAACTGAAATGCAAAGATGATTGGATAGCCTCAGTGTTGTAAACCAACCAACAAGACCAGAATCGGGCCGAGGGGATCACGCACAGAAGGATGGGAGAATAGAGTGGCGAATCTCATGATGTCCAGGGTGGTGTTAACAGAAATCTTCCCTGGTAGTATAGTGATGAGGATTCAGTGATTTCACTGTCATAGATTGTTAAAGGTTAACGTGTACAGTTATCAATATGAAATACTGCCTGATATTTCGAAGCAGAATGTTGATGTGCAGCAGACAGAATCGTTTCCCTGCATGAACTAATAAGAGAGCTCAGAAGAGCCAGGAGGAGACATGAGAGCCAGGAGGAGACATTAGAAGTTGTTGGCGGATAGGATCAGGGTTAACCCTAAGGCTTTCCACAGGTATGTCAGGAATAAAAGAATGACGAGAGTTAAATTAGTGCCAATCAAGAATAATAGTGGGAAGTTGTGTGTGGACTCAGAGGAGACATGGGAAACACTAAATAAATATTTTTCGACAGTGTTCACGATATAAAATGAAAATGTTGACGAGGAAGATACAGAGATACTTGCATCTAGATTCGAAGAGATTGAGGTTCACAAGGAAGAGGTATTAGAAATACTGCAGAGTGTGAAAATAGACAAGTCTTCTGGGCCGGATGGGATCTATCCTAGGATCATCTGGGAAGCAAGGGAAGAGAATGCCGAGCCTGTGCCATTGATCTAGAAATCATCATTGTCTACAGGAATAGTGCCTGAGTACTGGATGATTGCAAATGTGGTTCCCTTGTTCAAGAAGGGTAGTAGAGACAACCCTGGTAATTACAGACCAGTAAGTCTCACTTCAGTTGTTGGTAAAGCATTGGAAAAGGTTATAAGAGATAGGATTTATAATCATCTAGAAAATAATAATCTGATCAGGGACAGTCAGCACGCTTTTGTAAAGGGTAGGTCGTGCCTAACGAATCTTATGAGTTTTTGACAAAGTGACCAAACAGGTGGATGAGAGTAAGCAGGTTGATGTGCTGTATATGGATTTCAGCAAGGTGTTCGATAAGGTTCCCACAGTAGGCTATTATACAAAATGCGGAGGAATGGGATTGTGGGTGACATAGCAGTTTGAATCAGTAATTGGCTCGATGAAAGAAAACAGAGTGTTATAGTTGATGCAATATGTTCATCTTGGTGTCCAGTTACTAGCGGCTTTCCGCAAGGGTCGATGTTGGGTCCACTGCTTTTCGTCATTTTTATAAATGTCCTGAATGAGGACTTAGAAGGATGGGTTAGTAAATCTGCGGACAACACTATGGTCGGTGGAGTTGTGGATCGTGATGAAGGATGTAGTAGGTTGTAGAGAGACATCGATAGGATGCAGAGCTGGGCTGAGAGGTGGCAAATGGAGTTTAATGTGGACAAGTGTGAGGTGATACACTTTGGACGGAGTAATCGGAATGCAAATTACTGGGCTAATGGTAAGATTCTTGGGAGTGCAGATGAGCAGAGAGATCTCGGTGTCCATGTACACAGATCCCTGAAAGTTGCCGCCCAGATTGACACAGTTGTTAAGAAGAAAAACAGTGTTTTGGCCTTTATTAATAGAGGGATTGAGGTCTGGAATCAGAAGGTTATACTGCAGCTGTACAAAGATCTGGTACGGCTACATTTGAAGTATTGTGAACAGTTCAGGTCACCGAATTATAAGAAGGATATTGACGCTTTGGAAAGGGTGCAGAGGGGATTTTCTAGCATGTTGCCTGGTATGGAAGGAATGTATTACGAGGAAAGACTGAGGGCCTTGAGGCTGTCCTCGTTGGAGAGAAGAACATTGAGACGTGACTTAATAGAGACATACAAGATAATCAGAGGTTGAGATAGGGTGGACAGGGAGAGTCTTTTTCCAAGTATGGGGACGGCAAACACGAGGTGCACAACTTTAAAGTGAGGGGAGATAGGTATAAGACAGATGTCAGAGGTAGTTTCTTTACTCAGAGAGTAGTTAGGGCATGGAATGCTTTGCCTGTAAAGGTGGTAGATTCGCCAAGATTAAGTGCATTTAAGTCGTCATTGGAGAGGCATATGGACGTACATGGAATAGCGTAGATGGGATGGGCTTCAGATTAGTATGACAGGGCGGCGCAACGTCGACGGCCGAAGGGCCTGTACTGCACTGTAATGTTCTATGTTCTATATGCTACAGTTCCACATCAGCAATGTCATCGGCAATTGCCTGACGTTCAATCAGTTTAAAACAAGAACGGAGGGGGCGTCAGGAAAACGGAAGGGGAATAATGGTTTGTGAGAATTAACTACATACCTCGTGGCACCAGGTTCGATGTAGATAATGAATATCGGTTTTCCTGTTTATCTTGGTATACTGATCACTACGGATCAATGACCCAATATTTTCTGCCCTTTGTGTGTTGTTCTTTGTACATTTCACCTCGGTTCAGTGCTCCGGGGGGACCACTCTTTTTTAAATTTGGCACGTTTTACTCAGGTCTGTTTTGCAGTTTCATATTAAGGCCAACAATTTTAGGAACAGATAGACACCATTCAGACCATCACGTCTACTCCACTATTGAATGGTTTCATATCTGATCTGATAACCTTGAAGTGCACTTTCTTGCCTTTCGCCATAACGCTTGATGTCTTTGCTGTTTGAAGATCTGCCGATCTCAGCCTCATTACACCTAATGACACTTCCTCAACAGCCTTCTGCTACAAGAAAGTCCACTGATCCAGAACTGTCTGAGAGAATAAATGCTTCATCATTTCTATTTTAATTGTGAGATCCGCATTCTAATACAAAGTTAAAAATCGCACAACACCAGGTCATAGTGCAACAGGTTTAATGGAAGCAATATCATTTGGAGAGCTGCTCCTTCATCAGGTGGCTGTGAAGTACACAGTGGGAAGATACAGAATGTATAGCGAACGGTTACAGTGTAATTTCACATTGGAAAAATATCTTGATTGCTTGTTAAGTCTTCCATCTGTTAGAATGACTATGTTAGGTTCATTTCTTTCTTAAGTAAATCGAAAAACTTTCTTTTAACAGTTACGTTCTCAGGTGGACTTTACCAATTTGTGTCAGCACAGTTAATATGTTGAAGGTGTTAGTCCCTGTGTGCCGCGTCTATGCCATAATGTTTAGACTGACGCTAATCTAAAAAAAAACAACATGCTGCAGGCAAGAATGCCTTAAGACAAGGTACATTGATGAAGCTGAGCAAAGGCTACAACAACGGAATGGGCGCTGCACATCAATCAACAGACAGGTATGCCCCTTCCCAGTTGGAGAGCACTTCAGTGATCCAGGACATTCGACCTCGGATCTTCGGGTGACAATCCTCCAAGGCGGTCTTCGGAACAGGCAGCAGCTAAAAGTGCCCCCACAGAGACTGATAACTAAATTCGGTACCCATGGTCATTGGGTTCATGGCACAGTACAGGTGATCCCATTGCTCTATCTACAAACAGAGACCCTCCTACACACACACACACACACACGTATACGTCTGTGGGGTGAATTTGTACTTGCAGAGTTACATTGTACTTTGCCCAAAAACTGCATGAATCCATGTAAGTCTCTGGTAACTCATTTTTATAAATTAGAATCAGTCTAAACATTATGGAACAGACAGCAGCTCACGGGGGCAGACACCAGTTGTGAAACTTCACCTGAGAATGAAACTTTAAAATAAAAATGTTTTGCGCTTTGCATATGAAAGAAGTGAAGCTAACATGGTCATTCTAACAGATCGGAGACTTAGCAAACAATCAAGGTATTTTTCAATGTACAATTTCAGTTACATCACACTCGAAACATATGCAATAAATTCTGTGACTTACAACTGTGGAATCCACAATCACCTGCTGAATGAGCAGTGGTCAGAAAGCTCGTACTTCCAATTAAACCTGTTGGACTATAACCTGGGGTTGTGTGATTTTCAAATTTGCACACCCCAGTCCAAAGCCGGCATCTCCAGGTCATTCGATACGAGGTGCTCTGGTCATAGAACCAAACTTTCTGCATCCAACTTATTAAATCCTTGAAAATACCTCTATGTTTCAATAAGGATCATTTTGTAGAACTGAGTCTCAGCAGGCAAAGGCAACTGATTTCAGTGTTTCTTCCCATTTGATTTCATCTCCGATATGAAATTCTCACTGACTCTGACAGAACTGCTATCTTTGCTGTTTTGTCATGTCAGGAACTCATGTTCAATTTCAGATTTCCATAAGGAACAACAATTTTTCTTCTCTGACTGGAAGTCAACATTGGGAAATAGCAGTGAGACAGCTGCTTTTCAGCACGTTCGTAATAAGGACGACATATGCAATGCTTGGAACTTTTCTTGATGACTTTGTTTTTGCCTATTTTGCTCAATTGAAAAATGACAGATATTGAGTTTTTAAAAGCATGGCGAATGGTCCTTCAGCCTATTGCATCATTATCAGTTATCAAACATCTGACTTGTAAACACAGTTTACAGCACGTGACTCCTCGCCTGCTGTGTTCTAACATTTCAAGTCTTAGTTAAATTGTTATTCAATTTCTTAAGGGCTTGAGTGGAACAAGAAACACCTCGGTGAACTAACAGTTCTGAAAGACAAACTCTTTCTCGGAGCCATTTGTCAGTTTTCCTCATGATGCCGTGGAAAATGTTTCTGCGCTCACATCTGAATTGGTTTCCCCTGTTTCTTCCTCAGCTTCCTCCTTCTTTCTATTAAATGGTTTAGATTCCAGTACAGATACAAGGTGCAGGTTGCGGAAGTCACGTGTTTGTACTTTCATTGACACTCTGTCTCGCCGGGAGATGCAGACCTTCCCCACGCCGATTCAGACAGCACTGTCCTTCCTGTGACATGTCCCATGGAGAATGGAAGGACAGGCATTAATAACCCGCATTTGGAAACGGAGCGACAGTTTTAAAACATTTACAGTGCCCCAGCCAGGAATTGAGTTCCTAACTCCTGCATAACATACGGTGACACTAACCACTATACTAGCAAGGACAACAGCTTCAAAGGAGACACTTCAGCCCGTTGTGGTTGCATTTGTCAAAAGCAACTGCTTAACGTCACGAATGGTTTAGCCCATAGCCTTACAGGTATTGGCAGAACATATTCACATCTGCATATTCCTTCAGGTTATAATGGTTGCTGCCTCTCTGACCCGAACAGACAGTGTGGTCCAAATTCGAACACCTGCCGGCCTATACCGCTTTTCTACACATTTACTTTAATCTTTCTGTTTCTCTCCTTAAATTTCTGCCCCCCTGTGATCGTTCTTTCCATCGATGGGAAACGCTTCTTTCAGTCTACCTTATCTATACCCCTCACAAACCCCTCTGCACGGTGACAAACAACCCCAGTTTGTCCTGTATCCCTTCATGACTGAAACTCTTCAGCGTCGACACTATCCGAGTGAATCTCTCCTGCAACTTTCCCAGTGCGATCTCATCCCTGGACAATTCTAGCACCGAGCCGAATGAGCATATTTCTATTCTGTAACAGCATCGGGGGTGGCTCTGCAGCATTTATTGCCTTCCGGTCTGGAGTCACGTGGACGCCAGACCAGATAAGGATGGTAGTTTCCTTCCCTCAAGGACGTCAGTGATGGGTTTTTCAGACAACGTATTCTTAATTCTAGGTAGTTATTACATTCACATACGATCATCGTCGTGGTTTAGTGGTAATCTAACACGTCTCCACAGAACATTACTTGGCTTTGCTGTGTTAACAATCCAGCGATAATACCACTAGGCTATCGCAGAAAGCCCCCATGGGGGATCTTTTCCAATAGAGTCGCATTTCCCTAGTTATTCCCAATGCCCTTTTATTGAGCCTCACGCTCCAATCATCTCTGGCCCATGTCAGTAAAAGCTGATAAAAGAGAATTGATCTCACAGCCACGATATCCAAACGGATCGAATGATTTGAAGGTGCCAACGAAGAGATTGGGGCAACAGTGAGTGCAACGGCACAGACTGGATGGTATCAACGTGCAAGTGTATGTTAGATTGTGTAATGCCTCAGTCAAATGGGACACGAGATGGAAAAGAGAGCTAGGGCGAGTGCGAGGGAGAGACATCTTCGAGAACTTTTGGGTTTAAATCCCGATACATGAAACACAGAAATATTAGAGAACAAAAGTCGATGAAAAACAGATCATCACCTCGGAGAATATTAACTTGTAAAAACCGGATTGTTAACACAGCAATTTCTGACCATGTTTCACCAAAAGTAAAACTTTGAGAGGACTGACCTCTATGATGTGGATTCGAGCCGAGGTCACTGCAATCACAACGCAGAATGCGAACTACTAAACGGTTACAGCATTCCACAGAGCACACTTGTAAACTGCAACCAGAATGGTAGCAGACGAAATGTCAGGAAGAATGTACAATATCAGGATTTAGCGACAGGCATGTGGGAACGCAGAATGAACCGAATCTTTAACTTTAGCGTCCCCAGAGACTGTGAAGATTCCATGAATGAGAGTACAGGAGAATGGGATTAATGAAACTCTCCAAACTCTTGGCAGAGTGCAGAATATTGTTTAAACATATGCTTCAATAGCATTATATTTGAACATCAGCTACTTCTTCACTTTGCGCACACAAGGCAGGACCAATTGCTGCATGCAATCACACATAATCCTAGTTCCAGATCCGGAATCAGAGAAACTGTGTGAAGCATGCACGAAGATCCAATTGGAAACTGGGATGGAATGACAGGAGAGAGGCGCATGTATTTCCGAGGTTGTGACAGCACCTGGTCAAAAGCGGGGCGGAAGGGAATACTTGCCCCCATTTATAATATTATGACCATAAACAATACATGTTGCTGAGACAGCCGAGTGGCGTATCTAAAGCGTGTGGAGACTTTAACTTTGGGGTGGCAAGGTTTGAAATTTCATTTTCCTATTTGGATCAGTGCTTTTGACATTGGCATCTGCTTTTGTTCGCATCAGCTCAGAATCAGCTTCTTGTTCCCAATAAATACTACAACCTGGAGAAGGTGGTGTTGTGGTTATATTATAAACGACTCATCCTTGGGGACTCACACATGGAACTGGTAATGTTAAAGTTCGATGAAAAAAACTTGGAATGAAAGCCTGACCTCAGGAACAGTGGACATGTCTGTAATTTCCTGCAATCCCATTCTTGCATGTCGCTTAGACAGGGGATGCTACCGTCTTTACTCAATCCTGCCGACTTGTGTCTCCAGAACATGAACAAAATAGCTGACCCTTCATCCGAGAATGACGACCGTGTGGGAAAGCAGGCCATTCGGCCCTTCCAGTCGACACCATCCCTCTGAAGCACATCCTATCAGACCCACACTCCATACCTATTCCGTTCCCCTACATTTCCCATGGCTGATCCCAGTAACCTGCACACCTTCAGACTGTGGGAGGAAACTCACACAATCAAAGAGAGAATGTGCAAACACAGTCACACGAGACTGGGATCGAATCCATGTCTCTCGTGGAGCGAGGCAGCAGCAAATCAGGATGAACAACAAATGCTCTCCTTACCAGAGACATCCACACCCTGTGGGTATATCAGGAAGAATAAAAACACTTTCACAACATGGACAACGGGACTTACGTCTACGTGGACATTATTTGAACCAACCGTTCATCCTGGGTAGATACAAGGACACCGATATCACAGAGAAACCAGCGCAATACGGGATTCAATTACCTGCTGAAGTGGAAACTCATCTACTCAGTCCAACTGGGTACAGTCTGTTCAACAATCCCGTGTGTGGGAAGGGCACAATGAGCAGAAGAACCTCCAGATTTATCGGCAAGATTACATATCCCAGAAGGAGATCAATTAAACTGTCAACGCTGCTGTTAATCCCAACCAGCTGCCGGTTTCATAGCATCAAAGTCATAGACTCACACAGCTTGAAAACAGGCCTTTCACTCTTACCAGCTCATACTGAACATAATGCCAAACTAAACGAGTCGCATCTGACGGCTCTTGTAACTGCTGAGGGTTAATAATGTCCTTGTGATATTATAACTGCATTGTTAATATGAATGTCCAGATATAATTCTGTGGACACGGGTTCAAACCCTGGCATGGCAGATGCTGGAATTTTATTTAAATAAATACCTAGAGTCTAATGATGATGTTGAATCAGTTGTTGTCGATCTGATTCACTAATGGCTGATAGGGAAGGAAACTGCCATACCTATCTGGTCTGGCTGGTATGTGACTCCAGATCCATAATATCGTGGTTGATTCTGAACTGCCCTCTGGGCAATAAATTATGTACTAGGCGTGAATGAATAGCTTTTGTTAATGCCACTGAAACTTTCCAATTCATTTATCGATCCAAATATCCTGTAAATATTGTAAATGTACTTTCATTCATCACTGCCTCAGGAAGTGAATTGCACACGTAAGCCATCCTATGTTAATAGAAAGCATCTCATGTCTTATTTTAACTCCCTCTTTTCACTTTAAACATTTGCCCTCTCGTCTTGAAGTGCCCCTCCTTGGAAAAAAGACAGTTGCAGTTAACTCAAGCCGAACTCTCAAAAATTTATAAATTTCTATCAGGTCGCCTTTCAAAACTCCAGTGCTCGAGTGAAAATATTCTCAAGGTACGCATAAGACCGTCCTGAAGAAGGGCTTATGCCCAAAACGTCGATTCTCCTGTTCCTTGGATCCTTCCTGACCTGCTGCACCTTTCCAGCAACACATTTTCAGCTCTGAAAATATTGTCAGCCTATCCAGCCTTTCGTTATAAGACAAACCTCCCCCACTAGCCAGACACTGGTATACCTGTTCTAAACCTACTCCAGCTGAATATTTTCCTTGCTATTACTGGGCGACAAGAACTGGACACAGTATTCCAGAAGACGCATCACCCAATGTCCTATTCAACTTCAACATAACGTACAAACTCCTACACTCAAAGGACTGAGCAACGAAGGCAAGATGACATTTTTTTAAACATTCTGTCTATATATGAAGCAAACTAAAATGAATTATGTACTTGCATCCCTGGCCTCCGTGTTCCACAACACGATGCAACGCCCGATCATTAATTGTATAAGCCCTACTCTTATTTGATGTAGCAAAATGCAATACCTTCCATTTATCCAGATTGAACTTCATGTGACATTTTTCAGCCCAAAGACGCAATGGATTAAGATCCTTCTGGAATCTTAGATCACCTTCTTTACTGTCTCCAATTCTGCTGTCCTTTGCAAGCTTATGAACCATGACTTCTATGAGTTCTATTGTTTTCTCATACAGGTCAACGATTTTTAATTATTTGTATTGCCATCATTTAGCTGTTTGCAAATCAGGTAACAATTAGTCATGTCGTTAACCATAAGGAAGAAAGCTATAGACTGCAAGGAGATTGGAAACAATTGGCAAGAAAATGTGCTGAAAGGAATTCAATCCAGTGAAGTGGGTGATAATGAATTTGTGGATGCACAATGAGAAAAGTGTGAATACTGAGTGGTTTAAAGTAATAAAAGAGAAATTGGAGTAGACATTCACGAATGTTTGAAGGTGATTGGACAAGGTATCAAGTCGTCTCGAGGGGTTGGAGATACTTTCTGTTCTTGACTGCAGGTGGGAATATAAGAGCAGGGAAACGATGCTGGAACTTTTGCAACGGCCTATTCAAGATCAATGGACAGGGGAATCAGATGGACGGAAGTGCGAACTGCAGGTGCTGGAAATCAGAATCAATATTAGAGTGGTGCTCAAGAAGCACAGCTAGTCAGGCAGCATCCGAGTTGCAGAAAGAAATAACGTTTCGGGCAAACGCCCTTCATCAGGAATAAAGCTGGGAGCCTCGAGGGTGGAGCGATAAACGGGACGACTGGGTCTGGGATGAACTTAGCTGAGAGTGCAAGAGGTGGATAGAGATGGGGTGAAAGGTGATAGCTCGGAGAAGAGGGTGGAGCGGATAGGTGGACAGGAAGACAGACAAGTGGGACAGGTCAGTAGGATGGTGCCAATTTTAGAAAGTTGGAACTCGGATAAGGTGGCCGTGTGGAGATGAAGAAACTGGTGAAGACCACGTTGGTGCCCTGGGGTTGAGGGTCCCGAAGTGGAAGATCTAGTGTCTGGTGGTGAGGGAATGGTGGTGGAGGAGACCCAGGAACTGCTTGTCCTTGGGAGAGTCGGGGGACGTGGTAATTGATGCTTTTGGTCATGGGGCGTTGAAGTTGAATGTTGTGGGTTCCCTGGAAATGTTCTCTGAAGCGCTCTCTGAGAATGTGTCTGTTGGCCCCAATGTCGAGGAGACCACATCGCGAGCAACAGATGCAATAAATGACATGTATGGAAGTGCACATGCACATTTGATGGATGTGGAAGGCTCATTGGAGCCTTGGAGGGATGTGAGAGAGAAGATGTGGGTGCAGGTTTTGCAATTCCTGTGGTGGCAGGGGAAGGTGCCGTGAGGGGAGTGTGGGTTTTTGGAAGGCGTGGACTTGACTAGGTAGTCGTGGAGGAAACAATATTTTTGTGAAAAGTGGATAGGGGTGGGGAGGGAAATATAAATTTCCCTGTCACTGCAGGAATTGCAAAACCTGCACCCACATCTACCTCCTCACCTCTGTCCAAGACTCTAATGGAGGCTTCCACATCCATCAAAGTTTCTCCTGCACTTCCACACATGCCATTTCTTGTATACATTCCGCCCGATGCGGCCTCCTCTAAGTTGGAGAGAGGAGATGTGTTCTCACACAAAACTTCAGAGAATATCTCCAGGATACCCGCAAGAATCAACCCCAGTGCCCCATGGCCAAACATTTCAACTCATCCTCCCACTCTCCCGAGGACTTGAAGGTCATGGGCCTCCTGTATCGCCACTGCCTCACGACCCGATGCCTGGAGGAAGAAAGCCTCATCATCTGCCTTGGGACCCTTCAACCCCATGGCATCAATTTGGACTTCACCCGTTGCCTCATTTCCCCTCCCCCTACCTTACCCCAGTTCCCACCTTCCAGCTCAACACCGTCCGCCTGACTTGTCCCACCTGTGCATCTTCATTCCCACCTATCCACTCCACCTTTTTCTCTGACATATCATGTTCACCCCCGGCCTGCATCCACTTACAGCACTCTCAGCTAACTTCTCCCCAGCCCCACCCCCTTTCCATTTATGTCTCTATCCCATGTGCTGCCAGTCTCATTCCTGATGAAGGGCTTTTGGCTAATACGTCCATTTTTCCTGTTCCTCAGATGCTGCCGGACCTGCTGTGCTTCTCCAACACCACTCTTATCTTGAGGGGAGTCAGTTGATTGAGTGGATTTTCAGATATTTTATATTGTTAACCACAGGCTGTGGATGATAGCAGACCTTTAGCAACCACCAGTTTAGGGAACATCTAAAGAACTGAGCACAAGTCTGGTCATGGCATAAATCAACATTTTTCTTAAAATTGTAAGATAAAAGATGGAAGGCTGAAGTATGCAACTTTGCCCATCAAGACCGTTTCACCAATGAGTTTCTCACTGATTCCGTTCCAACTCAGTGTGCTATGGGCCTTGGAGGGGAACTTGAAAATGGTGGCGTTTCGTTGCATCTTCCAATCTTGTCCTTATAGTCAGTACAGCTGTTGAGCTTTGAAGGTTGTCAAAAATGCCCGAATGACTTACTCTAGTGCATCTTATAGTTGGTGCACTCTGCTGCAATTGCGCCTTAGCGGTGAAGGGAATCAATATTGCAGGTGTTGAAGAGGGTACACTCAAGTGACTGCATTGTCGTGGACGGTGTCCAGTTCCTAAAGTGTTATTGAAGTTACACCCATCTAGGCAAATGGAGAGAGTTATATTCCACGTCTCATTTGTGCCTTGCAAACGATGTAGGATTCACGGAACAATGAGTTGAGTTTACAATTAAAAAAGTCTCAAGAACATGTTGTTGTTGTCAAAGTGTTTATGTAGCCAGTTTCTATAAGTTTTTCGCCCGAAATTATAGCTCTATGGACGATTACACGGGGTAATTTGTTTACAGTAAAGTTATTGAACGTCAATGGGATATGATTAGATTCTCATTTGTCAGAGTGATCATTACTCTAATTCTTCCTTGTCTGGACCAATCTGATTCCAGTCACTGTCTGATTTCAAGTTCCAATTCCCGTCTGTGCTTGAAATTTCAACCGTTTCTTCGCATAAATATCTCCACCTGCCTTAATAATATGTAAGGACGCTGCAGGGGACAGCAGAGATTAATGAACATGTTAACACTGGAGAAAATGGAGCTTCGTGGAATGATTGGTTCGGGTGGGATTATTCTCCTTGAAACAAAGGAGAGGGAGGGGAGCTTTATAATCACATAGTAACATTTATAAACGTTCAAAATTCATGGGACCATGACATGGGGTAGTTACGGGCAGGTGGTTCACCCTCTGGTATGAGGAGAGCACCAGAGGACATGAATTCCGAATTAGATATTGCCTATTTAATTCAGAAATGAGGAGTAATTTCTTTGCACAGGGGGCAGTGGATCGGTGGAACTCCTTGCCGAAATTGTTGTTGAGGCTGAGTTGTTGCGTATTTTCAAACTGTGCCAGACAGATACTTAACCAGAAAGATGATGAAGCTTTGTCGAGGCAATGCTGGAGAATGGAATTGAGGATTATCAGATCACCCATGAGTTCGTTGAATGGTGGAGCAGACTCGATGGGCTGAATGGCCGACATCCAATCCTACATCATTTGGTCTAACGCCTTATTTTATTGATACCTTTAGAATTCTGAGGGGATGGGATGAAGTGATCGAAAACGTTTCTCAAACTGATCAGACAGATCAGGAACTAAGCTCATAAGTTCATGAACAGCAAATGTGCTGGGGCCTGGATACAACAAGTGGCACTGGGCACACCACAGATGGGTATGTGCAGATGTTGTGATTGCTAAAGAAAATTGGCGGATCTAATATTGTTGCCAACTTGGTGATCACGCTGGATGATGGATCGTGGTAGGATTCACACAGCAAAAAGTTGTGAAAGAATGAAAGATTCGTTTCATTGGAAACGTTTTCTGCGGTTCCAATTCAATTGACTGTTTAAAATACTGATCAGAACTTTGTGTGGTGTGACATTAATATTTACTATCCCACTGGATCAACCATTGCACCCGATCTCTCCTTATTTGTTTCACTTTAATTCGATGTAAATTCATAGAAAGTCAAGATGGGATGAAAGGAGAAAAGAAACGTTTGCACTCCTTTTCATGATCCCAATGTAACTAACAGCAGAAACAAATTGCTGAATTACAACTTTGATGAGGTATCGATTTATCACCAAGCTCCGGTTCAATGAAGGGCAAGAGCAAGATTCTCCATCCAATGTATCCTAAAGATGCGAGGCACAAAGGGAAACCACAGCTCCGTTTGATAGAAGTAACAGCCTGAGTAGGATTCAAATCCACACAAGCACAATGGAAGAGGAACCCATCGCCTGAACCCCTGGGAGATATCAGCGCATTGCAAAGGGGCTCACATGTGACCCCGTCAGGATCACATATGGTGCACCTCGGGGATGAGAAATTCCCTGAGCGGAATCGAATCCACACCATTATGTTTCTGCTTTCAGCGGAATAATAATACCAGCAAAATCCAAGGAATTGACCCGTCCTTGGAAGGAATACCTTGTCCTTGATTTATTTCGAGTCGGAACTGTCTCAGAATGACCCAGCAAGCATGAAATTCCCGTCATATTCACACGCACATTTCGTCTTGACGCATAATTTCTTCAGACAGATTCTCTCTCACGTGAAGAAGTATATATGGAGAGAGAAGTGAAGGTGATGTTTTAGCTCGATGGTCTTTCTCATATGGCTGAACCTGAACTGGGTAAAATTCCCGGAAATGCAGTTTTGTTCGTTTCATTTTATTAATTTTGCTGCAACTTCACTCTGTTCATTCCAATGATCGGAAGTGAATTGGATTTATATGAATGTAACGCTTAATGTTGTGTTCAATTTTGCTCCGAATTTATTTCACCTTAAAGAAAATACTGATGAGAAAAACAGAACGTTGAACCATAAAACAAGATGCCAGTTTTGATGCTCAGTTACTTTGGCAGATTTCAGTGGGTGTCAAATGAACCCAACATCATGGCGATCGTCCTCCCATCTTTAAGGCAAGGGACTAAAGCAGGAAATCGATCTCTAAGAGACGGCTCACTTCCTATTCATTATGGAATAGCTGTCCTTGACAATATACAATATCTGCTCAGTTCCATTTATAAAGCTTCATGTGGAATATTAATATAAATCTTTCAAAACTCTGATGTTTTTTTTTTGCTGAATCTTACTCAGCTGCATTCGTTTCCGATATTTCTTTGCATCTGAAGTCGTCCAAATTAGACATTGTTTCCTCGCACCTTTTACCCCCCATACCCCACTTTTGCACTTTTATCTGGCCGCAGGCTGTCTCTTCTGGTGAAACGCACTGTTTCTGTGTCTCTAAATGTGCCTTTCCAAATATTTTGGAAACGGATTGTCTGAGTGACAGAAATTCTGTTCCCAGTATTTCTTTGCCCTAAATCGATGGTTTTGAAATTTATGAACTTGAAAGAGTGAATTTACCACATATTTACTCTCTCCAAACCTCAAATACTCTGGAAAACCTCCATTCGGTTTTCCTTGGTTTAGTTTCAAATTTTCCAAAACACAAATAAATAAAACTCCTTCCCCTCTAAACGCCATCAGCATCGTCTCTAATGTCTTAGCGGCCCAGTAAACGCTGGCAGTTTCCTCCATGATAGAATCACAGATTCCCTACAATGCAGAAAGTACAATTCAGTCAATCGGGTATGTAGGCAGACTCTGAACAGCATTTCAACCAGACCGAGATCCAGTCTCTATCCCCACAGGCCGCTGGCTTGTGATTTCATATAAACCTGCTGGAATAAAACCTGGCATCGTGTGACTGCTGACCTTATCACTGCGTTACCCATGGCTAATTCACTTAACTTACTGAATTCACTCTCAGGACACATCAGTGCAGTTTAACATGACCAATTTACCTAACCTACAGACTTAACAGCAATGCGAACCACTGAGCAAATGTACCATCACATTGAACACTATCTGTATCATGTGTAATGGCTTTACACACTGGTAACTCCGCCCAGTGAAAGCAAGCCGCGCCCACCAATCCGAATTCAATGCATCCAAACGCGGTTCTACGCTGTACAACCTCAGTAGTTCTGCTGGAAATGTTTCTGCACTCAGATCTGAATGGGTTTACTATGTTTTCTTCCTCAGATTCCAGCTTTAAATAAACATATGAGTCAGGAACAACTCTATATCATGGTTTTCATTGCAACACAAACACAATGTGCAGTTTGCTGAAGTTACGTGTTTGCAATTTCACTGACACTCTCTCTCCCCAGGAGCTGCAGTCCTTCCCCAGCTGATTCAGACAGCACTGTACTTCCTGTGACATGTCCCATCGAGAATGGAAGGCCAGGCATTAATAACCTTCACTGGGGAACAGAGCGACAGGTTTAAAACCTTTACGATGCCCCCAGCGGAGAATTGAGCCCTGTGACAGGCGGGGACACTAACCATGATACTGTGGAGGATGACAACATCGAAGGAGGCCCTTCAGCCTGTTGTGGACGCACTTGTCAAACACAACTGCTTAACGACCTGAATCAAGTTTTCCATCGTTTAACCCATAATCTTACATGTTTTGGCATCACAATTTAACATCTCGATTTTCTTTAAGGTTAGAATGATTTCCACCTCTCTGACCCTTTCCGCAAATCTACTCAAACCTTTCTGCCTTTTCCCGAAATCTTTTGGCCCCAGTGTTCGATCCCTCCATCAATAACAAAAGCTTCTTTCAGTCTATCCTATCCATATCCCTCAGTATTTAGTACATCTCAGTCATGTCTTCTCCAATCTCCTCTGCTCGGCGACAAACAATCCCAGTCTGTCCAATCTCTCCTCACAACTGAAACTCTTCAGCCCAGACAATATCCCAGTGGATCTCTACTGCAACGTTCCCAGTGCGATCACATCCATGCAGTACTCTGAATTGCAGAACTGCACACAGTAATCTAGCTCGGGCCGAATGAACTTTTTTCTAATCTGTTACAGTATGAGCGCGTCGCTGGCTCGGCAGTATTGATTGCTATCCCTAATTGCACAGCGGGTAGTTGAAACTCAACCGTATTGTAGTGAGTTTGGAGTCACATGGAGGCCCGAGTAGGTAAGAATGGCTGTTACATTCCTTAAATGACGTCAGATGTTTTTTTTTCAACAATTGAACATGGATATATAGGAGTTATTAGATTCGTAATTCCAGATATTTATTGAATCCCAATTCTACCACCGAGCATGGTCAGAGTCAAACCCAGGTCCCTGGTGTCTGTTTTAACAGATCAGTGTTCAGTGGTAATAGCGCTCGGCCATTGCAGAAAAGCAGTGAAACTGATCTTATCCAATTAGGTAGCTTTTCCCCGATACTGTTCTGTGCCATTTTCCTGAGCTTGACCCCGCCCTCCCCGCCCGAATAATCTCTGGTCCATATCAGTAAAAGCTGCTACATGAATATTGATCTCACAACAGTAGTAAAAAAATGGATCAAATGGTCTGCAGGTCCCGATGGTGGGGTTGGGGCACGTTCACCCAGCAACAGTGACCCCAGCCACACAGACTGATCGGTATCAATGTGATAATCTGTATTAGACTCTGCAATGCCTTAGTGAAATAGGAAATGACTCCGCAAACACATGATGAAAGAGCGGCTCTTTGAAAGCTAGTGCTTCAATAAAACCTGTCAGACCATAACCTGGTGTTGGGTCATTTTTAACTTTGTACTCCATAGTCCAACACCGGCATCTCCAAATTAATGAAATGGGGGTATGGGATGGAAAGTTCGGTTAGTGATCGTAGGAGGGAAGAAATCTCTGAGAACGGGTGGATTTGAATTCTGACACATGAAACACAGAGATGTGAGCGAGCAGAGCTTGAAGGAAAAAAAAACATCACCTTGGAGAAAATCAAAACTTTAAAAAAACTGATTCCTTTGTGTTTCACAAAAGACTGGGTCATATTGAGCAATTACTACCGTGACTCGGATTCGAACCCAGGTTGCTGCGGCCACAACGCAGGGTACTAACCACTATACGATCACGGCAACCAACTGACACGCACTAAACGCACGCCATAAGTACAGTATCATAAGGAATGTTAGGCAGAGCACCAAATGCACAATATCAGTGCTTAGCGAACAGTAGCTGATATGTGGGAACTCAGAATGGTCTGACCATTTAACATCGGTTCACCCAGTGGCTGTGTTGATTCCATCATTAATGTGTTGAGGGCTGAGATAAATACATTTCTCCAAAACATCAAGGACTCCGTGGACAGTGCAGCTTTTATAACCTGCACATCCACCAATATTATTTATTATATCCGTTGCTCCCGGTGCTGTCTCCTGTACATTGGGGAGACTGGGCGCCTCCAAGCAGAGCGCTTTAGGGAACATCTCCGGAAAACCCGCAACAATCAACCACACAGCCCTGTGGCCCAACATTTCAACTCTCCCTCCCACTCTGCCGAGGACATGGAGGTCCTGGGCCTCCTTCACCGCCGCTCCCTCACCACCAGACACCTGGAGGAAGAACGCCTCATCATCCACCACGGAACACTTCAACACCAGAGCATCAATCTGGACTTCAACAGTTTCCTCATTTCCCCTTCCCCCACCTCACTCCATTTCTAAACTTCCAGCTCAGCACTGTCCCCATGACTTGTCCTGACTTGTCCTACCTGCCTACCTTCTATTCCACCTATCCATTCCACCCTCCCCACCCCGACCAATCACCTTCTTCCCTTCCCCCATTTTACTATTGTACGCTATGCTACTTTCTCCCCACCCCCACCCTCCTCTCACTTATCTCTCCACCCTTCAGACTCTCTGCCTGTATTCTTGACGAAGAGCTTTTGCCCGAAACGTCGATTTTACTGCTCCTCGGATACGGCCTGAACTGTTGTGCTCTTCGATCACCACTCATCCAGGATCTGGTTTCCAGCATCTACAGTCATTGTTTTTACCAACCTTTTGTTGAAATGTATATTTCAATCGCAATGCAGTTTAACATCGGTTACTTCTCGAGTTTCCCCACTCAAGGCAGTAACCACTGCTGCCACATAGTCCCAGTTCCTAGCCCCAGAATCAGAGGGACTGAGTGGTGCAGTCGCGAATAACCAACTTGAAATCAAGATGGGAATGAAGTTGCAGAGATACTCGATGGCTCAAGTGACACAACCGGAGAATGCACGGTGTTTCTATGATGGTTAAGAGGGGCAAGCAACTCCGAGGTTGGGAGTGCTTCTGGTCAAAGGTGGGGCAGAAGGGAAAATTTGTTCCCGTTTATAATAACAGCAATCTACGGTGCATCTTGCTGAGACAGCTGAGTGCCAAAGCTGAAGCGAGGCCGGCTGATATGAAGTTTAATTTTGCTTCACTATCACCCAGTTCCCTGGAATGAATTGCTTTCACCATTTTTATTTCCAATTGTTTAATATCTCGCTGTAGTCTGCGGCTTTCTTCCTCATGGTTAATTGCATGACGAACTGTTGTGTGATCTGCACACTGCTAAATCACGGCCACTACAAGTAAATATGAATCGTTGATCTATATGAGAAAACAGTGGAACTCACTGCAGGCATGCTGCGTAGGTTTGCAGGCGATACCAGAATTGTAGACAGTGAGGAAGATTATCTAAGTTTCAAAAGGATCTTAATCCAATGAGTCGTTGTACTGAAAAATGCAACATGGAGTTCAATCTGGATAAATGGAAGGTATTACATTTTGGTACAACAATAAGTGTGGCTTTGTGTATGTTGGAGAACAGGGAAGCTCGGTGTGCAGGTACATAATTCCTTGTAATTTGCATTACCAACAGACAAGATGGTTCAAAGGCATTTCACATACTTCCCTTCATTGTTCATTCCTTTGTGTATAGTAGTTGGGACGTTATGTTGAAGTTTTGCAGGACATTGATGAGGCCTCTTCTGCAATATTATGTCCAGTTCTGGTCGCCCAGTTGTGGGAATGATATTATTCAGCTGGACTAGGTTCACAAAAGGTATACACGTTTGTTGCCTGTGGAAGGTTTGAGTTATAATGAAAGGCTGGATAGGCTGAGACTATTTTCAAATTCGAGATTGGGGTACTGGAAATCCACATCAGGTAAGGCAGCATCCGAGGAGCAGGAGAATCAATGTTTTTTTTCACGCAAGTGTCGTTCATTAGGCTCTTCCCCGAAACGTCGATTCTCCTGCTCCTCAAATGCTGCCTGATCTGCTGTGCTTTCCCAGCACAACACTCCCGACTCTGATCTCTCATCTGCAGTTCTCACTTTCTCCTAGTTGAGACTGTTTTCACTCGTGGTTAGGGGTTTGTACGGTGACCTGATAGAAGTTTATGAATTATTAAGAGGCAAGTTAGAGTTAACGATAGCGGCCTTTTCCCAGGAGGGGGATTTCAAGACGAGAGGGCATATGTTTAAGATGAAAACAGAGAGATTTTTAAAACAAGACATGTTGAGAGACCGTGTTTTACGTGTGTAATTAACTTGCTGAGGAAGTGATAGATGAGGGTATGTTTGCAACATTTAATGGACAATTGATTCCAAACATGAATGGGAAAGTGGGATTTTTAAAATAAATTTATTCATGACTAGTACATCAGTTATTTCCCAGAGGGCATTAAAGAGTCAACCACGGTATTATCCATCTGGAGTCTCCTGTGGGACAGAGCAGATGAATATGGCAGTTTGCTTCCCGACCTGGCATGAGTGAATCAGATGGAATTTTCCACACAACTGATTCAGGTCATCACGAGACTCTTCAATTCCAGGTGCTTATTGAATTCAAACTCCACCATCTGTTATGCCAGGACCTGAACTCTTTCTCCCCAAAATATTACCTGGGTTTTGGAATCACAAAACAGTAATAAAACTACAAGGGCATGATCACCACTCAGCGGGTACAGGAGAAGGCAGACGGGAATGGGTTAGTTTGGCAGTATGTTCAGCATGGATCGGTTGGACTGACAGGCCTGTTTTCATGTTGTCTGACTCTGACTGACTCTATGGAGCAGGAAGCTGGTTGGGATTAAAGGCGCATTCACAGCATAATCGATCTCCTGATGGGATATGTAATCCTGCTGGAGTCTCCGGAGGTTGTTTTCTCAGTGATCCCTTCCCACACACGGGACTGGTGAACGGTCTTGCTCCAGTGTTACTGATTAAATGACATTCCATTTCTGTGGTTAATTGAATCTCTTCCAGAAGTTCCTACATTGCCCTACTTTCTCTGTGGTATCTGTGTCCTTTTTTCTACACAGGGTGAACGATCCTTTCAAATTGTGTCCACACAGATACAAATCCTGTTTTCCATGTTGTGAATTTGTTTTCATTCTTCCTCATTCACCCACGGGGTGTGAGTATGACTGCTCAGGACAACATTTATTCTTCGCCCCTCGTTCGTTCCTGTCTGGCTACACCACAAACCCGGTTGTGATCCCAGCCTCGTGTGTCTGTCTGTGGGCAGTCCACACATTCTCTGTGTGTTTGGGTTTCTATTTCTCCCTCTGACCAAAGATGTGCCAATTACAGGGATCAACAATAGGAAATGCAGGCTTATGGAATAGGGAATACCGTAGGGACTGGTTGGGATGCGCTTCGGATGTACCGTGTGGACTGGAAGGGCCGATTAGCCTGCTTCCCCACACGTTGGAGATTCTTGAATTAAGGGTCTGCTCATGTTTTTCTGGTCCTGGAGTCTCTCGTAGCCAGGACTGGGTGAAGATGGTAGAATACACTGCATAAGGGACATGAATGAACGGGATTGCAGGAAATTAAACTCATGATCTCTGTTCCTGAGGTCAGGCTTGTATTTCATGTTTTATTCGTCGAACGTAAGCATCGCCGTTTCCGTGTCCCAACCCCCACAGGATGACTCGTTTAAAATATCACCCCAACACCACCTTCTCCAGGTTGAAGTCTTGACTGTGTGGAAGTAACTGATACTGAGCTGATGCGAGTAAATGTAGCTGCCACCGCCAGTGCCGGAAACACAGATCCAAACAGCAGAATCATCTTTTAAACCCACCACTGCAAAGTTAAGGGCTCAACACGCTCCACTTGTGCCACTCAGCTGTTTTAGAAAGATGCTCCGGAAATCGCTATGATAGTATAAACGGGGACAACCATTCCCTTGAGCAGGAGCACACTCAACTGAGGAATTTCTTGCGCCTCTATACCATCACAGAAGGACGCACGCTCACCTATTGCATCACTAGAGACAGAGAGTAACTCCACGCACTCATTCTCATCCCCATTTCCGGTTGGATCTGGGCGGTTGTGCCGATGTTATGCCAAACTCCTATTGAAGCATATATTTCAACAATATCCTGTACTGTCCCCCGAGTCTTTGATGCTTGTCAAAATCTATTAATCTCAGTTTTCAACATTCTCTTACAAGGGATCTCCACAGCCTCTGAGGACACCGAACTGAAAGATTCAGCTCATTCACAGTTCCCACATGTCTGTCACTGTTCACTGGTTACTGATATTGTACACTTGCTGTTCTTCCGAACATTTCCTCTGCTAGTATACTTACTGCTGCTTGCAAGCATCCTGTTCTGTGGTTGCTGTGATCGTGGTTGTCGGTATTTTGCATTGTGACCACAGCAACCTCGATTTGAAACCAAATCACGGCACTTAGTATTCTCTCCGTTGTCCTTTTTGTGACACATGCTCAGAAATTAATTGTTTTACCTTCAAATTCCGCTCTCTCACATCTCTGCGTTTCATATATCAGGATTTCAACACACCCGATGTCGGAGATTCCTCTCCTTCCCACGATCATTAAACCTCCTTTCCGTCCGTCCCCCCATTTCTCTGAGGCAATGCACAATCTATCACTCTCTTTCACATTCATACTATTCTGTCTGTGCTGCTGCTGCGGTCACTGTTTTTGGGTGAAAGTGCCCCAATCCCACCATCGGGGCCTTCAACCAAATCGATCCATTTGGATACCGCGGTTGTGAAATCAATCCCCATGTAGCAGCATTTACTGACATAGGCCAGAGACAATTGGATCGTCAGGCTCATGGAAAATACCCGGGGCAGTTTTGGTGAAAAGACATTTTGTTGGAAAAGATCAGCTTTTATGGCTTTCTGCGTTGGTCTTGTGATAATTTCATAGGACCGATAATCCAGAGACCGAGGTAATAGTCTGGGTACCCGGGCTTGAATCCCACTATGCCATGATCGTCAAATTTGGATTCAAAACATATCTGCAAGGAAGAATCTAATGACTACTATAGATCCATTGACAATTATTGAAAAAAATATCTATTTCACTGATGTCATTTCGGGATGGAATTAGCTATCCTTACTTGGTCTGGGCTGCATGTGACTTCAGACTCACAGCAATATGGTTGAGTCTCAACTGCCCTCTGGGCAATGTGGAATGGGAAATAAAAACTGCTCAGCCAGAATCGCCCTCATACTAATCCAGAAGTTTTAAAACAAATGCTCATTAGGATCAAGCAAGAGCATTGTGTGCAGCTTTGCAAGTCACATTATAGTAGGGATGTGATCACACTGAGATAGTTGCAGGAGATATTTACCGAGATACTGTTTGGGCTAAACAATTTCTGTTGTGAAGAAAGACAGGACAGAGTGGAGTGTTTGTCGCAGTGCAAAGGAGATGTAGACAATACATGATTGAGTTAGGGTGTGGACAAAGTTGACTGAACGAGTTTCCCATTGATGGAGGGATCGATCAGCAGGGGCCAAAGACTTCAGGAGAAAGACAGAAAGGTTTGAGAAGATGTGCGAAAAAGCTTTATCAGCCAGTGGTTGGTTGGAATTTGGAATACACTGTCTGCATTTTTTAGAGTGGCAGAAAACCTTATAACCTGAATAAATATTCAGATGTGAACTTTTGATGCCAAGACATTTAAGGCTGTGGGGTAAGCATTCTGAAATGGGATTCAGTTCATCAGACAGTTGTTTTTGACAAGTGTGGCCACATTTGGTTGAAGGGCCTCCTTTGAGACTCTTGGTCTCGGTAGTATAGTGGTTCTTGTCCCCGTCAATCCCAGGGCTCCATTCTCCACTGGGGACAGTATAAATGTTTTAAAACTGTCGCTCCATTCCCAAGTGCGGGTATTGATACCTGTCCTTCCATTCTCGATGGGGCATGTCACAGGAAGGACAGTGCTGCCTGAATAAAGGTGGGGAAGGGCTGCAGCTCTCAGGGAGGCAGAGTGTCAGTGAACGGCCAAACACGTGACTTCTGCAAACTTCACCTTGTGACTGTGTTGGAATGAATAGCATTTGACAGACTTGTTCCGGATTGAAGGATTTACTAGAAACAGGAAGCTGAGGAAGAAACAACATAAACGCATTCAAGTATGAGTGCAGAAACATTTCCCACAGCACGAATGAAATTGTAAAGGACAGAGTAGCGTTTCGATACATTGAATTTGGGTTCATTTGTTTTGATCAGTTTTACCAGGGTATAAAACCATGAAAAAATGATACAGCACTTGCTCAGTATGATGGAACATTGTTTCAGTAATTCGCACTGCTGTTCAGAGGGAGGGTTAGGTTGATTTGCAAAGTTAAATTTCCCTTTCGTGTCCAGGGAGTGAATTTAGTAAGTTAGGTGAATTAGCCATGGGTAACGCGGGGATAAGGTCAGAAGTCACAGGACGTTAGGTTATACTCCAACAGGTTTATTTGAAATCAAAAGGGGGAGGGATTCCCCTTCTTCAGGTGAAGTATAAGGAAATGGGAAGGGGAACTAGGTCTGGGTGAGATGCTCTTCAGAGAGTCAACACCGGCTCGATTGACTGAAATGCTCTTTCTGCACTGTAGGATTCTGTGATTCTATGAATAGATAATGACGGTGTTTACTGGGGCGTAAAGCCATTTGATAAGATGCTGATGGGGGTGTACTGAGGATGAGATTTTATTCACTTGTGTTCTTGGAAAATTGAGAACCGTTATCCCTGAACCAAGGAAGACTTAATGGGGTTTTTCAGGTTATGAAATGTTTGGACAGAGTAAATAGGTGGAAAATTCCCACTTTTAAGTACTAAACATCTAGATGTCAGGCATTCAATACCTTTGATAAAACCTTTGAAGGACAAAGAAATGATGAGAACAGAATCGCTGTCACTCCGAGAATCTGTTTTTCAAAATATTTGGAAAGGCACATTTGATGACATACAAGGAATAAATTTCACAAGGAGAGAGACAGCGTGTAGCTAGGTAAAGATGCAGAGGTGGGGTGTAGTCGGTCCGAAGTTGCGGGGAAACAATTTCTAAGTTGATTGACATTAAATGTAAAGAAATGTCTTTAATGTGTGCAGCTGAATAAGATTCGGTTCCAAAACTCTGCGTTTTTAAAGATTTGGCATAATGTTCACCTAAAGCATTGTAAATGGAACTGAGTGGATTTTTATTTATTGTGACCGGAAGATATTACATAATGAATAGGAAGTGACCAGTTGCTTGGAGATCGACTTCCTGCTTTCATCACATGCTTTAAGGATGTGAGAACAAACACCATGATGTTTGGTCCATTTAATACTCAGTGAAATCTGCCAAAGCAACGAGCAACAAAACTGGTGGGTTTTTTTTGCACTTTAACCCTCTGTTTTTCTAAGCAGTATTTTCCTGAAGCTGAAATTAAGTCAGAGCAAATTTGAATACAACATTAATCGTTCCAATGAGATAGATCTAATTCACTTCTGATTATTACAATAAACATTGTGAGGTTGCAGCAAAATTAAAATGAAACGAACAAATCAGCTTTTCTTGCGATTTAATCCAATTCAGGTTCAGCCACATGAGAAAGGCCATTGAGCGACAACATCACCTTTATTTCAATTACCATGGCTGCTTCTTCAGGTGAGAGAGAAAGTGACTGAAAAAATTATGTGCCAAATGTAGGTGTAAATATGACGGAAAATTCTTCTCCTGTTTCATTCTGACTCAGTTCTGACTCAGAATGTATTACTGACAGCTATTCATTCTGACCAGCATGGCTATTTATTGGAATTTGCTGTTATTATAATTCTAGTGAAAGCAGAAACACAATGGTGTGGAATCGATTCCCCTCTGGAACTTTCTCATCAATGACTTTCACTACATGTAACCTGATGAGGTCACATGTCACCCCTCTACAAAATGTGCAGAGGAGACCGAGAAATTATGGTGGTGGGATATTCCACCGCTGTGCTCCACATTCACGGGTTCGAGTCACACTCTGATTGCTACCTTTACGCGCCGCCCTCACAGTTTTTCTTTGCACATCACACCTCTGGTATACACTGGACCGAGAAACTTGTTCTTGCCCTTCACTGCACGAGAGATTCAGGAATAATCGACACGACATTAAAGTCTAAATGAAGAGTGAGAGCAGTCATTCTCTTCAATTGTAGATGAAATTGGTGTAATGAGAAGGAACGCATTTTTCTTTCCGCCCTACACTCCATCTTGTCTTTCTATAAATCTGCATCGAAACAAAGAGAAAAAAAAACCCAAGAGATCGGGCGCACACGTTTATCCAGTGGGGTTGTTCATGAGTATTTTAACCTAACACTTCACACAAAGATCTGATCAGTATTTCAAACAGTCACTCGGAATTGGAACCGCAGAAAATTTCTCCAATAAAACGAACCTTTCATTCTTCACCAATTTCTGCTGTGTGTGAATCATGCAACGATCCATCATCCAACGTGATCACTGACTGAGAGCGTGCCAACTGTATAAGATTTAGCAACTTCCTTCAGCAATCACAGCTTCTGTACACAGCCACCTGTGCTGGGCCCAGTGTCATTTGTTGCCCCCAGGTCACAGCACATTTCTTTTTCCTGTGTTTATGAGCTTTGTTCATAATCTGTCTGATCTGTTTAATAAATCTTTCCTGTCACTTCATCCCATCCCCTCACAATTTTGAACTTATGAATAAAATAAGGCGTTAGATGAAATGTTAAACCAAGTGGAAGTATGCTATTCAGCCCAAGGAGTCTGCTCAACCATTCAAGGAACTCATGATTGATCTGATTTGGAGATGCCGGTGTTGAACTAAGTAAAAAATCACCCAACACGAGGTGAGAGTCCAGCAGGTTTACGTGGAAGCTCGAGCTTTCTGAGCGATGCTCCTTCATCAGGTGATAGTCACCTGACTATCACCTGATGAAGGAGCGTCGCTCCGAAAGCTAATGTGCTTCCAATTAAACCTGTTGGACTATAACCTAGTGTTGTGTGATTTTTAACATAGTTGGTCTGATAATCTTGAATTCCTTTTTGCTCACTTAGCTCGAAAAAGTTTCATCATCTTTCTGATTAACTATCTGGCACAGTTTGAAAATACCCAACCACACAGTCTCAACAGCGGTTACTGGAAAATGCCACAGTTTCTTAGACCTCTGAGCAAAGAACTTACTCCTCATTTCTGAATTAAATGGGCAATATCTAATTCTGAGATTATGTCCTCTGGTGCTCTCTTCAGAGCATAGGGCAAGCCAAATGCTCGTATCTACCCTGTCAAGATCCTACGACTATTGAACACTTATAATTGTTACTATGTAATTATAAATTTCCCCGACTCCTCCTTTGTTTGAAGGAGAATAATCCCAGCCTAACCAATCATTCCACGAAGTTCTACTGTATTCAGAGTTCGCAACATGTTAGTAAGTCTGCGCTGTCCCTTACAGCATCCTTACATATTATTAAGACAGGTGGAGAAATTTCGGCAAGGAAACAGGTTGAAATTTCAGGCGCAGACGGGAATTGAAACTTGAAATCAGAAAGCGATTAGAATCGGATTGACCCCTAGAAGGATCAAATGCAGCAAAGATATCTCTGACAAATGAGAATCTAATCATGTTCGATTGACATTCAATGGCTTCAATGTTACTGCATTCCTCCGTGTAGTCGTCCTAGGAGCTAGTATTTAGGAAAAATGGAAGCTGACCGCCCGTATAAAGAAGTTGACGACAAAAACCTGTCCGTGGGTCAACTTTGTTTGATTATTAACTCAACTCTTGTCTCCGTGAAGCCTACATCGTCCGCAACGCACAAATTAGATGTTTAACAGAACTCTCTCAATTTGCCGAGGTGGGTGCAGCTTCAACACCATTGAAGGAACTGGACACCCTCCACGACAATGCAGTCACTTAACTGTATATTGTTCAACACCTGACTATTTATTCCCTTAACTGTTAAGGCACAATTGAAGCAGAATGCACCACATAGAAAATTCGCTGGAGTTAGTTATCGAGGCTTTGTTGACAGAACCTTCAAAGCTCAAAAACTGTACCGACCATAAGGACAAGTTTGAAGATGGACTGAACCTTCACCATTTGAAAATTAGCGTCCAAGGCTCATACCAGCATGATTTGGAGAGGAATCAGTGGTAAATTCATTGAGTGGTGAAGTAGTTTGATGGGCAAAGATTTATACTTCAGCCCTCTATCTTTCATCTTTCAATGTTTAAAAATATAGATTATTGCATGGACCAGACTTGTGCTCGTTCCTTTAGTTGTTTTCTAAACTGGCTGTTGCTAAAGATCGAATATCATCCATAGTCTGTGGTCAACAATAGAAAATATCCAAAAACCTCTCGAACAACTGATCTCCCTGTCCCTGTCTTCAGGGATCTGTGAATGCCCATTCCAAGATCTCTTTGCTCCTGTTCACCAATCAGAATCCTCACTGTTATTGTTACAACTCCCAAATTCACCACCACTCATTGGTCTGGATTCAATTCCATTCACCATTTTGCCTTTCCACATGATGTATACATCCCTGCGGTCCCTGACATTATTCATCAGAGTCAACCGCACGACTATGAATCGTCAGTAAACTTCTGATTCATGACTCCTAATAAAAAAGTTTGAATAATTGTTCTACATCAGGAAACAGTGGTACTTCACTGGGAAAAAGCATTCAAACATGGTTCCTTTCTGCATGGGATGAACAACTGCCATGTTCCAATCTCCAAGGGTTGCTAGCCCAGTATCTCGCCACTACATTTTCAGATGACACAAAGATTGGTGGAGTAGCCAGAAAACATAGAGGACAGTCCATATATGAAGGGGAATACAGATAGACAGAAGAGTTGAGCAGAGAATTGGCAAATGGTGTTCCATCCAAGCAAATGTGAGGTGATGATTTAGGGTGGCATGGTGGCACAGTGGTTAGCACTGCTGCCTCACAGCGCCAGAGACCCGGGTTCAGTTCCCGACTCAGGCGACTGACTGTGTGGAGTTTGCATGTTCTCCCCGTGTCTGCGTAGGTTTACTCCGGGTGCTCCGGTTTCCTCCCACAGTCCAAAGATGTGCAGGTCAGGTGAATTGGTCATGCTAAATTGCCCCTAGTGTTAGGTAAAGGGGTGAATGTAGGGGAATGGGTGGGGTGCGCTTTGGCGGGTCGGTGTGGACTTGTTGGCCCGAAGGGCCTGTTTCCACAATGTAAATAATCTAATCTAATTCCAGAGCCAAGTATACATTAAACGGAAGAGCTTGGGTAAACTTGACGAGAAGAGAGAGTTCAGGTCCTTTGTACCCTGAAGGTGACTGCACAGGTGGATAGAGTGGTCAAGAAGGCATATGGCATGCTTGCCTTCACCGGATAGGGCATTGAGTATAAGAGCAGGCAAGTCCTGCTAAAATTGTACAAGAGTTTGTTTCGGCCGCGTTTAGAATACTCTGTGCAGTTCTGGTCGCCAAACTACCAAAATTACGTGGACGTTTAGGAGAGAATGCGGAGAAGGTTTATGCAGATGTTGCCTGGTATGGAAGATGCAAGCTCTGAAGAGAGGTTGAGTAGATTACTTCTGCTTTCATTAGGAAAAAAACGAGAATCAGGGGACCTGATTGAGGACTACAATATCATGACGGGTAGAGACAGGGTGGATAGAGATAAGCTTTTTCCCAAGATGAGGGATTCAATAATGCGAGGTCATGCGTTCAATGAGAGAGGTGAAACTTTTAAGGGAGATAGACATGGAAAGTATTTTACACAGAGGGTGGTAGGTGCTGGAATGCGTTGCCAGCAGAGGTAGTAGAGGCAGACATGGTAGATTCATTTCAGGTGCGCCTGGACATATGCATGAGTAAGTGAGAAGCAGAGGGATACAGATGCTTAGAAATTGGGCGACATGTTTAGTTATTTGATTTGGACCGGCTCAGGTACGGCAAGGAAGAATCTAATGACTATTATATATCCATTGACAATTGTTGAAAACAAATGTTCCAATGATGTCATTTCGGGATGGAATTTGCTATCCTTACTTGGTCTGGCCTGCATGTGGATGAGATTGATCGATTTCGACAAAACATCAAAGACTCGGGGGACAGTATAGGATATTGTTGAAATGTATGCTTCAATAGCATTTTAGCTTAACATTGGCACAGGCGCCCATATCCAACCGGAAATGGGGATGGGAATGTGCGCGCGGAGTTACTCTCTGGCCCCAGTGATGCAATAGGTGAGCGTCCTGTCCTTCTGTGATGGGAAAATGGCGCAAGAAATTCCTCGGTTGAGTGTGCTCCCGCTCAAGGGAACGGTTGTCCCCGTTGATACTATCATAGCGATTTCTGGCGCATCTTTTTAAGAGAGCTGAGTGGCACAAGTGGAGCGTGTTGAGCCCTGAACTTTGCAGTGATGCGTTTAAAACTGATTTTTCTGTCTGGATCTGTGTTTCCGACACTGGCGGTGGCAGCAACATTTGCTTGCATCAGCTCAGTATCAGTTTCTTCCACACAGTCAAGACTTCAACCAGGAGAAGGTGGTGTTGGGATGATATTTTAAACTAGTCATCCTTGGGGGTTGGGACACGGAAACGGTGATGTTTACGTTCGACGAATAAAACATGAACTACAAGCCTGACCTCAGGAACAGAGATCATGACTTTAATTTCCTGCAATGCCATTCATTCACGTCCCTTATGCAGGGGATTCAACCATCTTCACCCAGTCCTGCCTACGAGAAACCCCAGTACCAAAAAAACATGAGCTGGCCCTTAATTCAAGAATCTCCACCGCGTGGGGAAGCAGTCATATCAGCCATTCCATTCCACACGGTACATCCGAAGCGCATCCCTCAAGACCCCACGGTATTCCCTGTCCCATAAGCCTGCATTTCCCATTGTTGATCCCTGTAACTGGCAAATCTTTGGTCAGAGGGAGAAATAAAAACGCAAACACGCAGAGAATGTGCAGACTGCCCACAGACAGACACCCGAGGCTGGGATCACACCTGGGTCTGTGGTGTAGCCAGACAGCAATGAACGAGGGGCGAAGAATAAATGTTGTCCTGACCAGTGATACTCACACCCTGTGGGTGAATGAGGAAGAATGAAAACACATGAACAATATGGAAAACGGGATTTGTATCTGTGTGGACACAATTTGGAAGGATCGTTCACCCTGGGTTGTAAAAAGGACACTAATACCACAGAGAAAGCAGGGCAATGTGGGAACTGCTGGAAGCGATTCAATTAACCACAGAAATGGAATCTAATTTAATCAGTAACACTGGGGAGAGGCCGTTCACAAGTGCCGTGCGTGGGAAGGGACCACTGAGCAAAACAACCTCCGGAGACTCTATCAGGATTACATATCCCATCAGGTGTTCGATTATGATGTCAGTGCGGCTGTTAATCCCAACCAGCTGCCTGCTCCATAGCGTCAGTCAGAGTCATACAACATGAAAACAGGCCTGTCAGTCCAACCAATCCATGCTGAACATACTGCCAAACTAACCCATTCCCGTCTGCCTCCTCCTGTACCCGCTGAGTGGTGATAATGCCCTTGTAGTTTTATTACTGTGTTGTTAATCCAAAACCCAGGTAATATTTTGGGGAGAAAGAGTTCAGGTCCTGGCATAACAGATGGTGGAGTTTGAATTCAATAAGCACCTGGAATTGAAGAGTCTCGTGATGACCTGAATCAGTTGTGTGGAAAATCCCATCTGATTCACTCATGCCAGTTTGGGAAGCAAACTGCCATATTCATCTGCTCTGTCCCACAGGAGACTCCAGATGGATAATACCGTGGTTGACTCTGAATATATCCTCTGGGATATAACTGACGTACTCGGCATGAATAAATTTATTTTAAAAATTCGACTTTCCCATTCATGTTTGGAATTAATTGTCCATTAAATGTTGCAAACATACCCTCGTCCATCACTTCCTCGGCAAGTTAATTATACACATAAAACACATTCCCTATTAAAATGCCGCACATGTCTTTTCATCTTAAACATATGCCCTCTCGTCTTGAAATTCCCCTCCTGGGAAAAGGCCGCTATCGTTTACTCTAAAATTGTCTCTCAATAATTCATAAACTTCTGTCAGGTCGCCGTTCAAACCACGAACCTAGAGTGAAAACAGTCTCAACTAGGACAAAGTGAGAACTGCAGATGAGAGATCAGAGTCGAGTGTTGTGCTGGGAAAGCACAGCAGATCAGGCAGCATTTGAGGAGCAGGAGAATCGACGTTTCGGGAAAGAGCCTGATGAACAACACTTGCGTGAAAAAAAAATTCTCCTGCTCCTCGGATGCTGCCTTACCTGCTGTGGTTTTCCAGCACCCCAATCTCGAATCTGAAAATAGTCTCAACCTATCCAGCCTTTCATTATAACTCAAAACTTCCACTGGCAACAAGCGTACATACCTTTTGTGAACCTATTCCAGCTGAATAATATCATTCCCACAACTGGGCGACCAGAACTGGACATAATATTCCAGAAGAGGCCGCTTCAATGTCCTGCAAAACTTCAACATAACGTCCCAACTGCTGTACACAAAGGACTGAGCAATGAAGGGAAGTATCTTAAATACCTTTGAACCATCTTGTCTGTTAGTCATGCAAATTATAAGGAATTATGTACCTGCGCACCGAGCTTCCCTGTTCTCCAACATACGCAAAGCCATACTCTTTTTGTTGTACCAAAATGCAATACCTTCCATTTATCCAGATTGAACTCCATGTTACATTTTTCAGGACAACGACTCATTGGATTAAGATCCTTTTGAAACTTAGATAATCTTCATCACTGTCTCCAATTCTGGTATCGCCTGCAAACCTCCGAAGCATGCCTGCAGTGAGTTCCACTGTTTTCTCATATAGATCAATGATTCATATTTACTTGTAACGGCCGTGATTTAGAAGTGTGCAGATCACACAACAGTTAGTCATGCAATTAACCATGAGGAAGAAAGCCGCAGACTGCAGGGAGATATTAAACAATTGGAAATAAAAATGGTGAAAGCAATTCATTCCAGGGAAGTGGGTGATAGTGAAGCAAAATTAAACTTCAAACCAGCTGCCCACGATCCGGTTGTGGCACTCAGCTGTCTCAGCAAGATGCACTGTAGATTGCTGTTATTATAAACGGGAACAAATTTTCCCTTCTGCCTTTGACGAGAAGCACTCCCAACCTCGGAATTGCTTGCGCCTCTAAACCATCATAGAAACACCGTGCATTCTCCGGTTGAGTCACTTGAGCCATCGAGTATCTCTGCAACCTCATTCCCATCTTGATTTCAAGTTGGTTATTCACGACTGCGCCACTCAGTTCCTCTGATTCTGGGGCTGGGAACCTGGACTATGTGGCAGCAGTGGTTAGTGACTTGTGTGGCGAAACGCGAGAAGTAACCGATGTTAAACTGCATTGCTACTGAAGTATACATTTCAACAAAAGGTTGGTAAAAACAATGACTGTAGATGCTGGAAACCAGATTCTGGATTCGTGGAGCTGGAAGAGCACAAACGTTCAGGCAGCATCCGATGAGCAGGAAAATCGTCGTTTTGGGCACAAGCTCGTCATGAAGAATACAGGCAGAGAGTCTGAAGGGTGGAGAGATAAGTGAGAGGAGGGTGGGGGTGGGGAGAAAATAGCACAGAGTACAATAGGTGAGTTGGGGAGGGGATGAAGGTGATAGGTCGGGGGTGAGGGTGGAATTGATAGGTGGAAAAGAAGATAGGCAGGTAGGACAAGTCATGGGGACAGTGCTGAGCTGGAAGTTTGGAAATGGGGTGAGGTGGGGAAGGGGAAATGAGGAAACTGTTGAAGTCCACATTGATGCCCTGGGGTTGAAGTGTTCTGAGGCGGAAGATGAGGCGTTCTTCCTCCAGGTGTCTGATGGTGAGTGAGCGGCGGTTAAGGAGGCCCAAGACCTCCATGTCTTCGGCAGAGTGGGAGGGAGATTTGAAATGTTGGGGCACAGGGCTGTGTGGTTGATTGGTGCGCGTGTCCCAGAGATGTTCCCTAAAGCGCTCGACTAGGAGGCGCCCAGTCTCCCCAATGTACAGGAGATCGCATCGGGAAAAACGGATACAATCAATGATATTGATGGATGTGCAGATAACAAAAGCTGCACTGTCCCCGGAGTCTTTGATGTTTTGGAGAAATGTATTTATCTCAGCCCTAAACACATTAATGATGGAATCAACACAGCCACTGGGGGAACCGATGTTAAACGGTCAGACCATTCTGAGTTCCCAAATATCTGCTCCTGTTCGCTAAGCACTGATATTGTGCAGTTGGTGCTCTGCCTAACATTCCTGTTGATCCTGTACTTATTACCAGAGTTTGCTGTGTTCGTCTGTGGGTTGCCGTGATAGTATAGTAGTTGGTGCTCTGTGCTGTGGCCGCAGCAACCTCGGTTCGAATCCCAGTCACGTTAGCAGTTGTTCAATGTGTCCCAGTCTTTTGTGAAACACAAAGGAATCAGTTGTTTCACAGTTTTGATTTTCTCCAAGTTGATGTTTTTTTCCTTCAAGCTCTGCTCTCTCACATCTCTGTGTTTCATATGTCAGAATTCAAATCCACCCGTTCTCAGAGATTTCTTCCCTCCTACGATCACAAACCGAACTTTCCATCCCATACCCCCATTTCATTAATTTGGAGATGCCGGTGTTGGACTATGGAGTACAAAGTTAAAAATGACCCAACACCAGGTTATGGTCTGACAGGTTTTATTGAAGCACTAGCTTTCGGAGCGCTGCTCTTTCATCATGTGTTTGCGGAGTCCTTTCCTATTTCACTAAGGCATTGCAGAGTCTAATACAGATTCTCACATTGATACCGATCAGTCTGTGTGGCTGGGGTCACTGTTGCTGGGTGAACGTGCCCCATTCCCAGTCTTTTGTGAAACACAAAGGAATCAGTTGTTTCAAAGTTTTGATTTTCTCCAAGGGAGGAACGTATGCAAGAACTGACATGTGTGGAAGTGCAGGAGAACAGCCAGGGAATTCCTAGAGGCATGGCACTCCTCCACAGACTCTATCAACAAACACATCGACCTGGACCCAATATACCGGCCACTACAGAGGTCAGCTCGAACTGACAACCGGAAGCGGCAGACACAGGCCACTATAAATGCCGGAGGAAACAGCACAGAAGCGCTTCACAGAGGCTCCCAAGCACTGAGGATGTCGCCGAGACAGGGGACGAAACGTTTGCAAGACAAATTCCCAGCTCAGCGATCAGAACCACAACAACAAGCACCCCGAGCTCCAAATCGTCTCCCAAACTTTGAGGGGGAACATATCCCTGGTGGTGGAATCCGTTTAGAGGTGGCGAAACTGTCAGTGGATGGTGTGATTTATGCAGAGGTTGGAGGGCTAGAAGATGAGGACCAGGGAGGTTCTGTCCTTGTTGTGGTTGGAGGTGTGGGGTTCATGGGCGGAGGTACGGGACATGGATGAGATGCGTTGGAGGGCATCTTCAACCACATCGGAGGGGAAATTCCGGTCTTTAAAGAAGGAGGCTATCTGGTGTGTTCTGTGGTGGAGCTGGACCTTGGGGAGCAGATGCGATTGAGGTGGAGGAATTGGGATTACAGGATAACATTTGCTCAAGAGGTGTTATGGGAGGAGGTATAATCCAGATAGCTGTGGGGATCAGTGGTTTGTAAAAAGTGTCAGCAACACTGACCTCGAGGGATATATTTCCCGCCTCACCCCTATCCACTTTTCACAAAAACTGCTTCCTCCACGACTACCTAGTCAAGTCCAAGCCCTCCAATGACCTATCCTCCCCTCGTGGCACCTTCCTCTGCTACCACAGGAATTGCAAAACCTGTACCAACATCTTCCCTCTCACATCCTTCCAAGGCTCCAATGAGCCTTCCACATCCATCAAATGTGCACTTCCACACGTGTCATTTATTGCATCTGTTGCTCACGATGCGGTCTCCTCTACATTGGGGCCAACAGACACCTTCTCGCAGAGCGCTTCAGAGAACATTTCCAGGGCACCGGCAACATTCAACCCCAATGCCCCATGACCAAAAACATCAACTACTCCCCCCACCACACGACTCTCCCAAGGACATGCAGTTCCTGAGTCTCCTCCACTGACATTCCGTCATCACTGGACGCCAGATCTTCCACCTCAGGACCTTTCAACACCAGGGCATCAACTTGGTTTTCACCAGTTTCCTCATCTCCCCACGCCCACCTTATCCGAGTTCCAACTTTCTAACTTGGCACCATCCTACTGACCTGTCCGACCTGTCTGTCTTCCTTCGTACCTATCCGCTCCACCCTCTTTTCCAACCTATCACCTTTTACCCCATCTCCATCCACCTCTTGCACTCTCAGCTAAATTCTTCCCAGACCCATCCTCCCGTTTATCTCTCCACCCTCGAGGCTCCCAGCTTTATTCCTGATGAAGGGCTTTTTCCCGAAACGTTTTTTTTTTCTGCAACTCGGATGCTGCCTGACCTGCTGTGCTTCTTCAGCACCTCTCCAATCTTGATTCTGAATTCCAGCACCTGCAGTACGCACTTCCGTCCAACTGGTTACCCTGTTCATTGATCTTGAATAGGCCATTGAATAGGCCGTTTCTAAAGTTTCCCTGCTCTTATATTCCCACCTGCGGTCAAGAACACAAAGTATCTCCAACCCCTTGAGACTACTTGATCCCTTGTCCAATCACCTTCAAAGATTGTTGAATGTCTACTCCAATTTCTCTTTTATTACTTTAAACCACTCAGCATTCACACATTTATCATTGTTCCTCCCCAAATTCATTCTCACCCACTTCACTAGATTGAATTCCTTTCAGCACATTTTCTTGCCAATTGTTTACAATCTCCTGCAGTCTATAGCTTTCTTCCTCATGGTTAACGACATGACTAATTGTTACCTGATTTTCAAACTGCGAAATGATGGCCACGACAAATAAGTATAAATCATTGACCTATGTGAGAAAACAATGGAACTCATAGAAGCCATGGTTCATAAGCTTGTCCAGGACACCAGAATTGGAGACTGGAAAGAAGGTGATCAAAGTTTCCAGAAGGATCTGAATCCAATGCGTCTTTGGGCTGAAATATTTTACATGGAGTTCAATCTGGATAAACGGAAGGTATTGCGTTTTGCTACATCAAATAAGAGAAGGGTTTATAAAATTAGTGCTAGGGCGTTGCATAATGTTGTGGAAAACGGAGGCCAGGGATGCAGTTAAATATTTCTTTTTAGTTTGCTTCACATATAGACAGAATGGTTAATAAAAAATTGTCATTCTGCCTGCGTTGCACAGTCCTTTGAGCGTAGGAGTTCGTACGTCATGTTGAATGGAATAGGACATTGTGTGAGGCCTCTTCTGGAGTACTGTGTCCAGTTCTTATCGCCCAGTAATAGCAAGGAAATTATTCAGCTGGAGTAGGTTTAGAAGACGTGTATCAGCATATTGGTAGTGGGGAAGGTTTGAGTTACAATGAAAGGCTGGATAGGCTGAGAATATTTTCACACGAGAACTGGAGTTTGAAAGGCGACCTGATAGAAATTTATAAATTATTGAGAGTTCGAATAGAATTAACTTTAACTGTCTTTTCTCCAAGCAGTGACACTTCAAGACGAGAGGGTAAATGTTTCAGATGAAAAGAGAGATATTTAAAATAAGACATGACAGGCTGTTTTTAACAGAGGATGGTTTATGTGTGCAATTCACTTCCTGAGGCAGTGATGAATGAAAGTACATTTACAATATTTACAGGATATTTGGATTGATAAATGCATTGGAAAGTTTCCGTGGGATTAGAAAAAAGCTATTCATTTATGCCTAGTCCATTATTTATTGCCCAGAGGGGATTTCAGGATCGACCACGATATTATGAATCTGGAGCCATATACCAGACCAGATAAGTATGGCAGTTTCCTTCCCTATCAGGCATTAGTGAATCAGATTTACAACAACTGATCCAACATCATCATTAGACTCTTCAACTCGAGGTATTTATTGAAATAAAATTCCAGCATCTGCCATGCCAGGATTTGAACCGGTGTCCATAGAAGTATATCTGGACATTCATATTAACAATGCAGTAATATTATTACAAGGGCATTATTAACCCTCAGCAATTACAAGAGCCGTCAGATGCGACTCGTTTAGTGTGGCATTATGTTCAGTATGAGCTGGTAGGAATGAAAGGCCTGTTTTCATGCTGCGTGAGTCTATGACTTTGACGCTATGAAACCGGCAGCTGGTTGGGATTAACAGCAGCGTTGACAGTTTAATTGAGCTCCTTCTGGGATATGTAATCTTGTTGGTTACTCTGGAGTTTTTATTGCTCATAGAGCCCTTCCCACACACTGGACTGTTGAACAGACTTTCCCCAGTTTGACTGAGTAAATGAGTTTCTACTGCAACAGGTAATTGAATCCCGCATTGCGCTGGTTTCTCTGTGATATCGGTGTCCTTGTATCTACCCAGGATGAACGATTGGCTCAAATCATGCCCACGCAGACATAAGTCCCGTTGTCCATTTGTGAACGTGTTTTTATTCTTCCTGATATACCCACAGCGTGTGGATGTCGCTGGTCAGGACAGCATTTGTTGTTCATTCTGATTCGCTGCTGCCTCTCTGCACGAGAGACATGGATTCGATCCCAGTCTTGTGTGACTGTGTGCAGTTTGCACATTCTCTCTTTGATTGTGTGAGTTTCCTCCCACAGTCTGAAGGTAAGCAGGTAACTGGGATCAGCCATGGGAAATGAAGGGGAACGGAATCGGTATGGAGTGTGGGTCTGATAGGATGTGCTTCGGAGGGACGGTGTCGACTGGAATGGGCCGAATGTCCAGCCTACCTACAGCGTCGACATTCTCGGATTAAGGGTCAGCTATGTTGTTCTGCACCTGGAATCACAAGTAGGCAGGATTGGGTAAAGCTGGTAGCATCCCCTGCATAAGGGTCATGCATGAATGATGTTGCAGGAAATTAAAGGCATGTTCTCTGTTCCTGAGGTCAGTCTTTCATTTCAGGTTTTATTCGTCGAACTTTAACATTACCAGTTCCGTGTCTGAGTCCCCAAGGATGACTCATTTATTATATAACCACAACACCACCGTCTCCAGGTTGCAGTATTTCCTGGGAAGAAGAAACTGATCCTGAGCTGATGCAAGCATAAGCAGCTGCTACTGCCAGTGTCAAGAACACTGATCCAAATAGGAAAATGAAATTTCGAACATTGTCACCCCAAAGTTAAAAGTTCAACACGCTTTAGCTACGCCAGTTGGTTGCGTCAACAACATGTACTGCTTATGGCTATAATATTATAAATGGGGGCAAGTATTCCCTTCCACCTCGTTTTTGACCAGGAGCAGTCCCAACCTCGGAAATACACGCGCCACTCTCCCGTCATTCCATCCCAACTTCCAATTGGATCTTCATGCCTGCTTCAGTCGAGAACTGGAATGAAGTGTGATTGTGTGGGCAAAGTGATGAAGTAGGCGATGTTAAACTATAATGCTATTGAAGCATATCCTGGACTGTCCCATGAGTTTGGAGAGTTTCATAAATCCCATTCTCCAACACTCTCATTCATGGAATCTCGACAGACTCTGGGGACGTTAAGGTTAAAGACTCAGCCCATTCTGAGTTCCCACATGCCTGTAAGTCCTGATATTGCATATTCTTCCTGACATTTCCTCTGCTACCATACTGGCTGTAGTTTACAAGCGTGCTCTGTGGAGTGCTGTAACCATTTAGTATTTTGTTTTCTGCGTTGTGGTTCCCGCGACTTCGTACCAAATCCACTTCATAGCGGTCAGTTCTCTCAAAGTTTTACTTTTGCTGAAATACGGTAAGAAATAACTCGTTTTTGCATGATAATGATCTCCGAGGTGATGATTTGTTTTCCATCGAATTTCGTTCTCTGATATTTCAGTGTTTCATGTATCAGCATTTCAACCCAAAAGTTCTGGAAGATGTCTCTTCCTCCCACTCGCCCTAACGGTCTTTCCTGTCCCTCGTCCCATTTGACTGAAGCATTGCACAATCTAACATACACTTTCACGTTGATACCGTCCAGTCTGTGCCATTGCACTCACTGTTACTGGGTGACCATGCCTCAATCTTTTCATTGGCACCTTCAAATCATTCGATCCTTTTGGATATCGTGGCTGCGAGATCAATTCTCTTTTAGCAGCTTTTACTGACATGGACCAGAGATTATTGCAGCGTGAGGCTCAATAAAAGGGCATAGCGAATAACTGGGGAAAAGAGACTCTGTTGGAAAAGATCCCCCATGAGGGCTTTCTGCGATAGCCTACTGGTATTATCGCTGGATTGTTAACACAAAAGGCCAGGTCACGTTCTGGGGAGACGGATTCGATTCTCACCACACCACGACGACGATAGAATATAAATGCAAGAAATACTTCCAATTAAGAATACGCTCAATCCGTTGTCCAAAAATCCCATCTGTTTCACTGAGGGCCTTGAGGGAAGGAATCTGCCGCCCTTAACTGCTCTGGACTCCATGTGACTCTAGAACGCTTGGCAATATATGCTGCAGAGACGCATGGCATGCTGGTGCAGAATGTAAAAAAAAAGGTTCATTCGACTCTACCTGGACAATTGTCTGCAACTCGCATAAGTCCATGTGATCACACTGGGAAAGGTGCAGGAGAGATTCACTCGGATAGTGTCTGGGCTGAAGAGATTCAGTCAGGAAGAGAGACAGGTAAGACTGGAGTTGTTTGTCACGGTGCAGAGGCATTTGTGAGAAGGCATAGTTCAGATATACAAAATAATGAGGGGTGTGGATAAGGTAGACTGAAAGTAGCGTTTCCTATCGACGATCACAGGGTACCAGAAATTTAATGAGAAAGACAGAAAGGTTTAAGTAGATGTGTGAAAAGGCGTTATACGTCGGCGGGTGTTGAAATTTACAAAACTGTTTCTGTAAGGGTCAGAGAGGCAGGGACCCTTTTAACCTGAAGTAATATTCAGATATGAATATGTTCTGCCAATAACTATAAGGCTATGGGCTAAACGATTCGATTCGTTTAGCAGTTGATTTTGACAAATGGAGATACAACGGGCTGAAGGGTCTCCTTTGAAACTGTTGTCCTCGGTAGTATAGTTGTTAGTGTCGCCGCATGTTATGCGGGAGATAGGAGCTCAATTCCTCGCTGGGGCAGTGCAAATGATTTAAAACTGTCGCTACATTCCGAAGTGCGGGTTATTAATGTCTGTCCTTCCATTCTCCATGGGAAATGTCACAGGAAGGACAGTGCTGTCTGAATCAGCGTGGGGAAGGTCTGCAGCTCCCGGCCAGACAGTGTCAGTGAAAGTACAAACACGTGACTTCCGCAAGCTGCACCTTGTGTCTGTACTGGAGTCTAAACCATTTAATAAAAAGAAAAAGGAAGCTGAATAAGAAGCAGGGTAAACCAATTCAGATGTGAGCGCAGAAAAATTTTCCGCAGCACCTTGAGGAAAACTGACAAACGGCTCTGAGAAAGAGTTTGTCTTTCAGAACTGTTAGTTCATAGAGATGTTTTTGTTCCACTCAAGCCCTTAAGAAATTGAATAACAATTTAACTGAAGACTTGAAATTTTAGAACACACCAGGCGATGAGTCACGTGCTGGAAACTGTGTTTACAAGCCAGATGTTTGATGACTGATGATGATGCAATAGACTGAAAGGCCTCTCGCCATGTTTTTAAAAACTCAATGACTGTCATCGTTCAACTGAACCGATAAAGTAAAAACAAAGATACCAAGAAAATTTGCAAGCATTGCATCTGTCTTCCTTGTTGCGAAAGTGTTGAAATTCAGCTCTCTCACTGCTATTTCCCACTGTTGATTTCCAGTCAGGGAAAAAATATTTTTTGTTCCTTATGAAAGTCGTAAATTGAACATGAATTCCTGACATTACAAAACAGCAAAGGTATCAGTGCTGTCAGAGTTAGTGAGGATTTCATATCGGAGATGAATTCAAATGGGAATAAACGTTGAAAGCAGTTGCCTTTGCCTGCTCAGACTCAGTACTACAAAAATGATCATGACTGAAACATTCAGGTTATTTCAAGGATTTAATAAGTTGAATGCACAAAGGTGGATCTGTGACCAGAGTGCCTCGGATTGAAAGACTTGTTAATGCAGGTTTTGCACTGGGGTGTGCAAATTTGAAAATCACACAACACCAGGTTCTTTTCCAACAGGCTAAATTGGAAATACTAGCTTTCGGACCGCTGCTCGTTCATCAGGTTGTTGTGGAGTACACAGTTGTAAGACACAGAATTTATAGCACAAGTTTACAGTGTGATGTAACTGAAATTATACATTGAAAAATACCTTGATTATTTGCTAATTCTCCGATCTGTTAGAATGACCATGTGAGCTTCACTTCTTTCATATGTAAAATGCAAAACTTTTTTTATTTTTAAGTTTCATTCTCAGGTGAAGTTTAACAACTGGTGTCTGCCTCCCGTGTGCTGCTGTCTGTTCCATAATGTTTAGACTGATTCTAATTTTTAAAAATGAGTTACCAGAGACTTACATGGATTCATGCAGTTTTGAGCAAAGTACAATGTAACTCTGCAAGTACAAATTCACCCAACAAAAGTATATGTGTTTGTGAGTGTGTGTGTGTGTGTGTGTGTGTGTGTGTAGGAGGGTCTGTTTGTGTAGATAGGGTAATGGGTTCACCTGTACATTGACATGAGCCCAAGGTCCCGGTTGAGGCCATCACCATGGGTACCGAACTTAGCTATCAGCCACTGCTCAGGCACTTTCAGCTGCTGCTTGTTCCGAAGTCCGCCTTGGAGGATGGTCACCCGAAGGTCCGAGGTCGAATGTCCTGGACTACTGAAGTGCTCCCCAACTGCGAAGGGGCATACCTGCCTGTTGATTGATGTGCAGTCGCCATTCATCCGTTCTGTAGCCTCTGCTCGGTTTCGCCAATGTGTCTTCCCTCTCTCTGCACAGTCGGACAGTTCATCATTCTCATCTGAATCCACTTCGAAAGAGTTTCAAAAAACTGTCAAAACTGAGTGTCAGCGATTGAGTGGGTTGGTTTCTGAAAACGAAACGTACCTACGAGCAATGTGTGGGGCTTTTCCAGGATTGTCTTCTCTGACAGCGCTGGGACATGAATGATGTTCTCTATGATATGGAATCGCCAGAGTGTTTGAGTTGGGTAGACAAAGTAAAAAAAAACAACATCAGGACATAGTCCAGCAGGTTTGTTTGGAAACACTAGCTTTCGGAGAGCCGCTCCTTCATCAGCTGGGTGTCTTTCTGCAAAAAATTGATGTGTGTGTCAACATGCGCGATCTTTCGGAAGATCATCTGGACTTTAACCGACTGTTCGTGGTGTCGATGTTACCCATGACTTGGAGATGTTGGTGTTGGACTGGGGTGGACAAATTTATTAATCACACAAAGCCAGGTTAGAGTCCCACTGTTGACAACCACCTGATGAAGAAGCAGCGCATGGAACACTGGTGTTTCCAAATACACCTATTCGATACAATCTGGTGCTGTGTAATCTTTAACTCTGATTGTTCTTGGTAATGTTTAACTGATCGAAGACAGTGAAATCATTTTCGTTCGTAGAGATGAAAATTTCAAATATACTCCATCTCAGTGGAGCAAGAAATATTAGTTTGGATGTGTGATGAATCTCCACAATGCGACTGCGCCAAGTAAAAGTCGAACCTACACCAACTGATAAGTAGCCAGCTATACGAATGGTTGTACCACTGGTCAGCTGCACAGCTGAGATTTTACACGCTGCAGAGCTGTGGTGTAAACAAGGAAACGAGCCAATAGCAGTAACATTCACAAGGTGAACAAAAAACAAAGAAAATCAACATCGTTGATTCACTTCAAATTGTCTTTAAAAAAACTACCATTCACAATCTGATCAGCCAATTAGTGAGGTCACTGCTGATCGAGGAAATTACAACTGACTTTGCTGCGTTTCCACCATAATTAGAGGTAAACGCCAGCCTAATCACAATATTTTATATTCCCATTAAATTTCAGCTTTATATTACGTTAATGACCTTTCCGAATTTGCAGAAAACTGAATAACATGAAATGAGTGAAAAAGTAATTCCGGTGATGTTATCCAATGCAGAGTCGACCAGAAAAGAAGTCAAAAACTTGAAACATCATTCCCATTTCTCTCTGTAGCAATGTATTTTCCTGAGTTGAATATTTGCAGGACTTGTCTTTAATATCTACAAAATTAATTATTTTCCCGGGACAGATTCTTCATAAATCAATTAACATCTGAGGTGTTGAAACCTATTTTACTTCAGATTAAAATAGTTGAATATCCTTTCCCCAGCCTTATGTCCCAATATTCCCTCCTCTTCCATGTAAATACAAGCTGCTCCAGGTTAGGTTGGAGATCCCGACCTGACGTTCCATTGCTCCTTGCTGCTCCATGTCAATAGAAGCTGCTCTAGGTGACGTTGTAGCTCCCAGTCTGATGTCCCAATACTCCCTACCCCCATGTCAATAGAAGCGGTCCAGTTGAGGTTGGATCTACCAGTCTGATGTCCCAATGCTCCCTGCTGCTTCATGTCAATAAAAACTAGTCCAGGTGTGCTTGGAACTCCCAGACTGATGTCATAAAGCTCCCTGGTCTATGTCAGCAGACGCTGCTCCAGATGAGGTGGGAGCTCTTATCTCTGGAAGCTCACTCACCTCTACACCATCGTAGAAATACTGCCCACTGACCATTTCTACTACTGGAACCATTGGTGGAATATCCAAATCATGATAACCTAATCTTATTCTTAATCACCACCGAATCGTTATTTCCAAAAGACTTTCTTTCTTAAACGTTAGTTAGCATGTGCATACTGCAGTCAATCCGAAGTAAAATAATGGTGCTAATTGACGTATGTTCAATAAAAAATGCATCCTATTTTTTATGTTGAGTAACTGCTACTTAGCAAGAACAATGTTTGTAATGAAATCACACTTTTATTCCAGGTGAGGGAATGTGACTTGTATTATTTAAATAGAACTTGTTCACTGTGTGAAATTATCAAATAGATCTCAATTTCAAGACAAAATTGCTAATGTTGTCATCCACCTTGAAATGTGGTGTCTTCTTCTTTCCACCACACAGGTATTAGAATGAAACATCTGTTAATGACATGCGTATAAAGACACTTGAAATCATTTTTAAGTTTATGCTGCATTAATCTGTGGTTATTGATACAGAGGTTAGGTTCATTCCCTACAGTTAACATGCTGACTTCTCCAGTTGTTCATAGTTCAATGTGATGCATCCAGTGTGTGCATAACTAGAGGGACCTTGCTTACCACATCTTGCCTTTATCTGTATCTTATGTCCATCATTCATCAATGGCATGACCAAGGGGAAAGGGCGAGACTAATGTTTAAGTCTGTCTATGCCCATGCACGGCACCCACAACGGCAATTCTCGACTGTGCATTTGCAGCCAGTTCTCTGTGCCCCTACACACATCCCCTGCACTTTTTGAAATATCTCCATTATTTTGTGCTGTCTCACTGTGCTCTTCTCACCAAGATGATTCACTTCCACCCAACCTGCTCCAGATTTCATTGACAAAACACTCATTAAGAATTGCATTGCATAAACATGCACTTCACATCTCTCGTTATTACATTTTCCGGAATTTCTTTCATATGATGAAAGTTCACAGCAACTTGACTTGGAAAAGAGAAACCCGTACCTTTTCATTATCCCAAATTAATCCACATTTCAATGCAGTTTAGCCAAAAGGCTCAAATTATTCTTTGAGATTTTATAATGGCGTAATGCATAGAAACTGACCATTGGAGTTCCAATTTCAAAAAGTCAGCTGTGGTCATCCAAAAATGGCAACAACAAAATCACCAATGATAGTGGGATTTGAACCCCCAGTGTAGAACATAATGGGTTAGTAGCCCACCACCTTAACCTCGCTGCCACATCGTCATACATACTTAGTGACATGTGACTGCATGAGTAATTGAGTTGCTTAAATTATGCAGAGCAGCAGATATTTCTCCGTGGTGTTGGCGAAATGATAATTAGCGCAGTACAGTTCCAAGTGTATGGACTGACATCTGGGTTGTGGGGAAGCGCACTCCCACTGTGATACTCTGCTCGCAATGATTTGAACAAAATTGAAGAAATTACCATGTAACAAGGTCTGTTGAATTCTGTGGCGGTTTGAAGTCAACAGGATGAAGAGCCCGTGACAGCAGAAGGTGTAAAATTGTCTGTGAGGAATTGTTTTCCAGACTGGAGGTGAGCGCATAGTGCTCAATGTCATTATTCGGAACACCTTACTTCCATTCAGATATTTTTGACACGAACTTGTGTACATAACTGACTATTTCAAAATCCGAAATAAGGCTAAACTGACAACTGAATTCAACAATGCAAAAGCCTTGAGCTGTATCATTTTCCTGGGCCGTGCGACACCAAGTCACTGTATGATCTCAGCAACACAGTGAGCAAGTGTCAGAAGGAAAATGAGTGCAGTGCCAGAGCGCATACTGGGAGCAACAGTTGACACACGGGGAAGTGCATTTCCCACAACAGGAACACTTCCCAAACAGCGGACTGCAGTGGAATAATTCAGAGGGGTTTACACTTTGGAATTTGATGCCAGAGACACAATGGAGACCTGTCATTGAGTGTGTTTAAGATGAAGATTTTAAGATTTCTACATTTGAAAAATAAAATAAAAAGCTCATGGGTTAGTGAAGACAAATGTTGAAGTTGTATATTTTAGCAATCTACCCATCTTTGCAATAAGAACCTCACCACTTGCCTCACTCGGGGTCAAAACCATTGGTTTATATGATCGCGTAATCGCAGTTACCAGCCATGGAATCAGAGAAACTCGCTTTCTCAACCGTTAAGGTACAACCAGGAATGTGGAGGTAAGCATTAATGTGTTGCTCAAAGTGCTGCAGATGACCAGTGCATGGTATCTCTGTGCCAGTATAGTGGGGTGTGCTGTGCCGAAGGTTTAGGTCTGAGCCTCACATGGAGCAGCTTCAATTTGTTGTCGGGTTGAGGGGTACGGATGGAAGGTGATATTGAGCAAAGCCAAGTTTATGGGAAACTACCAGTTTTTGTGGATTGAATAACGACCTTTTTTGGATAATGACTTCTTGATCAACAAACATACTGCAAATATTTAAAACGTGAAGAGACATGTGTGGAGAGAGAGCCGAAGGTGATTTTTCAGCAGATGGTGACGTTTCCCATGTGCACTGCGTTAAATTCCGGGAAAATAGACTTTGAGCTGGTTTCACCTTATGCAGTTTGTTGCAAACTCGCAAAGGTCATTGTAATAATAAAAAAAAAGATTGGTCGCATAGGACCGTCTGAATATTGTATTCAATTTTAGTCTGAGCATCTTTCAGCTGAAATGGTGTGCTGTTGAAAAACACAAAAAAAGACAGAGTAAAGTTTTTGGTGGAGATAAGAAAGCATGAAAAACACCTGACATCATGTGAAAGTGGTCAAATCTTTAAAGTAGGTGTTGCGTCTCCAAGTGACGATTCAATTGCTACTCATTTGGATGTAACTTCTGTCTCCAGTTATTTTAGGACATCAGCCCCATTTTCAATGCTTCACCTTGAATAATACGCTGCACCTTTCAAGTCCATGAACTTTTTATACTCAATCTTATTCAGCTGTGCGTGTTCGTGAAATGCCTTTGTGTCTGAAAAAAAAACAAATTCGAAATTAATCCACACCCACACTTTTCCTTTCTTTCAATGATAAATTCCCTCCTTGTATGTTAGTTCGTGCGTCTTTTAAAACACTCTGAAATCAGAAATCTACGTTTTATTTCCGGAAAGTCATCCAGGATTTCAATAACTTTATTGAATGGAAGAAACTCTCATCCAATCATTCCTAAATCATTCACTAGTGGTTTTGAAGCCCTAACTGAATTGGTAGGTTCACTCGAAAGAGGGAGCTTCCCCGATTTAGTCACTTCAAACCTCACATTATGTGAAAATCTCTTTTGTTTCCGTTTAAGCTTGCGTGTTTCTGGTGCAGCAACTCCACATCTCGTGAATAAACTCCTTCATTCTCTATCATACCGATGAAACGATTTATATCCTTGCTGATGATTTTATGTCTCAGTAAACCTCGTCCCTGCGATTCCTAATATCTTGCTATCCAGGAAGCAGCGTTTGTGCCCTTTATAAACTCTTCACATGTCTTTGGTGGAGAACGAGGTCAAGGATTACACTGAGGGTGACTGATTTCACAGTTACGCGATGAACTCTTTGCTTTTTAAATATGATTACACTAAATCTCCATGACCTGAGTGAGTCTCAGCTATTTCTAAAGATAACTGAAGTTGAAATACATCATAGTAGGACTATAGATATTCCAATGCGGACTAGTTCTGGACAGTAAATATCATTGCCAAAGGCCACCATCGATCTGAATTCAATACTTTTCACACAGTAATTATCGTAGCTATTGTGTATCGTATTTCTGAGTTCTTGCCCACTTTGTCCATCACTACATGTGTCCTTGTATTGAGTTCTACTGAATGATTAATTTGTGAATGGAGACTTTCCCTTCACCTCTTATTCAAAACTCCATGGATCATTCAATAATTATACTCATATGCTTGCAGAGGACAGTCCTGCCATTACAGGGATGAATCAGTGAACTTTCCCCCGTATCCTCGAAGGCAAGGATTTCCTTCTACAGTTTAGGAGATCATTACAGCACTGAATCACATGTATGCATTCATTAAAACTAAAACAGTTGCAGAAAGACTAAGATTTTCAGACTAAAATTTTGCAATCTGCTTGCATTGGTTGTACCAAAACTTACATTCCACATTGTGCTATGTTTGTCAATGATAGCATTTTCTGAATCTTCAGCAATGATATTTTAATTTTGTCAGAACACTATCATTCACTGTTTTCTCTTTCCCTTCCGGTTCCCCATTTAATATCCTGTATTTTCTCAGTTTATCTTACTTTTTCAACAATTCAAACAATCTCGCTCCTGATTACCAATCCGAGAGAGTGCCATAAATTTGTCAATTTATATGCAATGCAGATGTAGGGCGCGGTGGCCAAGTGGAAAGGCATTGGTCACATTAACTAAGTAGCAGTAGCGGGGTGGTGGTGTTTATCCCATCCCCGCGGACGGAGCTGTCTCCATTGGTAGATTATCGCACATTAACAGTGAAGATCTTTTGACGTCATCCTCGAAGGTACATGCTACAAAAAGCTGAAGACTGCGGGAAACTGTTGTGGTCAGCGCTAACACAAAGGCCTAGGGGAAACTGGTGGACCCATAAACCAGAAATTAATGGATTAAAAGATTATTCTTTTTCGAAGAATCCGATTGAGACCATCATCTTAACACCTCCTGGGGAGAACATGGACGTGGGTGAGCGGACATTCTCAACTGGTTCCAGCATTTATAATCTTGGTCCGTGTGACAACAAAAGCAGAAACCTGGAATTGATTATCTTGCTTCTGAAAAACCGGTTAGTAAATTTTGAAGAGCTTAGATATTTCTTCCTGGTGTTCATGAAATGAGCAAGAGCAGAGGAGGGTTCCCTGAGTATGGTCTGGTTTTGGGTTATGGGCCCAGGGCCCTCTACTGTGATATTCCGCTCACATGATCTGAACACACACAAATAAATGACTCAGTGACAAGGTCTGCTGAATCGGATTCGGTGAAGAACAGAAGTCGATTGAATGAAAAGAGCCATAAGAGTGGGAATGTAGCAAATTATTTTCCAGACTCGAGGAGAGTGCTTCGTGCTGTTTCCAGGTGTCAATATCTGTACAAGTATACTGAATCAGCCTTGGGTGTTTTTGTATTGCATCTTTTGTATAATGGTGCAAAAGCACGAAAATTTTGTAGAGGGGGACAACTTCAAAATCCTCAATGAGGCAAAACACACAAATGTGGTAAACAACAGAGTAACCACACAAACTGGTGTTACATCATGTGGTAAGCGTTCCTGCTCAAATTTCGCATTTCTGAGTATCAGATTCGAACATTTAACGTCAATACAAACTACTCTGATCTCACAACTTCATCATTTCACACGCCCCCTTATGTACGTCTGCCAATTGTAATTGATCACTCACTGCGTTACTTCTACATACGTAGAGAAGAAATTATTTTAAGAACAACAGCCATGTATGTGACTGGGATTTGACACCTGCGACTCCACTTTCAAGGAGCTAAGAACCTGGACCTTACCATTAAGTGTATAAGTCCTGCGAAGGTTTGCTTTCTCAAAATGCAGCACCTCGCATTAATCTGAATTAAACTCCATCCCTTTTCGTTAATCATGTTTAGTTAGCTTATCAGAATGCCCAACTGTGTTAGTGATAATTACCTCACTCCAGCTATACAATAAACCAATTGTGTTAGTTCCCGTTGTTGTTCTACTTCTGTCACAATGTATTTTACCTAATTCTACTTAATATTATTCTACTGTCACTATTAGGTATTCTACTGCCACCTGTGCTACAATGATCTTCCATCCCAGACTAACCTGTCATGATAAGATATTCAGCTACCCCATCTGTCACAATGTTTTCCTATCCAAAGCTGACTCAACTAACCGCTGATTATGTATATAATGTCATATCCTGCTACAAGCGTCTCAAGCAGGCTGACTCTACTATCAATTTCTTATTTAAAATCATGCCCTTCGTATTTATTGTCGCGACTTGTCCCAACCGACCATGATGATATTTAGTAGGGAGTCTGAATTGACTAATTGTTATTATCTCAGCCTGCCATTGTAACCTTTTAGCCTCAGTCTGACTCTGCTAATTGGAGCATTCCACTATTCTTATCCCATCCTGCCACAGCGGCCCCATCTGCCCCAGTGACCTTTTGACGCGTGTAGCATTCCGCAGACCCCTTGTAACCGATTGCACATAGTTTCCGTGCCTTTACCCTTCCCATGCTTTCATGCTCTGTATTTTCTGTACGGTGTTCGGATCTTTCATCAGACATCAGATTATCTTCACCCCATTTTCCAGTACGGGTCCTTATCCATGTGTGCACTAGCTTCTCAAGTATTCGGCCAAATACTCATGAAACGTTTTCATGACTCAAAGCTTTACCACACGTTCAAACAGTGAGTTCCAATTATACAATACTCTCAGAGTGAAAACGTTCTTCCTATCTCTCCTCTGAGCACCCTCTCCCTTGCGTTTAACGGAGATCCCTGGTTGTTAACTCTTCCCATAAGACGTTTGTTCCTATCACACATACCTATCCCCTTAATGTGCTCCTTAATCACTTCCTCACTCAGCCTTCTCCGCTCCCAGATAAAGAGCCTGAGCAGAGCTCGTCTATCTTCGCCATGGCAATAGTGTCGTGCCGGAAAAGTATAGCAGATCAGGCAGTATCCGAGGAGCAGGAGAATCGACGTTTCTGGCATAAATCTTTAATCAGGAATGAGTCTTGTGGGTGGGGACTGAGAGATAAATGGGAGGGGGTTGGGGTTGGATGCAAGGTAGCTGGGAAAGCGAATGGTGGATGGAGCCGGGGAGAAGGTGATAAGTCAGAGGGGGAGAGATGAAGTTGGCAGACTAGTGAACAAAGAAGAACAAAGAACACAGAAAATTTACAGCCCAGGAACACGCCCTTCGGACGTCGAAGGCTGAGTTGATCCAAATCCAATATCGAAACCTATCACCCAATTGCTAAGAATCTGTATCCTTCTGCACCCCGCCTACGCATGCATCTGTGCAGACGCACCTGAAATGAATCTACTGTGATTGCCTCTACTACCTCTTCTGGCAACACGTTCCAGGCACCTACCACCCTCAGTGTAAAATGCTTCCAACGTCTATCTCTCTTAAACTTTTCAGCTTTCACCTAGAATGCGTGACCTCTCAGTATTGAATCCCTCACCTTGGGAAAAAGCTTACCTCTATCCATCCTGACTATACCCTTCATGATTCTGTAGACGTCGATCAGGTCCCCCTCAATCTCTTGTTTTAAATGAAAACAAACGTAACCAACTCAACCTCTCTTCTGAGCTAGCATCTTCCATACCAGGCAACATCCTCGTAAACCTTCTCTGCACCCTCTCCTAAACGTTCATATCGTTTTGGTAATTTGGTGACAAGAACTGTACACAGCATTCTAAATGCGGTTGAACCAAAATCTTGTATTTTTTAGCATGACCTGTCAGCTCTTACAATCAATGCCCCATCTGGTGAAAGCAAGCATGCCATTTGCCTTCTTGTCCACTCGATCCAGCTGTGCAGCCACTTTCAGGGTACAAAGAACCTGAACTCCCAGATCTCTCTGCTCATCAACTTTACCCAAGGCTCTTACGTTTAGAAGATGCTTGTCTCTAGATTTACAGTTCCCAAAATGCATCACCTCACATTTGCCTGGATTCAACTCCATCTGCCACTTCTCCGCTCAACTCTCCTGTCTATCTATATTCTCCTTCAGTCTTTGACAGTCCCTATGCTTTCTGCTACTTCACCAATCTTCGTGTCATCTGCAAATGTAATGGTGATATTTGGACTAGCAATCCTTGGAGACTGGAACATTGCAACTGCTGGTAATTAAATTCGATGAATAAAATCTGGAATATAAACCCGCTTAGAGGAAGAGTGACAAAAAGTTTTAATTTGCTGAAAACCCATTCATTCATGTCCCTTCAAAAGGGAAATCTGCCTTCCTTAAAGAGACCTGCCAACATATAACTCCAGACCCACAATAGTACGGTTCACCCCTAAATTCCCTCTGACTCAGTTCAAGGAGAGTTAAGGATGAACAACAAATGCTGTTCAGAATATGATGGCCACACTCCTGGGGAGAACAAGGAAGGATAAAAAAGATACATGGATGACGGAGAAAATTGGGAGTCGTCTCAGCATGGTCTCAAATTCAGCTGATTATTCAAACTAAATAGACACAAGGATACACACGCCTCCATGAAGTCAGGTCCATGGGGCGGGGTCTGTAGGAAGCGATTCAATTACCCGCTGAAATGGAAACTCAATTCCCCAGTCGCAATGTGGGCAGTTCATTCACCACTCCCACATGTGAGAAAGAATCATTCAGGAGAGCAACGTGCTGAATTGCCATCAGGATTACAAATGGTAGCAAGAGTACGATTCTGCTGTTATTGCAGGTGTTCATCCCATCCAGCAATGAACTGGATGGCTGATTCCAGTGGAGTACCACTGTTTCCTGATGTAGATCAATAAATCAAACTTAGTTGTAGGAGTCATGTTTAGAAGTTTACACACGATGCAACAATTGGTCGTGTAGGTGACTGTGATGAATAATACCAGGGAGGCAGGGATGTATCAATAAGGTGGAAAGGAAAAAACGGAGAATAGAATTGAATCCAGACCAGTAAGTGGTCATGAAGTTGTGGAGTGGAAACAATAACAGTGAGGATTCTGAGTGGTGAACAGGAACAAAGATCTTGGAGTAGATATTCACTGATCTCTGAAGATTGTTGGACAGGGAGATCAGTTGTGCGAGAGGTTCTTTGTTGACCACAGTCTGAGAATGACATTCGATCTTTAGCAACCGCCAGTTTAGGAAACACCAAAAGGAATGAGCACAAGTCTGGTCAATGCAATAATCAACATATTTTAAAATTGTAATATAAAAGGCGGAGGGCTCAAGTATAACTCTTTGCCCATCAAGACCGCTTCACCACTCAATGAATTTACCACTGCTTCCTCTCCAAGTCATGCTGGTACGTGCCTTGGAGGGTAATTCATAAATGGTGACGTTTCAGCGCATCTTCAACCTTGTCCTTATAGTTGGTACAGTCTTTGAGCTTTGAAGGTTCTGTCAACAAAGCCTGGTTGACTTACTTCAGTGAATCTTCTCGGTGGCGTACTCTGCTGAAATTGTGCCTCAGCAGTTAAGGGAATAAACATTCAGGCGTTTTACAATGTACAGTTAAGTGACTGTATTGTCGTGAAGGGTGTCCTGGTCCTTCAGTGATATTGCAGCAGCACCCACCGAGGCAAATGCAGAGAGCCCTGTTAAACATCTAACGCGTGCGTTGCGGACGATGTAGGCTTCACGGAAACAAGAGTTGAGCTAATAATCAAACAAAAACGACCGACAGACATGTTTCTGTCACCAATTTATTTATATGGGTGGTCAGGTTCCAATTCTCCTAAATACTAGCTCTCAGGACGATTACACGTAGGAACTCAGTTACAATGAAGCCATTGAATGTCAATCGAATATGATTAGATTATCATTTGTCAGAGTTATCATTGCTCTATTTAGTCCTTCTGAGGATCAATCGATTACAATCGCTTTCTGATTTCAAGTTCCAATTCCCATCTGCACCTGATATTTCAACCCGTTTCCTCACATAAATGTCTCCACCTGCCTTAATAGCATGTAAGGACGCTGCAGAGGACAGCACAGATTTACGAGAATGTTGCCAACTCTGTATAAAATGGAGCTTCGTGAAATGATTGGTTAGGCTGGGATTATTCTCCTCGAAACAAAGGAGGTGGAGGGGAGCTCTATAATTGCATAATAACATTTATAAACGTTCAATATTCGTGGAATCTTGACAGGGTAGATACGGGCGGGTGGTTTGCCTTAGGCTGTGAGGAGAGCACCAGAGGACAAAATCTCAGAATTACATATTGCCCATTTAATTCAGAATTGAGGAGTAATTTCTTTGCTCATAGGCCAAACAATCTGTGCCATCTGTGCTGTTGGGTATTTCCAAACTGTGCTAGATAGTTAATCAGAAAGATGATGAAAATTTGTCGAGTTAAGTGAGCAGAAAGGAGTTACGGATTATTGGGGTGGCACGGTGGTTCAATGGTTAGCACTGCTGCCTCACAGCACCAGGGTCCCAGGTTTAACTCTAGCCTCGGGCAGCTGTCACTGTGGAGTCTGCACATCATTCCCGCGTTTCCGTGGGTTTCCTCCCACAGTCCAAAGATGCGCAGGTTATGTGAATTGGCCGTGTTAAATTGCCCGTAGTCAGATGGGAATGGGTCTGGCTGGGTTACTCTTCGCGGGGTTGGTGTGGAGTTGTTGGGCAGAAGGGCCTGTTTCCATGCTGTAGAGAATCTAATCTAGATCAATCATGAGTTCGTTGAATGGTGGGGCAGACTCCATGGGCTGAATGGCAAACTTCCATTTGTTTAACATTTGGTCGAACGCCTTATTTTATTCATAAGTTCAGAATTGTGGGGGGATGGGTTGAAGTGATAGAAAAATGTTTATTAAACAGATGAGACATCAGGAACAAGATTCATAAACTCAGGAAGACGAAATGTGCTGTGACGTGGGGACAACAAATCACACTGGGCACAGCACAGGTGGCTGTTTACAGAAGCTGTGAATGCTGAAGAAAGTTGGTAGACCTTAGACAGTTGGCAAGTCAGTGATCACGCTGGATGATGAATCGTTGTATGATTCACACACAGCAGAAATTTGTGAAAGAATAAAAGGTTCGTTTCAGTGGAGAAGTTTTCTGCGATTCCAATTCCGAGTGACTGTTTGAAATACTGATCAGATATTTGTGTGAAGTGTCAGGTTGAAATACTCATGAACAACCCCACTGGATTAACTTGTTCTCCCGTTCTCTTGTTATTTGTTTCTCTTTCTTTCGATGCAAATTCATCGAAAGACAAGATGGAATGTGGGGCAGAAAGAAAAATGCGTTCCTTCTCATTACACCAATTTAATGTACAATTGAATACAATGACTGCTCTGACTCTTCATTTCGACTTTAATGTGGTGTCGATTATTCCTGAATCTCCCGTGCAGTGAAGGGCAAGAACAAGATTCTCGATCCAGTGTATACCAGAGGTGTGAGGTGCAAAGAAAAACTGCTGGAGCGGTTTGTGAAGTTAGCAACCAGAGTATGACTCAAACTCGTGAATGTGGAGCACAGCGGTATAATAACACAACACCATAATCGTTCAGTCTCCTCTGAACATTTTGTGGAGGGGTGACATGTGACCTCATCAGGGTACATGTGGTGAAAGTAAAGGATGAGAAATTTGCAGAGCGGAATCGAATCCACACCATTGTGTTTCTGCTTGCATCAGAATTATAATAACAGCAAATTCCAATAAATAGCCATGTTCGTCACAATGAATAGCTGTCATTGATACATTCTGATCAGAACTGTGTCAGGATGAATCAGAGAACAAGAATTTTCCGTCATATTCACACCTATATTTGACACATAATTTCTTCAGTCACTTTCTCTCTCACGTGAAGAAGGAGCCATGGAGAGGGAAATAAAGGCGATGTTGTTGCTCAATGGCCTTTCTCATATGGCTGAACCTGAATTGGATGCAATCGCTAGAAACGCTGTTTTGTTCGTTTCATTTTAACTTTGTTGCAACCTCACAATGTTCATTGTAATAATCGGAAGGGAATTAGATTTATCTCATTGGAACGATTGATGTTGTATTCAAACTTGCTCCGACTTTATTTCAGCTTAAGGAAAATACTGGTTAGAAAATCAGAGTGTTAAAATGCAAAAGAAAACCCACAAGTTTTGTTGCTCGTTGCTTTGGCAGTATTCACCGAATATAAAATGGACCAAACATCATGGTGTTTATCCTCACCGATTTAACGCATGTGATTAAAGCAGGACGTCGATCTCAACTGGTCACTTCTTATTAATTATGTAATATCTTCCCTTCACAATAAGAAAAATCCACTCAGTTCCATTTACAATGCTTCAGGTAGAATATTATGCCAAATCTTTGAAAATCCAGAGTTTTTGGAACCGAATCTTATTCAGCTGCACACGTTCACAAAATTTCTTTACATTTAAAGTCAACCCACTTAGACATTGTTTCCCCGAAACCTCTGACCAACTACGCCCCACCCCTAAACCTTTACCGAGACACACGCTGTCGCCCTCTTGTGAAATTTATTCCTTGTATGTCAACAAATGTGCCTTTCCAAATATTTTGGAAAACAGATTCTCGGAGTGACAGCGATTCTGCTCTCATCTTTTCTTTGTCCTTCAAAGGTTTTATCAAAGGGTTTGAATGTGTGACGTCTGGATGTTTACTCTCTTGAAATAGGGAATTTTCCACCTATTTACTCTGTCCAAACATTTCATAACATGAAAACCCCCGATTAGTTCTTTCTTGGTTCAGGGATAAGTGTTCTAAATTTTCGAAGACAACAAGTGAATAAAATCTCATCCTCAGTACACCCCGTCAGCATCGACTCTAGAGGCTTTACCCCCAGTAAACACCGTCATTACCCTCTCTGATAGAATCACAGAATCCTACAGTGCAGAAAGGGCATTTCAGTCAATCGAGCCGGTGTCGACTCTCTGAAAAGCATCTCACCAAGACCTAGTTCTCCTCCCTATTCCCGTATATTTCACCAGAAGAAGGGGCAACCCTCCCCATTATGATGTCAAATAATCCTGTGGGACTATAAGCTGGCGTCCTGTGACTTCTGACCTTGTCCCCGCTTTACTTAATTCACTTAATTTACTGAAATCATTCCCTGGATACGACAGGGCAATTTAACTTGACCAATCAACATAGCCCTCAGACCGAACAGCAGTGCGAATTACTGAGCCAATGTTTAATTATAGTGAGCAAAACCTGAATCATTTTTAATGGTTTTATACACTGGTAACTCAGCCACATCAAAGCAAATCAACCCAAATTCAACACTTCAATCCGGAACAAGTCTGCCAAATGTTTTTTTTCTTTCCAACACTGTAACAAGGTGCAGTTTGCAGAAGTCACGTGTTTGGCCGTTCACTGACACTCTGCCTCCCTGAGAATTGCAGCCCTTTCCCACACTGATTCAGGCAGCACTGTCCTTCCTGTGACATGCCCCATCGAGAATGGAAGGACAGCTATCAATACCCGCACTTGGGAATGGAGCGACAGTTTTAAAATATTTACACTGTCCCCAGTGGAGAATGGAGCCCTGGGATTGACGGGGACAAGAACCACTATACTACCGAGACCAAGAGTCTCAAAGGAGGCCCTTCAACCAAATGTGGCCACACTTGTCAAAAACAACTGCCTAATGAACTGAATCCCATTTCACAATGTTTATCCCACAGCCTTATATGTCATGGCATCACAAGTTCACATTTGAATGTTTATTCAGGTTCTAAGGGTTTCTGCCATTCTGAACAATGCAGACAGTGTATTCCAAATTCCAACCACCCACTGGATTATAAAGCACTTTTGCACATCTTCTCAAACCATTCTGACTTTCTTCTTAAATCTCTGCCCCCTGCTAATCCTCCATTAATGGGAAACTCGTTCAGTCAACCCTGTCCATACCCTAAACCAATCATGTCTCCTCTACATCTCCTTTACACTGCGACAAACACTCCACTCTGTCCTGTCTTTCTTCACAACTGAAACTCTTCATCCCAAACAATGTCCCGGTAAATATCTCCTACGATTTTCTCAGTGTGATCACATCCCTGTGACTTGCAAAACTGCAATCAACACTCTTGCTTGAGCCTAATGAGCATTTGTTTTAAAATTTCTGGATTAGTATGAGGGCGATTCTGGCTAAGCCGAATTTATTACCCATTCTGAATTGCTCAGAGGGAAATTGAGACTCAACCATATTGTTCTGAGTCTGAAGTCACATGCAGGCCACACCAAGTAAGGACAGCAGATTCCTTCCTGAAATGACATCAGTGAACCAAATGTTTTTTTATTCAACAATTGTCAATGGATCTATCGTAATCATTCGATTCTTCATTGCAGATATTTGCTGAATCCAAATTTTACAATCTAGCATGGTGGGATTCAAGGCCGAGTACCCAGACTATTACCTTGGTCTCTGGATTATCAGTCCTATGAAATTACCACAAGACCAACACAGAAAACCACAAAAGCTGATCATTTTCATTAAAATGTCTTTTCACCAAAACTGCCCTGGGTATTTTCCATGAGCCAGACGTTCCAATTGTCTCTGTCCTGTATCAGTAAAAGCTGTTCCATGGGGATTGATTTCACAACCGCGGTATCCAAATGGATCGATTTGTTTGAAGGCCCCGTTGATGGGATTGGGGCACGTTCACCCAACAACAGTAACCGCAGCAGCAGCACAGACAGAACTGTATGAATGTGAAAGAGAGTGATAGATTGGGCATTGCCTCACAGATATGGGGGGAGGGACAGAAAGGAGGTTTAATGATCGTGGGAAGAAGAGAAATCTCTGACAACAAGTGTGTTTCGATCCTGATATATGAAACGCAGAGATGTTAGAGAGCGGAATTTGAAGGTAAAATAATTAATTTCTTAGCATGTGTCACAAAAAGGACAACGGAGAGAACACTTAGTGCCGTGATTTGGTTTCAAATCGAGTTTGCTGTGGTCACAATGCAAAATACCGACAACCACGATCACAGTAACCACAGAACAGGATGTTTGCAAGCAGCAATAAGTATACTAGCAGAGGAAATGTTCGGAAGAACAGCACATGTACAATATCAGTACTCAGCGAACAGTGACAGACATGTGGGAACTGACAATGAGCTGAATCTTTCATATCGATGTCCTCAGACGCTGTAGAGATCACTTGAATAAGAACGTTGAAAGATGAGATTGATCGATTTCGACAAAACATCAAAGACTCGGGGGACAGGACAGCATATTGTTGAAATGCATGCTTCAATAGTATTTTAGCTTAACATCGGCACAGCCGCCCAGATCCAACTGGAGATAGGGATGGGAATCAGTGCGCAGAGTTACCAGTGATGCAATAAGTGAGCGTGTGATGGTACAGAATCTCAAGAAATTCCTCGGTTGAATGTGCTCCTGCTCAAAGGAATGGTTGTCCCCGTTTATGCGATCATAGCGATTTCCAGTGCATCTTTCTAAGACAGCTGAGTGGCACAAGTGGAGCGTGTTGAGCCCTTAACTTTGCAATGGTGGGTTTAAAAGATGATTTTGCTGTTTGGATCTGTGTTTCCGACACTGGCGGTGGCAGCTACATTTGCTCGCATCAGCTCAGTATCAGTTTCTTCCACACAGTCAAGACTTCAACCAGGAGAAGTTGGTGTTGGGATGATATTTTCAACTAGTCATCCTTGGGGGTTGGGACACGGAAACGGTGATGTTTACGTTCGACAAATAAAACTTGAAATACAAGCCTGACCTCAGGAACAGAGATCATGACTTTAAGCCATACTCTTTATGTTGTACCAAAATGCAATACCTTCCATTTATCCAGATTGAACTCCATGTTACATTTTTCAGGACAACGACTCATTGGATTAAGATCCTTTTGAAACTTAGATAATCTTCATCACTGTCTACAATTCTGGTGTCGCCTGCAAACCTATGAAGCATGCCAGCTGTGAGTTCCACTGTTTTCTCATGTAGATCAATGATTCCTATTTACTTGTAGTGGCCGTGATTTAGCAGTGTGCAGATCATACAACAGTTAGTCATGCAATTAACCATGAGGAAGAAAGCCGCAGACTACAGGGAGATACCAAACAATTGGAAATAAAAATGGTGAAAGCGATTCATTCCAGGGAAGTGGGTGATAGTGAAGTAAAATTAAACTTCAAACCAGCTGCCCCCGCTCCAGTTCTGGCACTCAGCTGTCTCAGCAAGATGCACTGTAGATTGCTGTTATAACCGGGAACAGATTTTTCCTTCTGCCCCGCCTTTGACCAGAAGCACTCCCAACTTCGGAATTGCTTGCGCCTCTAAACGATCATAGAAACCACGCATTCTCCGGTTAATTCACTTGAGCCATCGAGTATCTCTGCGACCTCATTCCCATCTCGATTTCAAGTTGGTTATTTGCGACTGCGCCACTCAGTTCCTCTGATTTTGGGGCTGGGAACTGGGCCGATGTGGCAGCAGTGGTTCCGGCCTTGTGTGGGGAAACTCGTGAAGTAACCGATGTTAAACTGCATTGCTATTGAAATATACATTTCAACAAAAGCTTGCTATCAACAATGACTGCAGATGCTGGAAACCAGATTCTGGATTAGTGGTGCTGGAAGAGCACAGCAGTTCAGGCAGCATCCGAGGAACAGTAAAATCGACGTTTCGGGCAAAAGCTCTTCATCAGGAATACAGGCAGAGAGCCTGAAGGGTGGAGAGATAAGTGAGAGGAGGTTTGGGGTGGGGAGAAAGTAGCATAGAGTACATTCGGTAAATGGGGGAGGGGATAAAGGTGATAGGTCGGGGGGGGGAGGGTGGAATGGATTGGTGGAATAGATGATAGGCAGTTAGGACAACACAGGAGAAGTCATGGGGACAGTGCTGAGCTGGAAGTTTGGAACTATGGTGAGGTGGGGGAAGGCGAAATGAGGAAACTGTTGAAGTCCACATTGATAACCTGGGTTGAAGTGTTCCGAGGCGGAAGATGAGGCATTCTTCCTCCAGGTTTCTGGTGGTGAGGGTGCGGCGGTGAAGGAGGCCCAGGACCTCCATGTCTTCGGCAGAGTGGGAGGGAGATGTGAAATGTTGGGCCACAGGGCTGTGTGGTTGATTGGTGCGGGTGTCCCAGAGATGTTCCTAAAGCGCTCTGCTAGGAGGCGCCCAGTCCCCAAATGTACAGGAGACTGCACAGGGAGCAACGGATACAATAAATGATATTGGTGGATGTGCAGGTAACAAAAGCTGCACTGTCCCCGGAGTCCTTGATGTTTTGGAGAAATCTATTTATCTCAGCCCTCAACACATTAATGATGGATTCAACACAGCCACTGGGGAACCGATGTTAAACAGTCAGACCATTCTGAGTTCCCACATATCTGCTGCTGTTCGCTAAGCACTGATAGTATGCATTTGGTGCTCTGCCTAACATTCCTTATAATACTGTACTTAGAGCATGCACTTACTGTGTTCGTCTGTGGGGTGCTGTGATCGTATAGTGGTTAGTACTCTGCATTGTGACCGCAGCAACCTCGGTTCGAATCTGAGTTCCGGCAGTGATAGTTATGTGTGTCCCAGTCTATTGTGAAACACAAAGGAATCAATCGTTTTAAATTCATGATTTTCTCCAAGGTGATTTTTTTCCTCAAAGTTCTGCTCGCTCACATCTCTGTGTTTCATATGTCATGATTACTAACCGAACTTTCCATCCCATACCCCCATTTCATTAATTTGGAGGTGTCGGTGTTGAACTATGGAGTACAAAGTTAAAAATGACCCAACACCAGGTTATGGTCTTACAGGTTTAATTGAAGCACTAGCTTTTGGAGCGCTGCTTTTTCATCATGTGTTTGTGGAGTCATTTCCCATTTCATTAAGGCATCGCAGAATCTAATACAGACTCTCCCATTGATACCGATCAGTCTGTGTGGCTAGGGTCACTGTTGCTGGGTGAACGTGCCCCAACCCCACCATGGGGACCTGCAGACCATTTGATCCATTTGGTTACCACTGTTGTGAGATCAATACTCTTGTAGCAGCTTTTACTGATACGGACCAGATATTATTGGGGGGGGGGGGGGGTGGGGGAGGGTGGGGAGTGGAGGTCAAGCTCAGGAAAATGGCACAGAACAGTATCGGGGAAAATCGACTTAATTGGATAAGGTCAGTTTCATTGCTTTTCTGCAATGGCCGAGCGCTATTACAACTGAACACAGAACTGTTAATTCCGACACCAAGGACCTGGGTTTCACTCCGACCATGCTAGGTGGTAGAATTGGGATTCAATAAATATCTGGAATTACGAATCTAATAAATCCTATATATCCATATTCAATTGTTGAAAAAAATAACAAAACTATCTGACGTCATTTAAGGAATGAAACTGCCATTCTTACCTGCTCGGGCCTCCATGTGACTCCTGACTCACTACAATACAGTTGAGTCTCAATTACCCGCTGTGCAATTTGGTATAGCAATCAATACTGCCGAGCCAGCGACGCCCTCAAACTGTAACAGAATAGAAAAAAAAGTTCATTTGGCCCTAGCTAGATTACTGTGTGCAGTTCTGCAATTCAGAGTACTGCATGGATGTGATCGCACTGGGAATGTTGCAGTCGAGATTCACTGGGATATTGTCTGGGCTGAAGAGTTTCAGTTGTGAGGAGAGATTGGACAGACTGGGGTTGTTTGTCGCCGAGCAGAGGAGATTGGAGAAGACATGACTGAGATGTACTAAATACTGAGGGATATGGATAGGATAGACTGAAAGAAGCGTTTCTTATTGATGGAGCGATTGAACACTGGGGCCAAGAGATTTCGGGAAAAGGCAGATAGGTTTGAGTAGATTTGCGGAAAGGGTCATAGAGGCGGAAATCATTCTAACCTTAAAAAAAAATTGAGATGTTGATTTGCGATGCCAAAACATGTAAGATCATGGGCTAAACGATGGAAAACTTGATTCAGGTCGTTAAGCAGTTGTGTTTGACAAGTGCGGCCACAACAGGCTGAAGGGCCTCCTTCGACGTTGTTGTCCTCCACAGTATTATGGTTAGTGTCCCCACCTGTCACAGGGCTCAATAATCCGCTGGGGGCATTGTAAAGGTTTTAAACCTGTCGCTCTGTTCCCCATGGCTGGCCTTCCATTCCATGTCACAGCAGGGACAGTGATGTCTGAATCATTTGGGGAAGGACTGCAGCTCCTGGGGAGACAGAGTGTCAGTGAAAGTGCAAACACGTAACTTCAGCAAACTGCACATTGTGTTTGTGTTGCAATCAAAACCATTATATAGAGTTGTTCCTGACTGATGTGTTTATTTAAAGCAGGAATCTGAGGAAGAAAACAGAATAAACCCATTCAGGTCTGAGTGCAGAAACATTTCCAGCAGAACTACTGAGGTTGTATAGCGTAGAACCGAGTTTGGATGCATTGAATTCGGGTTGGTGGGCGCAGCTTGCTTTCACTAGGCGGAGTTGCCAGTGTGTAAAGCCATTACACATGACACAGATAGTGTTCAATGTGATGTTACATTTGATCAGTGGTTCGCACTGCTCTTAAGTCTGTAGGTTAGGTGGATTGGCCATGTTAAATTGCGCTCATCTGTCCAGGGAGTGAACTCAGTAAGTTAAGTGAATTAGCCAGGGGTAACGCAGTGATAAGGTCAGCAGTCACAAGTTGCCAGGTTATTATTCCACCAGATGTATTTGAAATCACAAGCCAGAGGCCTGCGGGGATAGAGACGGGAGCTAGGTCTGGTTGAGATGCTGTTCATAGTCTCCCTACAGACCCGATTGACTCAACTGTACTTTCTGCATTGTAGGGAATCGGTGATTCTATTAGAGAGGACACTTCGAGCGTTTACTGTGCTGCTAAGACATTGGAGACGATGCTGACGGCATTTAGTGGGGATGGAGTTTTATTTATTTGTGTTTTGGAAAATTTGAAACTAAACCAAGGAAAACCGAATGGAAATTTTCCAGAGTATTTGAGGTTTGGAGAGAGTAAATATGTGGCAAATTCACTTTTTCAAGTTCATACATTTCTGAAAGTCAAGATTTCAAAACCATCGATGTAGGACAAAGAAATAATGGGAGCAGCATCTCTGTCACTCAGACAATCCGTTTCCAAAATATGTGGAAAGGCACATTGAGAGACACACAAGCAGTGAGTTTCAACAGGAGAGAGAGACAGCCTGTGGCCAGGTAAAAGTGTAAAGGAGGGTGTAGGGGGTAGAAGGTGCGAGGAAACAATATCTAATTTGGACGACTTCAGATGCAAAGAAATATCGAAAACGTCTGCAGCTGAGTAAGATTCAGCAAAAAACTCAGTGGTTTTTTTAAAGATTTCTATTAATATTCCACATGAAGCATAATAAATGGAACTGAGCAGATTTGGTATATTGTCAAGGAAAGCTATTCCATAATGAATAGGAAGTGACCCGTCTCTTACAGATCGATTTCCTGCTTTAATCCCATGCCTTAAAGATGGGAGGACGATCGCCATGATTTTGGGTTCATTTGATACCCATTGAAATCTGCCAAAGTAACTGAGCATCAAAACTGCCATCTTGTTTTGTAGTTCAACCTTCTGTTTTTCTCATCAGTATTTTCTTTCAGCTGAAATAAATTCGGAGCAAAATTGAATGCAACATTTAACGTGGACGATCTTGCTCTTGCCCTTCATTTCACCGGAGATTTATGAGAAATCGGTACGTCATCAAAGTCGAAGTAAAGCAATTTGATACTGTTGTAAGTTACATTGGGATAATGAAATGGAGTGCAAACGTTTCTTTTCTCCTTTCATTCCATCTTGACATTCTATGAATTTATGTCGAATGAAAGGGGAACAAATAAGGAAAGATCGAGTGCAATAGTTTATCAAGTGGGATTGTGAATTTTAATGTAATACTCCACACAAAGTTCTGATCAGTATTTTAAACAGTCAATTGAATTGGAACCGCAGAAAACTTTTCCAATGAAATGAATCTTTCAGTCTTTCACAACCTTTTGCTGTGTGAATCATACCGCGATCCATCATCCAGCGTGATCACCAAGTTGGCAACAATATTAGATCCACCAATTTTCTTTAGCAATCACAACATCTGCACATACCCATCTGCGGTGTGCCCAGTGCCATTTGTTGTATCCAGGCCCCAGCACATTTCCTGTTCATGAACTTATGAGCTTAGTTCCTGATCTGTCTGATCAGATTGAGAAACCTTTTCTATCACTTCATCCCCTCCCCTCAGAATTCTAAAGGTATCAATTAAATAAGGCATTAGACCAAATGATGTAGGATTGGAGGTCGGCCATTCAGCGCATCGAGTCTGCTCCACCATTCAACGAACTCATGGCTGATCTGATAATCCTCAACTCCATTCTCCAGCATTGCCTCGACAAAGCTCTATCATCTATCTGGTTAAATATCTGTGTGGCACAGTTTGAAAATACACAACAACTCAGCCTCAACAACAATTTCGGCAAGGAGTTCCACCGATTTACTGGCCCCTGAGCAAAGAAAATACTCCTCGGTCGTGTGCGGCCCGGTGGCAAAGTGATTAGCGCTGCTGCCTTACAGCACCAAAGACCCGCGTTCAATTCCCGCCTCCGGCGACTAACTGTGTGGAGTTTGCACATTCTCTCTGCGTCTGCGTGGGTTTGCTCCGGTTTCCTCCCACAGTCCACAAATGTGCGGTTTAGGTGAATTGGCCATGCTAAATTGCCTGCAGTGTGAGGTGGCGGGTTGGTGTGGACTTGTTGGGCCGTTGGGCCGAAGGGCCTGTTTCCACACTCATCTAATTTCTGAACTAAGCAGGCAATATATAATTCTGCTTTCCTCCTACCAGAGGGTGAAGCACCAGCCCATAACTACCCTGTTAATGAATGTTGAACGTTTATAAATGTGATTATAGAGCTCCCCTCCGTCTTCTTTGTTTCAAGGAGACTAATCCCAGCCTAACCAATCATTCCACGAAGCTTCATTTTCTCCAGTGTTGACAACATGTTCATTAATCTCTGCTGTCCCTGCAGCGTCCTTACATATTATTACGGCAGGCGGAGACATTTATGTGAAGAAACGGTTGGAATTTCAAGCACAGACAGGAATTGGAACTTGAAATCAGACAGCGACTGGAATCAGATTGGTCCACACAAGGACGAAATAGAGTAATGAATTCTCCGACACATGAGAATCTAATCATATTTCATTGACATTCAATAACTTTACTGTCAACAAATTACCCCGTGTAATCGTCCACAGAGCTATTATTTCAGGGAAAAAAAACTTATAGAAACTGGCGACATAAACACTTTGACAACAACAACATGTTCTTGAGACATGTTTTGATTATAAACTCAACTCATTGTTTTGTGAATCCTACATCGTTTGCAAGGCACAAATGAGACGTTAATATAACTCTATCCATTTGCCGAGATGGGTGTAACTTCAATAACACTTAAGGAACTGGACACCGTCCACCACAATGCAGTCACTTGAGTGTACCCTCTTCAACACCTGCAATATTCATTTTCTTCACCGCTGAGGCACAATTGCAGCAGAGTGCACCAACTATAAGATGCACTGGAGTAAGTCATTCGGGCATTTTTGACAACCTTCAAAGCTCAACAGCTGTACTGACTATAAGGACAAGGTTGGAAGATGCAACGAAACGCCACCATTTTCAACTGACCCTCCAAGGCCCATAGCACCCTGAGTTGGAAAGGAATCAGTGAGAAAATCATTGGTGAAACGGTCTTGATGGGCAAAGTTGCATACTTCAGCCTTCCATCTTTAATCTTCCAATTTTAAGAAAAATGTTGATTTATGCCATGACCAGACTTGTGCTCAGTCCTTTAGCTGTTCCCTAAACTGGTGGTTGCTAAAATTCTGCTATCATCCACAGCCTGTGCTCAACAGCTCAACAATAGAAAATATCTGAAAATCCTCTCAATCAACTGACTCCCGTCAAGATTAGAGCGGTGTTGGAGAAGCACAGCAGGTCCGGCAGCATCTGAGGAGGAGGAAAAATGGACAAAGGTTACAGGCAAAGGTTTCAGGAATTAGACTGGGAGCACATGGGATGGAGAGATAAATGGGAAGGGTGTGGGTCTGGGGAGAAGGTAGCTGAGAGTGCTGTAAGTGGATGCAGGCGGGGGGTGAACATGATATGTCAGAGAAGTAGGTGGAGTGGATAGGTTGGAATGAAAATGCACAGGTGGGACAAGTCAGGCGGACAGTGTTGAGCTGGAAGGTGAGAACTGGGGTAAGGTAGGGGGAGGGGAAATGAGGCAACGGGTGAAGTCCAAATTGATGCCATGAGGTTGAAGGGTCCCGAGGCAGATGATGAGGCTTTCTTCCTCCAGGCATCGGGTTGTGAGGCAGTGGCGATACAGGAGGCCCAGGACCTGCATGTCCTCGGGAGAGTGGGAGGGGGAGTTGAAATGTTTAGCCAAGGGACACTGGGGTTGATTCTTGCGGCTATCCTGGAGATATTCTCTGAAGTGTTGTGTGAGAACACATCACCTCTCTCCAACTTAGAGGAGACCGCATCGGGCGGAACGTATACAAGAAATGGCATGTGTGAAAGTGCTGGAGAAACTTTGATGGACGTGGAAGCCTCCATTAGAGCCTTGCACAGAGGTGAGGAGGTAGATGTGGGTGCAGGTTTTGTAATTCCAGCAGTGACAGGGAAATTTATATTTCCCTCCCTACCCCTATCCACTTTTCACAAAGACTCTTTCCTCCACGACTACCTAGTCAATTCCACGCCCTCCAAAAACCCACCCTCCCCTCACGGCACCTTAGCCTGCCACCACAGGAATTGCAAAACCTGCACCCACATCTTCCCTCTCACATCCTTCCAAGGCTCCAATGAGCCTTCCACATCCATCAAATGTCCGTGTGGTCCGTGTGCACTTCCACACATGTCGTTTATTGCATCTGTTGCTCGCGATGTGGTCTCCTCTACATTGGGGCCAACAGACACATTCTCGGAGAGCGCTTCAGAGAACATTTCGAGGGAACCCGCAACATTCAACTCCAGCGTCCCATGACCAAAAACATCAATTTCCACGTCCCCCGACTCTCCCAAGGACATGCAGTTCCTGGGTCTCCTCAACCGCCATTCCCTCACCACCAGACCCCAGACTTTCCACCTCGTGACCCTCAACCCCAGGGCATCAACGTGGTCTTCACCAGTTTCCTCATCTCTCCACGGTCACCTTATCCGAGTTCCAACTTTCTAACTTGCCACCATCCTACTTACCTGTCCCACTTGTCTATCTTCCTTTCCACCTATCCGCTCCACCCTCTTCCCCGTACTATCACCTTTCACCCCATCTCTATCCACCTCTTGCACTCTCAGCTAAATTCTTCCCAGACCCAGTCCTCCCGTTATCGCTCCACCCACGAGGCTCCCGCCTTTTTTCCTGATGAAGGGCGTTTGCCGAAACGTTACTTTTTTCTGCAACTCGGATGCTGCCTGACCTGATGTGCTTCTTCAGCACCACTCTAATCTTGATTCTGATTTCCAGCACCTGCAGTACGCACTTCCGTCCATCTGATTCTCCTGTCTATTGATCTTGATTAGGCCGTTGCTAAAGTTCCAGCATCGTTTCCCTGCTCTTATATTCCCAGTTGCGGTCAAGAACAGAAAGTATCTCCAACCCCTCGAGACCACTTGATCCCTTGTCCAATCACCTTCAAATATTCGTGAATGTCTCCTCCAATTTCTCTTTTATTACTTTAAACCACTCAGTATTCACACTTTTATCATTGATCCTCCCCAAATTCATTATCACCCACTTCACTGGATTGAATTCCTTTCAGCACATTTTCTTGCCATTTGTTTCCAATCTCCCTGCAGTCTATGGCTTTCTTCCTCATGGTTAACGAGATAAATAATTGTTACCTGATTTGCAAACAGCTAAATGATGGCCACGACAAATAATTAAAAATCGTTGACCTGGATGAGAAAACAATAGAACTCATAGAAGCTTGCAAAGGGGAGCAGAATTGGAGACTCTAAAGAAGGTGATCTAAGGTTCCAGAAGGATCTTAATCCATTGCGTCTTTGGGCTGAAAAATGTCACATGAAGTTCAATCTGGATAAATGGAAGGTATTGCATTTTGCTACATCAAATATTAGTAGGGCTTATACAATTAATGATCGGGCATTGCATCGTGTTGTGGAACACAGAGGCCAGGAATGCAAGTACATAATTCATTTTAATTTGCTTCATATATAGACAGAATGGTTTAAAAAATGTCATCTTGCCTTCGTTGCTCAGTCCGTTGAGCGTAGGACTTGGTACGTTATGTTGAAGTTGAACAGGACATTGGGTGATGCGTCTTCTGGAACACTGTGTCCAGGTCATGTCGCCCAGTAATAGCAAGGAAATTATTCAGCTGGAGTAGGTTTAGAACAGGTATGCCAGCGCATGGCTAGTGGGGAAGGTTTGTGTTCTAACGAAAGGCTGGATAGGCTGAGACTACTTTCACTCGAGCACTGGAGTTTGAAAGGCGACCTGATAGAAATGTATAAATTATTGAGAGTTCAGCTAGAGTTAACTGTAACTGTTTTTTTTTCTCCAAGGAGGGGGCCCTTCAAGACGAGAGGGCAAATGTTTGAAGTGAAAAGAGGGATTTAAAATAAAAAAGAGGCTTTTTTAAAACAGAGGATGGTTTATGTGTGCAATTCACTTCCTGAGGCAGTGATGAATGAAAGTACATTTACAATATTTACAGGATATTTGGATCGATAAATGAGTTGGAAAGTATCAGTGGGATTAATAAAAGCTATTAATTCATGCCTAGTACATAATTCATTGCCAACAGGGAAGATCAGAATCAACTATGATATTATGGATCTGGAGTCACATACCAGCCAGACCAGATAGGTATGGCAGTTTCCTTCCATATCAGGCATTAATGAATCAGATCTACAACAACTGATTCAACATCATCATTAGACTCTAGGGATTTATTTAAATAAAATTCCAGCATCTGCCATGCCAGGGTTTGAACCCATGTTCACAGAATTATATCTGGACATTCATATTAACAATGCAGTAATAATATCACAAGGGCATTATTAACCATCAGCAGTTACAAGAGCCGTCAGATGCGATTCGTTTAGTTTGTCATTATGTTCAGTATGAGCTGGTAGGAGTGAAAGGCCTATTTTCATGCTGTGTGAGTCTAGGACTTTGACGCTATGAAACTGGCAGCTGGTTTGGATTAACAGCAGCGTTGACAGTTTAGTTGATCTCCTTCTGGGATACGTAACCTTGCTGGTAAATCTCGAGGTTCTTCTGCTCATTGAGCCCGTCCCACACACGGGGTTGTTGAATAGTCTGTCCCCAGTTTGACTGAGTAGATGAGTTTCCACTTCAGCAGGTAACTGAATCCCGCATTACGCTGGTTTCTCTGTGATATCGGTGTCCTTGTATCTTCCCAGGATGAATGATTGGTTCAAATAAAATCCACGCAGACGCAAGTCCCGTTGTCCATGCTGTGAACGTGTTTTTATGCTTCCTGTTATACCCATAGGGTGTGGATGTCGCTGGTCAGGACAACATATGTTGTTCTTTCTGATTCGCTGCTGACTCGCTGCATGGATTCGATCCCAGTCTTGTGTGACTGTGTGCAGTTTGCACATTCTCTCTTTGATTGTGTGAGTTTCCTCCCACAGTCTGAAGGTGTGCGGGTTACTGGCATCAGTCATGGGAAATGAAGGGGAACGGAATCGATATGGAGTGTGGGTCTGCAAGGATGTGCGTCGGAGGGATGGTATCGACTGGAAGGGCCGAATGGCCTGCTTTTCCACACGGTCGTCATTCTCGGATTAAGGGTCAGCTATGTTGTTCAGGTCCTGGAGTCACAAGTAGGCAGGATTGGGTAAAGATGGTAGCATCCCCTGCAGAAGACATGCATGATTGGGATTGCAGGAAATTAAAGGCATGTTCTCTGTTCCTGAGGTCAGGTTTCCATTCCAGGTTTTATTCGTCAAACTTTAACATTACCAGTTCGGTGTGTGAGTCCCCAAGGATGACTCGTTTATTATATAACCACAACACTACTTTCTCCAGGTTATAGTATTTACTGGGAACCAGAAGCTGATTCTGAGTTGATGCGAACAAAAGCAGATGCCAATATCAAAAACACTGACCCAAACAGGAAAATTAAATTTCGAACCTTGCCACCTCAAAGTTAAAGTCTCCACACGCTTTAGATGCGCCAATCGGCTGTCTCAGCAACATGTACTATTTATGGTCATAATATTATAAATGGGGGCAAGTATTCCCTTCCGCCCCGCTTTTGACCAGGAGCTGCCCCAACCTCGGAAATACACGCGCCTCTCTCCCGTCAATCCATCCCAGTTTACAATTGGATCTTCGTGAATGATTCAAAGTGAAAGTGTATGTTTGATTGTGCAATGCCTCAGTCAAATGGGACGAGGGACGGAAAAGAGAGTTAGGGAGAGGGCTAGGGAGAGACATCTTCGAGAACTTTTGGGTTTAAATCCTGATACATAAAACGCAGAAACATCAGAGAACAAAATTCGATGGAAAACAGATCATCACCTCAGAAAATATTATCATGTAAAAATTATCAATTTCTCACCGTGTTTCACCAAAAGTAAAACTTTGAATGAACTGACCGCCATGATGTCGATTCGAGCCGAGGTCGCTGTAATCACAACGCAGAATATGAACTACAGTTTCTCTGATTCCGGGTCTGGAATTGGAATGATGTGTGATTGCCTGCATCAGTTGGTACTGCCTTGTGTGGGCACAGCGATGAAGTAGCCGATGTTCAACTATAATGCTATTGAAGCATACGTTTCAACAATGTTCTGCACTCTCCCAAGAGTTTGGAGCGTTTCATTAATCCCATTCTCCAGGACTCTCATTCATGGAACCTCCACAGTCTCTGGGGACGCTAAAGTTAAAGATTCGGTTCATTCTGCGTTCCCACATGCCTGTCGCCAAGTCGTGATATTGTGCATTCTTCCTGACATTCCCTCTGCTACCATACTGCTTGTAGTTTACAAGTGTGGCTTGTGGAATGCTGTAACCGTTTAGTAGTTCATATTCTGCGTTGTGATTGCAGCGAACTCGGCTCAAATCGACATCATGGCGGTCAGAATAAAGAGTTCCTGGCTAATTGTTATATTCTTGGAAGTGAAGATGTGCAGAGCGATCTCGGTGCCCATGTATCTCAAATTCGGAAAGTTACCACCCACGCTTACAGGTTTGTTTGCAAGGAGTACGGTGTGTTAGTTTTTCATGGGAGAGTGATTCAGTTTCAGAGTGAAATTATCACTTTGCAGCTCCAGAAATTAACTGGTGTGGCCGCACTCGTAGAGTTGCGTGCATTTCTGGTCACCACATTATACGATGGATGTGAAAGCATTGGAAAGGGTGCAGAGGACATTTTCTACGATGTTGCCTTCTATGGAGAGATGGTCTTACGAGGAAAGGTTGAGGGACTTGAGGCGGTTTTTGATAGCGACAAGAAGTTTGAGGGGTGAATTTAGAGAGACATAGATGATGATCAGAGGTTGCCATAAGGTGGACAGTGAAGGTATTTTTCTTCAAATGGTAATTTTGGTACAAGGGCACATCGATGTAAATTGAGGGTGATAGTTACCGAGGTAGGTTCCTTTATCAGTGAGTAGTAAGGGTGCTGAACGCCTTGCCTTCAACACTCGTCGACTCAACAACTTTCAGGGCAATGAAATGGTCATTGTATAAACTTGCGGATTATGATGGTAAAATACTAGTCAGATTGGTATCACAGGTCGATGCAACGTTAGGGCGAAAATGAACTTTATTGCGGTGTAATATTTGGTGTTTGAACTGTTCTTCAGCTTGAAGTTGCAATCATCTCTGTTCACTATCAGTAAAACCAACACCTGGCGAGAACCGAATATGCAACTTTGGCACCTTACGCACTTCCAGTCTGTCGTGCAATTACATCAAACTGACGAATTGCACCACTGGAGCTGCCGTGTACTGATGACCAATGGCTACTGATCTTACGACTGGGCCCCTCAAACCAATTACTCCTTTTTTGCTGAAGATCTGAAATGAAACACAGCGCAGAGGAGGTTATACTGATGATGGATCATCGAATATGGAGCATCAGGTTCAGGAAAATGAATAGTAAATTGTGGTGAAAATAGGCATAATTGAATTTTGTGTTCATTTACCGTGGCTTCCTGCGTTGATCACAGGCAATGTTATGTCGCTACTGTGCTGGGATTTTCCTTCTATTGGTATCAATTCGTCAGAGAATTCGATTCACTGGTATTTCACCAGCATCCTTTGGAATGTTCATACGGCACAATGACCCACACTGTACACAACGTCAACAATCTTCTGCATTACTACATCCAAGGGCACGTGGCATAGTTTTTTTATAAATAGTGAAAAATTAATCATGTTATGCAAGGGCAAATTGAATTTTAGTTTAATTAGTAAAGTCGCACGAATCCATAGTAAGTTTCAAAATGTCAGAAATTTATGTTCATTACCTTGGCCAGAATTCTAGCCCAGCAAGAGGGAAATCTGTCCCTCAATCCCCAGCATCCATGTAATGGCTTACTCCATGTGTCCACTTGGAAACCTATATGAAGGGATGTTCAGCCTGACAGAGAACTTGTGAGAATCCTCCACTGTCTGACCTAAAGCTGAAACAGGAGCTATCTATTCCAGCTTGGAGGGTAGTGAAGTGGAGGTGAGACAGACAATATTAATTGGTGTAGATTCACATTGTTCTCATTGTGATTGTTTAAAAACCTGGGCCAGAAAAGACTCAAGCAGAAAGGAGCAGAAGTAGGGCATTCTTAACACCGCTCCTGCCCCGCCACGCCATTCTGTACCATCATAGCTCACACAGCGCTTTTATGTCTTTTTCCAGCGTATCCATAGCATCGTGCTGCCAAGTGGCTAACACATATTTATCGATCTCTACCATAAATAAACATCAAAGTTATTCATCGCTGTGAGGAAAATGTTGCATTTCGAGACAGTTGGGTTTCTGCATGAATGTTATAGGTTTTGCAGATGAGCAGCCGAGTCTGGTCTGAACACCTTTCAAACCATAAACTAAAACTCGACTCTGATGAGATTTGCATCCACAACTTTTGAATGGCAGTCTTAAGAAAGGCTTAGAAATTCAACGCGCTTTCCATTGCACCAGAGTCGCGGCCTCACCCAGTTTTCACCACAATAGTTTGCCTTAGAACGATTTCGTTTGGGACACCCATCTCACGTCTGTCTGACCTCGTCACACTTTCCAGTATCTGGTCCTTATCCACGTGTGCTCTGGATCTTTAATTTTTCGGCTACATACTGCTGAAATGTCCTCATAACACTTAGCATTACTACACGTTCAAATAAAAAAATTCCAGATGAACAACACTCTATGGGTGAAAGCGTTCTTCCTAAATCTCCTCTAAACCGCTATTCTCCTGCTTTTCATCTATGTCAATGGTTATTATTCCTTCCCGAAAAGCCTTATTCCTGTCATACATATCTATCCTCTTCATAATATGTACATGTTAATTAGTTTCTCACTCAGCCTTCTCTGTGCTTAGTTACACAGCCCCAGCTTAGCTCATCTTCCTTCACAATGGGAATTGTCCAGCCCTTGGCATTATTTTCATCTCCTGTGATCTTCTCCTCCTGCAATCAGACGGTTCCTGCAGTCTTGCGACTACAACGGAAAAAGAAATGCACTTTGAAGAAATGCCAAAATGTCTGAACAAAATCAGCAGCTCTTGTCCATCAATGATGAGAAAGGACAGTGAACGCTTCAAGTACAATGATTCGTGTTCGGAACTGATGGGATGAATGGGTGGGTGAAAAATGTGGAAGAGGGCGGACAGGATCCAAAATGATTGAACTCGATGTTGGGTCCTGAAATCTGCATCGTCTTTCAGTAGAAAATGAGTTGCCCGATCTTCCAGCTTGCGCTGTGCCTTGAAGAAGAACGGCAGCAGACCAGAGACTGGTATGATGGCTTGGGTACACAATGCAATCTTAAAGTAGTAGGACACTGGAAGACTGGGATAATTTTTGTTGATTCTGGACAGAACTTAAGTGATCTCAGCTTTGTCATCGACTCTGTTTTCTTCTCTCCCTTGTCGAGATCACATTCTCAGCAGGAACAACAGTTTTCTGGATTGAATGAAGTGCAAACAAATCACGGGAAGATGTGTCTGGAAGTTTCCACAGTGAGGAGAGACATCGGAAACCAGCAGGAAATGTATTTTACAACATAGAACGTTAAAGTGTAGTACAGACACTTCGTCCCTCGATGTTGCATCGACTTGTGAAAATAATGTGATGTCCATTGCACTGGAAAATTAACATTTCTTTTGAAACCAATAAATGCACAGGGAAACAAAAAAAATAAGGGCCTGACTTTGCAGAGGGCAATTGTTGCAGACAGAAAGAAAATCTATTTATATTTAAACCGAACTAATAGCACACTTACAAGGCCAGCAAACTACCATATCAACAGCCAAGGAATTAGAAAAAAAAAACAACTCCATATCTGGAAAGGGACTCGAATGTTTCAGGCCACTGACCTTGAAGTGTTGATAAGAAGAAGCGAATTATACTTTAAAGGGAATATGTAAAAGCTATCAGGCGCCCAGTACATGAGGCGTCTTGCCAATGTATTACCTGGGACACGGGAAACCTGAATTTGATGGAACTCCACGCGCTACATGCTGAAAACTTTCTGGCCCAAGAGAAGGAAAAACGGAAATTAAAGATGGAAAAGCACACACTTAAAGCTCAGCTTACTATGATGCAAATGGTCGCTCAGCCATTGGAAGGAGGTGCTGCGTGAAAGGAAGGGCTGGCACAGGTAAATCTGGTGGGTGCTTTGTTTGCAGAGCAATGGACCACTGAGTGAGGCAGTGCACCCCCAGACAGCCTCAATCGGCCCTGGAGGCTGGGCAGCAGGGTTACTAATGGAGGAAGGCTGAGGTGGAGGTGGGCAGCCCCAAAGTTACAGGTAAGCCTCTTTGTTTTATGCTTGGCAACGAATACTCGCTTATGCTCATCTCTACTACTAACCTTATGGGCACTGAAACATGTCCCACCTCTATACTGAGCACTGAGTTTGCGAAACGTGAACTATATTTTCAGTACAACGATGATGCATATAAGTCAATGCTTACATCTATGTTATATGTGGAAGGTGCACCTCTTACTTTTTTGGAAGATACAAGGGCAACATATTCAGTTCATAAATCAAGGCAGTTCAGAGAGTCGACGCAAATAAAGATGAACAGAAGCTTCCTGAACTTAATGGGCGCATCAGGACTCGTGACACGAGAGAGATTTACCACACCCTTATTGTGCGAAACCAGTAATGGGGAAACATTCCAATTCTCATTTCTGTTATCGGAATTCTGTACTTTAAATCTGATGTCTCGGGATCTCAGAGTGAGACTGGGGTCCGATTTGCGCAGTACCCCGACGAGCTTGCAGGTAATACAAAAAGAACTTTTAACAGTGCAGGCTGGAAAATATGAATCACGACCCCTGATGCATGTCAGAAAGCGATAGGTTCCGTGAGCGATTCACTCACCCAGGAAGTAAGTAGCCATATTAATCCCATTAACACCGATTTTCATGCTGGAGATATGCTGCACTGCACAGCACACATACACCGCGATGGTCCTGACAAATCATAAGAGAAGGATTGGTTCAGGAGATTGGTTAAACCAGATCAGTTGTTATTGTGCGAATTTTATTGGAATGATCACAGATGTGCTGTCACTTTAAACTTTTTTAAGTATCTGTGACGGTAAGTAGACCCTGTTTTTTTGATGTGGAAGGCTCTTTTCCTCACGGATCATTGGAGAAGGCATCGAACGACAGGTGTCAGAATTTGGGACCATGGGTACTACAGGCACAAAAAAAAAAGATTGTATCTTCAGGGTCGGTGTGGGTGTCTGATTCAATGCAGTTATAAGGACGTATAGGAAGAAACTAAATTGGCTCACTCAGGCAGACAGGGCAGTCCAGGTAATCCCCAGCAGGAGTGTCGTCTGGCGTTTACCTATGGTATATGTGTCGGACCCAAGATTAAGAAGGGTCCCAACTGATTTCAGGGCAAAAGGCAAACATGATGTGGGGCTGAAACGAATCCTTAAGAATAACCCCTAAGTCTGAGTATCGTCCTTGTAAAGCAAAAGAGCCGTTAAAACCCGAGGCTGTGCAAAGAATTACTCCAGTCTTTCAATCTCTCTTATAGGCTGGAATGATAATCCCCCGTGAATAATCACTGGTGAGAACACCCATTTTTTTCGTTCAAAAAGGCAAATATTCCATGTGAATCGGAGGAATGGAGGTTTGTGCATGACCTGCAGGTTATCAAGAACGCTGTTGTTCCGCACACCCCAAATGTTCCCAACCCCTGTATCATATTGGCTCAAATTCCACCGGATGTAAATGGCTGTCTATTGTGGATTTAGCAAATGCCTTGTTTTGTGTACCGTTACACGCCGACAGTCAATTCTGATTCACTTTTCCATTCAAAGGAAAATGGTATACTTTCACGTGACATTTTCAAGATTGCTGTGAGTCCCCACCATAATTAACGGGGCTCTGCACAGGAGTCTGGAGACCCTTGTTTTAACCGGGGGTGGAGGGGGGGGGGTGGTCAGCGCTTATGCAGTATGTAAACGAATGCTTAATCGCAGCATCAACAAAGAAACAATGTGATAAAGGTAGGCTTGCGATGCTCTGCCATCTAGTCTCGCAAAACTACAACTTGTGGAACAACAGTTGAAGTTCTTAGGTCACTTAATAGCTGAACAAGGAAAGGCCATTGGTCAAGACAGAGTTCAAGCAAACCAGCAAAATTCAAGGCCTCACATGAAGAAACAATTGTTATCCTTTATGGTCACGTGATCGTACTTAGAATGTTTAACCTGCATTACGCAAACCTTTAGGCGCCTAAAAGTGACATAGTTCATGGTTCAGGTTTGCAGAGCTAGAGTCCGTTGCAGTGACCCCTGAGGCCTAGAGTGCCTTCGTTGAATTGAAATGGCACTCCAAACTACACCGACGCTGGGATTCCAAATCCAAACAAGCCTTTTGTACAAACAGTGGATGAGAAGCGTGCCTGCATGACATTTGTGCTGATGCAGAATTGTGAGTGGAAAATTGAGGCCAGTAGCTTATTTTTCACCTCAACGTAGATCCCGTAACGGCAGGATTACATAAATGCCTCCGTGTACTGCCTGCATTTGAAAAGGCTGTTGTAGCTTCCAGGGACATAGTCGGCTTTGTTGAATTAAGCCGACTGGTCCCACATGCAGTATCCTTACTGCTCTCTGAGCAAAGCACAGCACACATGTCGGCTGCACGTTGGCTCACATACAATGCTATGCTATTGGAGACGCCTAACATGACAATAAAGCGATGTAACGTCCTTAATGCTGCTTGTCTTGTCCCCAAGAAGGAGACAGAGACCCACATGATTGTGTCGCTGTAATTAATGACATTTGAAGCCCTACACCAGACGTGTAGGATTCACCAATTTAGAATCCGGAAACGGCGTTTTATTGTGGATAGGTCAGCATTCAGAAGCAAAGAGATAGGCCAGTGTCTGGTATGTTGTAGCAACTACCCACGAGGTAGTCAAAGCGGGACCACTTCCTTCTCATCTGTTAGCGCAAGCAGCAGAGCTGATTGCCTTGATTGAGGCATGTAAATTGGCCGAAGGAAGAACAGTGAATATTTACATCAACAGCAGATATGCATTCCGGGTTGTACATAATTTTGGATCCCTGTGGAAAAACAATGGCTTCTTGACCTCCACTGGAAAGTCAATCACATAAAATGGCCTGATCTCTGACCTCCTGAAAGCAGTCCGATTGCCTAAATCAATCACTGTATGTACATGTGAAGCCCACAGGAAACAATATGATTCAATTTCTCAAGGCAATGAAAATGTAGACTGAGCGGCAAGGACGGCAGCCAATCAGCCGCCAAGTGATGAGTTTGACATGTGTATGTCAAATATTTGTAATCCAAAGCAGGCTTATGGGAGTTACAGTCTCTGGCTACATCGAAGGAGAAGCGTGAATGGACAAGGGCAGGGTGCAGAATGAGGGAATGGGTGTGGTGTGGCCCCAGTGGGAAACCCTGTCTACCTCGATCTTTATTCCCTTTCTATGCCAAAATAACACACGGTAAGGACCATGTGTCAAAAGTGGGGATGTACGGCAATATTTCAGCACGCTGGTACAGAAAGGGATTTACTCATTACTCATAAAAAATAATGTGAATAATGTGTTATCTGTGCCACTAATAATGTGGGGAGGGGAATACAAATGAATCAGGCAGAACATCCCCAATCCCAAAGACCCTTGAAACATTTAAGATGGATTTTATTGAACTAACACCCAGCGAAGGTATAAGGCATTGTCTGGTAATAGTTGATGTTTTCCCAAGGGGTGGAAGTGCTCCCACGTCTAAACAGGATGCCAGTGCAGTAACCAAGGCTTTGCTAACTGAAAAAAATTCTGAGATGGGGCATCCTGAAAGGCTAAGCAGCGACAATAGAAAGCCATTTATAAATATTGCCCTACAGCAGATCAGTGATTACTTGGGAATAAAGGTGAGGCAACATTGTGTCTACCACCCAGCGAGCGGTGGGGAAGTGGAAAGAAAGAACACTATCCTTAAAAATAAATTGGCAAAATGTTGTGAGGAACTAGAGGTGACATGGACAAAGGCATTTCCAATTGTGCTAATGTATATGAAGGAGAGGAAGAGTAAATATTAGGGCGTTTGACATTTTGTTTGGAAGGTGGCCCAATACAGGAACTGGCCAAGACCGATTGTAAAACAGATAACAGACCACTGTGAGGACGAGATATTATGTGACAGTATACTCTCCACACTTCTGTCTCAAATACAGAATCAAAAGAAGGGCAGCACTACCCCAATCAGCAGAAGGGAAGATGCACAATCTAGAACCTGAAGACTGGATAGTGGTGAAAGACTTCAGGAGCAAAGTCAAGAAGGCGACTACCTGGCTGGGACCGTTCCAAGGGCTGCCTCCAACACAGACAGCTGTTAAGATCGCCGAAAGAGCCACGTTGATACACGCCAGCCGTTGCAAACGTGTAGCTGAACTTGAGGAGACATCGGACAACACCGGATCCAAATAAGTGTAAGTAATGATTAGAAGACTCATAGAAATATGGGGCTGCATGGCAGGACGAATCGTGAAGGCAGGGGTGTCTGGGATACAACAGCAGACGGTAATCTTAACCAAGGATGTTAAGTTGACCTTTATATGCCACCCATGCCCGTTTGGTAACCAGGACGACTATAAATAAGGCAATAAATATTTACGCAGAGATCCTTGTGTACCCAGTTACTGGCACTGAGTAGTATCCATCACGGCTACAGGTACACCTGACACGGGATATCGGCTTCCTGTTATCAAAGAAGGAGGTGCCATGGCAAGGGTAATAATAAACAAGATTCAGAAGAGTGATGAGGAAGCCTGGTGGTGTGGAATAGATAGACCCTTCTCCGATATCTATAGACAGGTGAATATAGTGGTACAGCCTCGCACCCTACCACCGAGATGCAGTGCAGAAGGTCCTCCAAGAAATAGTAGCTCCTGGACTCGAAAAGATGAATGTCCAATGACCGCACTGCAGATGGGCGGAAAGGCCTTTTCCAAACTGACAGAAATGGATGAAAGAAATAAACTGAATGTGCAGCTAAAATGATCACAAATGAAAAAAGTAAAAGTGGGTTCATTGAGAAAACTTACAGCGCCATATTTCACATTCCATGGAAGTTTACTCCTAAGGACTCAGTGGTCTCACTGCTGTGGCAATGGGGGATTTCCTCTGACCGTTTATGTTGTTGACAACCTTCCCAAAGCAGGGAATTTGTATGGAACTGGCCATTAATCCAGTATTGTCACAAACAGGATTCAGACTCGCATAAAACAAAGAAGTGTGAATCCTGGAAATCTGAATCAACAACAGGAATTGACAGAGAAACTCTGCAGGCCTGACAGCATCTGTGGACACAAAGAGATTTAATGTTTCATATCATAGATTCAGGCTACTTATGCTTTTTATTGTTTTATTGCCTGGGTAATTGTCAATTTCACTTCGCTAAACAGCATACTTACCAGAATCTCTCATTAGCTGACAGACATCATCTGTTAAAATGTAAAATTCCTTTATCGGCTGTAATGCTGTTGCTGTTGCCCTGAGTTGGTGAAAGGCTGGTCTTCATTACCTTTTTCTTCTCCTTTATGTCGATGAGCAGCCATGGTGAATGGAGAATTTCTGTTTGTGTCCCTTTGTCTCTCTGTACCATCTCACTCTCTTCTACATTCTCCCACTCTCTGTCAATATCCTTAATTTTTCATTTCTACTCTTGGAAAAGTGTTAAAATCGGAGGCTGTTCCGTGGCTTTCTCCGCACCCCCCCCCCCCCCCCCCCACCCCGGCCAGAGTGTGTAGAACTGGGCTCACAGTCTCCAAGTAATGTCTGTGTTACTTAGGTCTGAGATCAGGTGACATTTGGTCACTTATAACGTTATGAGCTTTTACAATTCTAAATAGTATTCATAATAGACCAGAGAAAAAGCAGTTTCACTCCAATTATAGGATTTCTATGATGCCATTGCCACTTGCCGAAAATCAATGAATGGTGACAGCAGACAGTGAGAGCCAGTATCTCATTGAATGCGTTATTACTAAAACATTGTCCTCCAAGTCTGCAGTGTCTCCTGCGTCTCTTCATTATTCCCAAAAAACTTGAAAAGATGGAAAGAGAATAATAGTAGAAGAGATAGACAAATCCTTGTCGAACAGAGTAAAAAGAACTCTGCGTTGAATTAGCAGGATAGAACATGGACTAATGGGTCCACATCAGGAGGTAGGGCTTAGGAGCACGAAATAATAACGGTCTGAGCTAAAACACAAGAAGCATGCTGAGCCGTCACTTTCAGGATGTTGGATAAACAATACGGCTTTTACAAGAAGTTTAAACAATGAACTTACAATGTACAGAACATTCGACAGCATTTGACACCATTAACGTCTGGTTATTACTATATGCTTTAACTGACGAAACCACAGACACGGTTCTTCAAATCAATAAGGGCATTTAATGAAGTATTTGATCACAGTTAATCGGACCACCTTTCTGTAATAAAGCTGCTCGATGAGAATTTATATCAATGTTCGTTTGTGCAGGAAAGAAGTTCACAGCTGGTGACTGTCCACTGAAAATGTACAGGAAGAGGCAATCTCTTCTTGCTTTGATTTCAAACTGATGCCTTCACCTCTTTAACCTGACCGGATAAACAGTATGTGTTCATCCTCTCGGGGCCGATTTACCGCCTGAATATGCACAGAGGGAAACTCATACCAAGAGACCAGGGTAATTGTGGTGAATTTACCAGGAGTGGTGTGTGAGTTGTTGTTAACAGTGGGCAGTAAGGGCTAAACCATTAGCACTGACATTGATCCTTGTACAAACAGCTCCTCATTCACTTTCTGCCTCCTTCATCTCAGTCATCATTGATTTTCAGTTTATCCTACTTTCCCTTCGAAACTTTACTTTTGTTCCCGACCACTTTCGGATGTCTACTTGGAAACTGTAGTTTTTTCAAACGAAATTCTGGAGAATGCACGTCACTCTTTGGGATAGGCTTCACTGCCCAACCATAATTACTCAAGAGATTGAGATGGTAAGTTACTTTACTTCATCATCGAAGTGCTCAACACAGTGATATAGTCATGATGTCGATAGGGAGGCAGTTCCAAGAATTAGACATAGCGACATTGAATGAACAGCGAGATAGTTTCAGCTCAGAAGGGCGAGATCCTTAGAGGGGATTTGTAGTGACAATTTATTCGGTGTATGTGCTGCCATGGCTGCCAGAAGATGTGGTGGAGGCTCGTACAATTTGAACATTTAAGAGGCATTTGAAATTGTATATGAGTAGGAAGGTTTTGGAGGGATATGGGCCGTGTGCTGGCAAGAGGGACCAAATTGGGTTGCGTTTTCCGGTCAGCATGGACAGGTTTGAACGAAGGGTCTGTTTCCCTGCAGTACATCTCTATGAATCTATGATTCCAGTTGGATGCAATCAATCACTGGTTTCCTTCTGGCAGAACCGGGTCTGTGCTCTCTGTTGAAGCAGAAAATGGTTTTCATTCAGATTAGCCACAAGAAGAGAAATAAATCTTCATTTCCTGATTTGGAATTTTATCCAGGCCTGGGCGATTCAAACCCAGAGTCTGAAGCAGGGACTCCACTGAAGTTGACAATAACCCTTTCGAACTAACCTGTACAAACTCTTGTGCCTATCGTTCTTTGTCCCCAAATTTTGAAGCATCGGTCATTGCCGTGGGTGGTGAAGCAGCTAACTACTGCCTCGCAGAAAAACCGTGGGGTCAGAGACCCGATCGATCTGTCATGCAGCGAGGATTGCATTGCTCAGAACAGACGTGTTTGCTGTGTGGGACTGAAATTGAGCTCGATCTCACACAGATACGGTGTAACAGCTACCAGCAAATGTGAAGACGGTTCAGACAGTTTCATTCGCACTCTGGGAAAAATACTGGATCCTAAGTTCAGGGGATATAAGTGTCACAGATAGAGGGCTGAAAATTGGCTTGGGAACCATATAAGTCATGACCGAATGGCGGGCAGACCAGATGGGCTGAAAGCTCTAACTGTCCTCCGATGCCTTCTGGTCTCTGACCGTCCAGTATCTAAGGAAATAGAAACAGAGTTAATCGTGCATTTCGAAGTCCTCCTCCCATAACTCGGTGAGGTGAGAGATGGAACAGTTCTGCTATTAAATTTTGAGACTGGGAGAATGTTTGGAGATGGAGTAATAAAAGAGAAACTCAGTATAAAGTTGAGAGTCAGGAGATATTCAATAAAATAGGTAGACGGAAATGGACATGGAGTAATAAGTGTCAATGGTCTTGAAGACTTAACTCGGTTTTCCATTCCAAGATTCTACCAGACCTGCTGAGATTTTCCTGCAATTTCTTTTGTTGGTACTGAAACAGAAGGGAAAAGTCTGATCCTGTACCAATCAGCTATGTCTGCTCTGTGGACGTTTGAATTCCCTATTCGATCAAATCACTTCCGACCCACACGGAAACCTCACTATCCTGCATCACCCCCACAATAAGCTGTTCATTACGTAAACACATACGGGTACACAACTGCATCATTTACCGAGTGAATTCGGAGAATTTCAGGGAGAGTTCCATTCGGTTTCCATCAGAGCATTCTCATTCAGTTAATTCTATTGTAGCACCATTTGACATGCAGCTGTCACTGTCATGTGGCCATTCCCATTCCACGTCTCAGGACATTTTGTTTGGGGCACGTTTGGAATGGAACCTCACGTTTTGGAAGGGACATCATTTATAGCATATTCGGCTGAACTGATAACCTTGTCTCTTGCACCTGCAGTACAGTGGAGACAGTATTCACTCAGAAACCAAGAGATGATCAAAAACAGAGGAAAAGAATGTGTCAACAAAACCTGCCTCTTCGAGCGAATTCGCTTTTGTAACATTACTAGAGAGTAGCAAACCTATTAACAAACAACAGCGCCCTGCGTGGGTCTCGACCCCACACCATTGAGATTAAAGGTCTCAAGCTCTACCGACTGAGCGTACCAGGGCAGGATTGGTGTTCGTTAATTTATCATTTCATATTGACTTTAATTCAGCTGACACGGCAATTTTCAAAAATCTCGTTCGTTCCTCCCCATTGCAAATAACATTATCCAAGTCGTTCAATTCTCAGATTTATTCCTTCAGACCATTACAATCCATTTAGGCCTTGCCCCGGGATTTACTATTCTCTGTTAATATTTTCATATTTTGACCCTGATCCTTAGATCGCCAAAGTGATTCCTAGACACTCTGGCAGACTGCAAATCAATCGGGAAAATACCTCAGGAAACCAAATCATTTCTGATTAGAGTGTAGGGAATCCCACCTGCTGAAGAGACTGAGTCCTCACAATCAACACTTTCTTTGTTCTACCTGCCTACAAAGTTTACCACTTCTAATATTCGAGAAAGGAATTCTGATTATAAAATGTTTTAAAAACAGGAACAATCTTCTGAAGCCATTTCCAGTTTGAATTAGAATGTTTTACCCTTTCACACGGTAACAGCCGTTCCTGAGGAAGGAGTTTCCATGAGCTGTGTCCAGGGCTGGGCAGGAAGCCACTGATTGAAACTGCAGTGGCCCCTTTCTGTTGGCAGCAGGGGCTTGTAGAGAGTGGGGTCACATTTTGCTGCACGTGACCGTCTCACTCATTGCGGACTCAGGGTCAATCATGGATGAGTTCTCGTGGTTGTATTGTCAGTACATGGTCGATCTCAATACTTGATGTGAAATATTTGAGGCTCTGTGCTCTGTTTGGGCTTGGACAACCAACATTTCAGCAAAATGCTCTGATCATTTGAGACACAGCAACTGGCAGCAAAGTTGTGCATGTACACATCCAAACGCACAGTGATCGAGAGGATGTGGACAGTAGTAGTTCTCATTATTTTAAGAATCAGTTGCTCATGTTCCCGTGTTTATCGCAGAGAGGGTGAGAGACCAGAGGATTAACAAACACCCCCACAAAGCAATATCAGGACCTGTGTAGTTCTGTCATAATAAGCTGCCTGCAGCGGTTCTATTGCAAAGTTGGGTTTCAAACCCACGACGCAATAGAGACTGGATTCTAAACCCAGCACATTACACCACTCTGGATTAGTGGTGCTGGAAGAGCACAGCAGTTCAGGCAGCATCTGGTGAGCAGTACAAATCGACGTTTCAGGCAAAAGCCCTTCATACAGGGTTTCGCCCGAAACGTCGTTTTTACTGCTCCTCGGATGCTGCCTGTACTGCTGCGCTCTTCAGCACCACTAATCCTGAATCTGGTCTCCAGCATCTGCATTCATTGTTTTTACCAACATGAAACCACTCGGCGACGCCCCCTGACGATAACTAATCACCAAACTTGTCAAGGCTAATGTTTCAGCATCGCTTCACTTCAGGCAATTTCCCCTGGCACTTTCTATGAATACCTTAGCATAATTTAAAAAAAAATATTTACAACGATTTGAAAGGTTTGCACGGTGTGGACGTTATTGAGAAGCTGAATATTCTTCGACAGTTTTCCCCGGAGCTTCAGGCCTGAGGGATGTCCTTGGAAAAGTTTACAAAATTATGAGGTAGACGAGCAGAGAACATCGTCAATCTACACTTTTTCAGAAGTCACGTGAGTTTAAAGTGAGATAGCATAGGTTTAATGTGAGAGCAGTACAATTTGAAAGGGATGTGAGCGACACTTGTTTTTAATTCAGACATTTTTGTGCGTGTGGAATAAATTGCCACATTTAGTGGCAGAGTTTGGTGCACTCACAACACTTCAAAGGCATCTAAATGGGTATGCAGACAGGAATTGTTCGGAGAGATAAGGGACAAATATTGGCAAATATGTTTAGATTCGTTCCGGTCATCTGTTCAACAGGTGCAAGGTGGATAGGAAGGTTTGCTTCTGTGCTCGGCAGTTCTGTGACACTCCAGTACCTGACAACAGTTTGAATAGACCACTTGCAAAAACGCATGCTGTTTGTTACTAAGTCAGCGTGTTTGAATTTTATTTTTTTCATGAGGCATAATGTTTTGAAATGACACAGAGAGGAATGTTTTCCAGACATTTACAGACAATGGCCATTCTCCTTGATACATTCTCAAGTTCTCCATCAAATAATTTCGTTGACTCAAAAAGAACCTCACAAATCGTGTTAATCCCTCAACTCTCCAGTGAATCCAAAAACTGACAGCTCTTAACGTGGACCAGGTGCAAAACTCAAAAGGCAGAGTCATTATCAGACACGCAAACTCATTACTTCTGTCTGTGGGGCAGTGCAAGTCGTGTATGTCAAGAACTGCTCGCACAAATAACACCGAAGCAATTCCAAACGGAGCTTCCTGACATTCCGGAGATTTAGTGCATTGCCAAGTAACAGAAAGAGTTCAAGTAACATTCAACAAAACAGAAAAATGTACCATGCAAAGTGAATATTACCAATTATATTCTCGATTAAATTAGGTCAACAATGCGCTGGTGCCTCCATCTGATCGAGCGAGCCAATCTCCAGCCTCCCTCACCAGGACAGTAATGAAGGAAATGAGAGAAATATAACAAAGTTTCACGTTGCGATTGCCCACCTGTTAGCCACACCAACAAAAAACGAGGGAGCAGATTCAGTGCAGGATCTGGCTTCACAACAGCGGTGAAATAACGACGTCCACTCACTTTCAGGGAAAACTGTGAACAACTCACACTGTCCAGAATATGAATACACAGCGCAGGCTGTTTTGTTCCCATATTCTACTGCTGTCCTGACATTCATACGATAATGTACCTTTCAAAGAGAGCGTTTGTAGCTGTGGAATGACAGTGGCAGCTGTTTCTCCTCGCTCTTACTGCCGCCCTTGGTCGTGTAGGGGCTGCGATTCTCATCTTACACGCGGTAGTTCAGTGTGCAATTCTCTGTTGTTGAAAAGTGGACTGTTTTGGAGCAGAAAGATGTGAAGTTCGGATGCTTCTGGAGTTCTTGTTGAAAGGTTCGGTGACGCTAGGAAGATGGTTTGCAGACTTTTCCTCCCTTTCTGGGTGACATTCTCAGCGCTGCAGAGGTTCCTGTGAAGCGCTGCTCCCATGTTTTGGTACGAATTCATTTGGTTTCATTCCCGCTGCTTCCATTTGTTGGGATTGCAGATTGGGTCCAACGGATGGAATCCGTGGATGAGTGCCCTGCTTCAAGGAATTGTCTGGCTATCTTCTGCTTGCCCTGTCCTATTATTGTTGTGCTATTCTAGTCGAATGTGTGGCCCTTGCCGTTTGTACGTAATGCTACTCGGGACTGCTGGACTGACGCCCACACAAATTCTTTGCCAAGAACCAATATCCACCCACCTTCATTCGCAACTGCATGGCACACAAAGTTCGCAACGACGATTTGCTATGAGGTAATTTTTAAATCATGCTTCCCTGTGATAAAAGCAAATTCTGGAAAACGATATCCAGACTCCTCCGAACGCTCGGACTTATGACTTATGTCAGCCTCACTCAGACAACAACTCATGAGGAACCAAGGCCCAATACCCATCATGTGCAGGTCAAACGTGGTTGACGAGATTCCACGCAGAGACTGCACGAAACACGACATAGGAGAAAGAGGCTGACAACTAGAGAGCTGCATTCATAATTTCACCTGGACTGTAAACGCCTTGGACAGCTGTTCCTTGCAGTTATGCACAGAATATTGAATATCTCTGATTCCAGGGCTTGGAATTCGGATGATATGAGCGTCTGCAGCACTGGTTACTTCCTTATGTGAGGTAACACCTGATGGAACACATGTCACACTCTATTGCTCATTGAGAAATACATCCAAAATAGGAGCTTAGAGCAGCATTTCTGTTGTCCTTCTGGTGCTGTCCCTGACATGCCCTGTGGCACTGCACTTATTCTGTGTTTCCTGAGGGTTCGGCACATGCTTCCACGATCGTATTATGGGCAGTAATCTGCATTTTCGGTTCAATAACGGGTGTGTGAAGCGGAGGTCCACCATTCTCTATTGTATTCTTCTCTTCTTATGCACAACTGTAATACAGTAAAGGATCAATTAATCTTGAAAGGTGATTTACAGAGGCGTGTGAAATACCGAAGTTTTTATGACATTTATGCAATGTTTAGAGATTACCTTGATTCAGGAAATAAGGATGTAAAGTCTGTTTGGCTGGAGTTGAGGAACAGTGAGGAATGAACTCACAGGCATGTGCAGTTTACAAGCCCACTCGCAGTAACCACAAAGCAAAATAAATCGTACAAGGGGAAGAAATGCGTGTGAGTGACAAAAATGGCAATAGTCATGGGTGACCTTCACTTCCCATCTAAAACTCTCGGTTCCATTGGAAAAACGTTTGGAGAACCAAAATTTAAAAAAAATCCCACATGTCCCATCAAACATCAGGAGGGATATCTTGGTAATTGATTACTCTACTGGTGACTTAATTTTCATATTTTCTTGGAAACCATCTCTTTAATTGTGAGCATTAGAAAAGCCTTTTTTTTGCCAGCAAGAAATAAATATGTGATTAAGCTTTGTTCGTTTCATGTATAAGAACACTGAGACTCCTCTGCACCGCACTTCTTTTACATTTCTATCGATTTTAACACTAGTGTGTCTTTTGATTCTTCCCAACAAAGTATATGACCTCGCATTCCCTACATGAAACTGCATCTGCCAAGAATACTCCAATTATTGGAGGGAATCCTGAGGAACAGAATGTACATGTATTTGGAAAGGCAAGGGCTGATTCGGGATTGTTAACATGGCTTTGTGCGTGGGAAATCTTGTCTCACAAACTTGATTGAGTTTTTTGAAGAAGTAACAACGAGGATTGATGAGGGCAGAGCAGTAAATGTGATCTATATGGACTTCAGTAAGGCGTTCAATAATGTTCCCCATGGGAGACTGATTGGCAAGGTTAGATCTCATGTAACAGCAGTGGACGTAACACCGACCCTTGTGGTATGCCGCCAAGACCTGGACACCAAGAAGAACATGTTCCAACAACTACAACACCGTTTTCTATTGGCAAGCCAATTACTGATCAAAGCTGCAATCTCTCCCACAGTTCCATTCCTCCACATTTTGTATCATAGCCTATTGTGGGGAAACCTATCGAACAACTTGCTGAAACCCATATACACCACATCAACCGGGTTACTGTCATCTAACTGTTTGGTCACTTTGTCAAAAATGTCAATAATATTCGTTAGGCAAGGCCTACCCTTCAAAAAACCGTGCTGAACGTCCCTGATAAGATTATTCTTTTCGATATGGTTATAAATCCTATCTATAATAACCTTTTCCAACACGTTTCCAACAACTGCAGTGAGACTCACTGGTCTGTAATTACCAGGGGTGTCTCTACTAAACTTTTTGATCAAGGGAAAAACATAAGCTATGCTCTATTCCACAGGCACTATTCCTCTAGACAACGATGATTTGACGATCAATTCCAAAGGCTCATCAATCTCTTCCCTTGCTTCCCAGGGGATCCGAGGACCGATCCCATCCGGCCCAGGGAACTTGTCTGGTTTCACACTCTTCAGTAATTCTATCACCTAATCCTTGTGAACCTCAGAATCTACTACACTAGACGCAAGTATCTATGTATCGTCGTCGCCAACATTTTCATTTTCTATTGCGAACACTGTCGAAAAATATTTATTTAGTGCTTCCTCTATCTCCTCTGAATCCACACAAAACTTCCCAATATTATCCTTGATTGTCCCAAATTTAACTCTCGTCATACTTTAATTGCTGACATACCAATGGAAAGCCTGAGGGGTAACCCTGATCCTATCTGCCAACAACGTCTCATGTCTTCTTCACCTCTTCTCAGCTCTCTTTTTAGGTTTTTCCTGATATTGGTAGAAGCCTCGAGCGCTCTAACTGAGTTTTCACGTTTTGTCCTAACATAAGACTTCATGTTCTTCTTGACTAGGGATTCCACTTCCTTAGTAAACCACGGCTCACGCGTTCTATATCTTCCTCCCTGCCTGACAGGTACATACAAATCTAGGACACACAGGAGCTTTTCCTTGAATAAGCTCCACATTTTTAATGTGCTCACCCCCGACAGTTTCCTACCCCACTCTACGCTTCCTAAATCTTACCTCTTTGCATCGTAATTTCCCTTCCACCAGCTGGAACTCTTGCTCCGTGGAGTACACCTATCCCTTTCCATCACGAAAGTAAACCTGAGAGAATTGTGATCGCTGTCTCCACAGTGCTCACCTACTTCCAAATCTAAAACCTGGCCAGGCTCGTTACCCAGTACTAAATCCAAAGTGGCTTCTTCCCTTGAAGGCATGTCTACGTACTGTGTCAGGAAGCCCTCCCGCACACACTGGACAAAAACTGACCCATCTATTGTAATCCTACTGTAGTGATCTTAGTCAATATTTGGACATTGTCTTGAGTGTTCCAGAGTTTTTCATTGTCCCACAGTCCAGATGAAGTTTGTATTCCTCACGTACGGAAGCGAGAATTCTTTCAATGTCTCAGATCAGTTCCTGTGCCTTGAACATCAGAGTCAATGTCCCTTCCTCTACTCGGACTGACAATTTACACTTCTTCAATCTCCTCTGATTCCATTTCCCAAAGAGTTTCTCAAGATTTGCAAAGCTGGAGCCTAAATTATATGGTTTGCTTCCTAAACATTTTTCGAACTGCCAACTGACAATATTTTCACAGTATCTCTTCACAATCCTCTGGCTTGCACCATGTCCCGGGATGAAAAGTCCTATTTGGTGGAGAGAGTTCCTAGGCTGGTGAGGTTCACTTTGGAACAAAAATGGTTAAGTGGCAATTTCATGCGGTTGTTTGTAATGATGGGAGAGGGAGCAGTGGGGAATGAGCACTCTGACGAACAGGAGAAAGTGTTGCCAATGAGCAGAGTCAGAGAACAGAGGACAAGGGATTAAAGGAATCTAATGAAAAGCAGCACTTCTGCTCAGGGCGTTCCATAACAACTGCAGAAACCCGATGTGTCGAGCAGTGTATCTGGAAAGAGAAACAGAGATAATCTTTTAAATGTGGAGCATTTCTGATGAAGAACTCGAGTTTCTCAAGTCTAATCAAATTACAGGCCTGGTTTGCAAAACAGGCTTTCTGAACTTTGAATTGTTCCAGCAGGAAAGCATTCATAATGTAGTCAGCAGGACTCGAACCTACGTGGGGAAACCCCAAAGGACTTCTAACCCATCGCCTTAACCACTCGGCCATGACTACAGACAATGCCACACACTGAGCACTGACCAAATCAGCCGTGATCTCATTGAAAACTGCCGCTGACTTGAGTTAAATGTTTCCATCTCCATTCATCCCTTTGCTGTCATTTGTAAGGTGCGAGACACCAATGTAAAAGAAGAAAAGCACAAAGTTAGGAAAAGATATTTGCAGCCAAATTGAGTCAAAATTATTTATTGAAAGGAAAATCACACTTGGCAATTTGCTAGATCTCTTTGCGAACATGACCAGCAGAGGTAATCAAGGGAGCTATTGATCTGAGTATTCTTGGACATGAAACAAACAAAGGTTAGTGACAGATTCATTTCTTTTTTTAGCGAACGAAATGGTCATTCCTGATGGTTACAATGAAAGAGATGGTTCCCAATAAAAGACAGAGATTAAGTCGCTTGTAGATATACTTCAATAGACAATAGACAATAGACAATAGACAATAGACAGACAATAGACAATAGACAATAGACAATAGACAATAGATGCAGGAGTAGGCCATTCTGCCCTTCGAGCCTGCACCGCCATTCAATATGATCATGGCTGATCATTCCTAATCAGTATCCTGTTCCTGCCTTATCTCCATACCCCTTGACTCCACTATCTTTAAGAGCTCTATCCAATTCTTTCTTAAATGAATCCAGAGACTTGGCCTCCACTGCCCTCTGGGGCAGAGCATTCCACACAGCCACCACTCTCTGGGTGAAGTAGTTTCTCCTCATCTCTGTCCTAAATTGTCTACCCCGTATTTTTAAGTTGTGTCCTCTGGTTCGGCACTCCCCCATCAACGGAAATATGTTTCCTCCTGCCAGAGTGTCCAGTCCTTTCATAATCCTATACGTTTCAATCAGATCCCCTCTCAGTCTTCTAAACTCAAGGGTATACAAGCCCAGTCGCTTCAGTCTTTCCGTGTAAGGCAATCCTGCCATTCCAGGAATTGACCTCGTGAACCTACGCTGCACTCCCTCAATAGCCAGAATGTCTTTCCTCAAATTTGGAGACCAGAACTGTACACAGTACTCCAGGTGTGGTCTCACCAGGGCCCTGTACAGCTGCAGAAGCACCTCTTTGCTTCTATACTCAATCCCTCTTGTTATGAAGGCCAGCATGCTATTAGCCTTCTTCACGACCGGCTGTACCTGCATGCTTGCCTTCATTGACTGGTGGACAAGAACACCCAGATCTCTCTGAACAGCCCCTTTACCTAATTTGATACCATTGAGGTAGTAATCTGCCTTCCTGTTCTTGCCACCAAAGTGGATAACCAGACATTTATCCACATTAAACTGCATCTGCCATGCATCTGCCCACTCACCTAACTTGTCCAGGTCACCCTGTAATCTCCTAACATCCTCATCACATTTCACCCTACCACCTAGCTTTGTGTCATCAGCAAATTTGCTAATGTTATTGCTGATACCATCTTCTATATCATTTACATATATTGTAAAAAGCTGCAGTCCCAGCACGGATCCCTGCGTAACCCCACTGGTCACTGCCTGCCATTCCGAAATGGAGCCGTTAATCACTACCCTTTGTTTCCTATTAGCCAACCAATTCTCTATCCAATCTAGTACTTTGCCTCCAATCCCGTGCGCCCTAATTTTACTCACTAACCTCTTGTGTGGGACTTTATCAAAAGCTTTCTGAAAGTCCAGGTACACTACATTCACTGGATCTCCCTCGTCCATCTTCCGAGTTACATCCTCAAAAAATTCAAGAAGATTAGTCAAGCATGATTTCCCCTTCATAAATCCATGCTGACTCTGTCCTATCCTGTTACTATTATCCAGATGTGCCGTAACTTCATCCTTTATAATAGACTCCAGCATCTTTCCCAAGAAATCAATGTGATACGATTCACTTTCAGCCCCTAATTACCCCAGAGATGGAGGGGGCGAGTTACTTTTCTTCACTCTCCAATTCCACAGCATGGAGGTACAGACATGAAACCGCTACAGACGGAGTTCTTGAATTGGGAACCAGCGACACTGAAAGAACTCGGCAAAAGTGAGGACTGCAGATGCTGGAAACCTGATTTTAGATCAGAAAATTCTGGAAAAGCACAGCAGCATCCGAGGAGCAGGAAAGTCGATGTTTCTGTTGCCAGTCTTTCTGCGTTCCGCAAACAATTTTCGTTTTTAGCTCAGATTTCCAGCAACTGCAGCTATTTGTATTATGTTAACATTCATCATGTTTTGGACAAAACCAATGACCTGCTCGCATCGCAAAATCGGCAGAAGTACTGGGACACCGACATGTTAGCTCAACAATACAACCATTCCATGAGCGGGAATACGATCCGGGCCACAGTGCTGAGAGTACCGAATCCTCACAAGTAAATAACAAGACAAGGCGATAGATACTATCGTATTTAGTGTAAATAAAACACCTTTTATGATCATTTTCGTTGCAGATTATTTTCAACTTGTCTTCGGAGATTTACAAAGTGGCAAAAGGCCATTCCGCCTGTGTGCATTGCGGCTAATCAGAGAGCCATCTGTTCCAGTCGCAGTTTCCAACTTTGGCCCAAAGTCTCGTGTGTTCTAATGTTCCCAGGGCAAATGTCAATGACTTTATCCTGTGTTCTTAAATGGCACAATAATGGGGCAGATGTATGACACTTCCACAACGACTCGTAACTCTTTTGAGGAACTCATGCTCATTTTCACCCACAAAGGGAGACACACAGAAAGATCCCCCCAAAGCGACAGAGGTCTCCGTTGTGGTGAGCTGGAATTTGAAATGGACAATAGGACAAATGCAAGTTTTAAACGCGGAAGCACATAAGCAACGCCCCGGCAGGACTTCACAGGGGAGTGTCAACGTGGGGCACAGTTAAAGAGAGACATTGCCCTCGAGCCAGATAGGTCTCGAACCTACAACCTTCTGATGCGAAGTCAGACACGTTATCCATCACGCCACTGGCCCAATAGACGCGCTGACCAACGGCAGAATGCCGATATGTAATGCCATGGACGTTCACGGAATCAGAATTAAAAAGGTGAACAAGCAGCGAAGATAATCACCAACACTGCTTCACTTCGAAGTTTCCAATTTGTGAAGCAGTGCCTTTCACTGGCAAAGGAGAAACATTTGTCCTCAGCTGCCTGCTTCAGGGTCGCCTCCTTCTCTGCTGGAAGTGTCCATCGTTTTATTCACAGTCCCGACGCGATGTCATGATCCACTCCAGTGAAAGCGTGTCATGGTGCCGTCTAAGCAAGACCCTGCCGAAACTCAGCGAGAGACATCTGGTCATTTCGAGCTCAGGTTGTGGAATTAGACGAGCTGCGTGACACCTTTTATTGGCGCCGCCACTTCACTGCAAATTAGCGGCTCAAAACGAGCCGACGTTAGCATCAGCTTGATTTGTAACTTCCTGCAGTGCATTTGCTAAACAACATCAGATAGATCCCATCCGGTCTAGCTGACTTATCTATTTTCACACTCTGCAGTATTTCAAATATCTCTTCCTTGTGAACCTCAATCTCTTCTAGTCTAGACGCAAGTATCTCTGTATCTTCCTCGCCAACATTTTCATTATCTATAGCGAACTCTGTCGAAAAATATTTATTTAGTGCTTCCTCTATCTCCACTGACTCCAAACACGACTTCCCACGATGATCCTTGATTGTCCCAAATTTAACTCTCGTCATTCTTTTATTCCTGACATACCTATGGAAAGCCTTAGCGTTAACCCTGATCCTATCTGCCAACAACTTCTCATGTCTCCTCCTGGCTCTTCTCAGCTCTCTTTTTAGGTCTTTCCTGATATCGTTGGAACCCTCGAGCGCTCTAACTGAGTTTTCACGTTTTGTCATAACATAAGACTTCTTGTTCTTCTTGACCAGGGATTCCACTTCCTTAGTAAACCACGACTCATGCGTTCTATATCTTCCTCCCTGCCTGACAGGTACATACAAATCTAGGACACACAGGAGCTTTTCCTTAAATAAGCTCCACATTTTAATGTGCTCACCCTCTGCAGTTTCCTAACCCATTCTACGTTTCCTAAATCTTACCTCATTGCATCGTGATTTCCCTTCCACCAGCTGAAACTCTTGCTCCGTGGAGGGGACCTATCCCTTTCCATCACGAAAGTAAACCTGAGAGAATTGTGATCGCTGTCTCCACAGTGCTCACCTACTTCCAAATCTAAAACCTGGCCAGGCTCGTTACCCAGTACTAAATCCAAAGTGGCTTCTTCCCTTGAAGGCATGTCTACATACTGTGTCAGGAAGCCCTCCCGCACACACTGGACAAAAACTGACACATCTATAGTACTCGTACTGTAGTGATCTCAGTCAATACTTGGATATTGTCTTGAGTGTTCCAGAGTTTTTCATTGTCCCACAGTCCAGATGAAGTTTGTATTCCTCACGTACGGGAGCGAGAATTCTTTCAGTGTCTCAGATCAGTTCCTGTGTCGAGAACATCAGAGTCAATGTCCCTTCCTCTTCTCGGACTGACAATTTACACTTCTTCAATCTCCTCTGATTCCATTTCCCAAAGAGTTTCTCAAGATTTCCAAAGCTGGAGCCTAAATTATATGGTTTGCTTCCTAAACATTTTTCCAGCTGCCAACTGACAATATTTTCACAGTACCTCTTCACAATCCTCTGGCTTGCACCATGTCCAGCGATGAGACATCCCGTTTGGTGGAGAGAGTTACTAGGCTGGTGAGTTTCACTTTGGAACAAAGATGGTTAAGTGGCAGTTTCCTGCGGTTACTTGTAATGATGGGAGAGGGAGCAGTGGGGAATGAGCACTCTGACTAGCAGGAAGAAGTGTTGCCAATGACCAGAGTCAGAGAACAGAGGACAAGGGATGAGAGGAATGTAATGAAAAGCAGCACTTCTGCTCAGGGCGTTCAATAACAACTGCAGAAATCCGATGTGTCGAGCAGTGTATCTGGAAAGAGAAACAAAGATAATGTTTTAAATGTGGAGCATTTCTGATAAAGAACTCGAGTTTCTCAAGTCTAATCAAATTACAGGCCTGGTTTCCAAACAGGCTTTCTGAACGTTGAATTGTTCCAGCAGGAAAGCATTCATAATGGAGTCAGCAGGATTCGACAAAAACTGAACCATCTATAGTACTCGTACTGTAGTGATCCCAGTCAATATTTGAATAGTGTCTTGTGTGTTCCAGTGTTTTTCATTGTCCCAGAGTCCAGATGAACGTTGGCAGATTCTCGATATGTAATGCCATGGACTTTCACGGAATCAGAATTTAAAAGGTGAACAAGCAGCGAAGATAATCACCAACACTGCTTCACTTCGAAGTTTCCAATTTGTGCAGCCGTGCCTTTCACTGGCAAAGGAGAAACATTTGTCCTCAGCTGCCTGCTTCAGGGTCGCCTCCTTCTCTGCTGGAAGTTTCCATCGTTTTATTCACAGTCCCGACGCGATTTCATGATCCACTCCAGTGAAAACGTGTCATGATGTCGTCTAAGCAAGACCCTGCCGAAACTCAGTGAGAGACATCTGGTCATTTCGAGCTCAGGATGTGGAATTAGACGAGCTGCGTGACACCTTTTCTTGGCGCCGCCACTTCACTGCAAATTAGCGGCTCAAAACGAGCCGTTGTTATCATCAGCTTGATTTGAATCTTCCTGCAATGCATTTGCTTAACCACTCGGCCATGACTACAGACAGCACCGCACCCTTGAGCACTGACCCAATCAGCCGTGATCTCATTGAAAGCTGCCGCTGACTTGATGAGTTAAATGCTTCCATCTCCTTTCATACCTTTGCTGTCATTTGTAAGATGCGAGACACCAATGTAAAAGAAGAAAAACACAAAGTTAGGAAAAGATATTTGCAGCCAAATTGAGTCAAGATTATTCATTGAAAGGAGCTATTGATCTGAGTTTTCTTGGACATGAAACAAACAAAGGTTAATGACATATTCATTTCTTTTTCTGGCGAGGGAACTGGTCTTTCCAGATGCTCACAATGACAGAGAATTTTCCCAATTAAAGAAGGCAAATAAATCCCATCTCACGCTGACACCATCGTGAGCGCTGCTGTTTCACAATGCCACAGAGTCAGGGTCAATTCCCACCTCAAGCAACTGCATGTGTGGAGTTTGCACATTCTCCCCGTGGCTGCGTGCGCTTGCTCTGGTTTTCTCCCACATTCCAAAAATGTACCGATTAGTTGAAATGGCGGTGCTGAATTGACAGGGTTAAAGGAGAGGAATGCATTTGGGCTCGGGCGGTTCGATGTGGAGTTGCTGGGCCGAATGGCCTGTTTGCACATTGTAAGTATTCTAATCTACAGTAATCAATGACCAAGGTACAGCACACTTTGTTCGATGGGGCATATATAACTTTTCGATTGTTTTTCTTCAAAGTTTCTTTACAATCTCAAACGGGAGAGTAAGAAGGGAAATGAATGCCTCCCATGATTCTTGCCTTCTTTTATCATTCACAGGCGGTATTTTTTCCTGTCTTTTTTTTTACACTATGCTTACTGTTAGTGTTCTTGTAAGCTCCACCAGCTGGTTTCCTCTTTCCTCAATGTTCCTCATCTCTACTCAAACACACTTTCCATCCTTATCTCCTGAATCAAAGTAATCTCTAACCATTGCAGAATTGCCACGGAAACTGGGCTTTTCACACGCCTGTGTATGCCATTTCCCAATATTAATTGATCGTTTACTGTGTTGCAATTGCGCACGATAAGAGGAAAACAAAATAGAGGCCGGTGGTCCTGGGTTTCAAACGCACGTAATTGCAGCTAAAACGCAGGTTACTGCACACAATGCGATCACGGAAGCATGCACCGAACCGTCAGGAAGCACTCAATAAGTACAATGCTGGATGTCATGTCAGGAACAGGACTAGAGACACAACAGAAATACATCTCTTGGGTACTATTTTGGACGTATTTCTCAAATACGTGTTTTACATATGTTCCATCGGGAGTGACCTCACACAAGGAAGTAACCAGTGCTGCAGACGGTCATATAATCAGAGTTCCAAGTCCCGGAGTCAGAGACACTCAGTGCCCTGTGTGTACCTACAAGGAACAGCTGTGCATGGGGTTTACAGGGTAACTGAACTGCATGAATGCAGCTCGATGGTCGTCTGCTTCTCCTCTATAGTTTTCTGTGCAGTCCCTGCGTGCAATCTTGTCAACTACGTTTGTCTGGCACAAGATGGGCATTGGTCACTTGTCTCATAGAGAGGCTGTTGGTTTATGTGTTGTCATAATTCCGAGTGTAAGGAGGAATCTGGCTGTCAGTTCCCAGAAACTTATTTTAATAAATGGAAGCGTGCTTTTTAACTTGTTGCGTGGCATATCCTCGTTGCGAAGTTCGTGCACTGCGAATCACGTTGTGGGACTATCCAATTTTGACAAAGAATTTGTGTGGCAGTCACGAGTTGCCACGACCAGCTATCCCTAGTAGCAATACGGACAAATGGCAAGAACTACAAATTCGATTAGAGCAGCACAAGTTTAATGTGACAGGGCAAACAGAAGGCAGCCAGAAGATTTCTGGGTGTAGGGCAATCACCCAAGGTCTGTGCATCAGTAGAATCTGAGACCAAAGTCGTCTATGTTGGTTATTCATATTCCAGACAACTTGTGTTGTTCCCCATTTACTCTGAAAGTGAATAGACATAGTTATTTCATCGTTATTTCGAAAGACGATCCTGCATTGAATCTCTTTGCCGTTTTTTGATGTTGTGGCGAAAAGGTGGGCTATCGCGATGTGAAAAGTTGCTATACTTTCATTTCCTTCATTACTGTCCTGGTGAGGGATAAAGGTGATTGTCTCTCTCGATCACATGGGGGCACCGGCACATTGATGGCCTAATTTAATCACGGATATAATTGGAAATGTTCACTTTTAATGGTTCGTTGTTGTGTTTTGTTTTACGATACTTGAGCACTTTCTGGGACTTGGCAATACACTAAATCTCCAGTAGGTTTTGAATTGCCTCGCTGTTATTTGTGCGAGCAGTTCATGTCAGAGACGACTCACAGTGCCTCACAGACAGCACTTAAGCTTCGGTGTGTCTGATCATGGTACTGCCTTTTCAGTTTTGATTCTGTTCCACAATAAGAGCTGTCAGTTTGTGGATTCGCTGGAGAGCAAAGTGGGTAATTAGATATGTGAGATATTTTTCTTCAGCCAATATCTCTGATGGCGAACTTGGGAAAGTGTCAAGAAGAATCGTCATTGGCAGTAAATATCCGGAAAACCTTAATCTCTAGATCGGTTGGGCTCATCCACCCTCCAAACAAAATAGCCAAACTCGCTGGCTGAGTTACAAACATCATGCATTTTTTTGCAAATGGTGTATTCAAACCGTTGCCGGTGGCTGGAGCATCTCAGACTTTTCGAGCATGGAAACAAATCCCGCGATCCAACTTGCCCTTGCTGAATAGATAACCGAAATTAATCCATACATTTCTGCCAATATTTGTGCCTTATCTCTCCGAGGTCTTGCTGTCTATAAACCCATTCAGATGCCTTTGAAATGTTGTGAGTGCACCAGACTCTGCCACTAAATGTGGCAATTCATTCCACACACAAAAGTTCTGTGTGAAAAACATGTGTCCCTCACATCCCTTTTAAAACTTTCCTCTCTCACATGAGACATTTGCTATGTAGATCTGAACTCGCGTGTCTTGTGAAGAAGTGCTCCCTGACTATTTCCTCTGCCTGTCTTCCTCATGATTTTATAAGCTTCTGTGCGTCCATATCTAAGCCCTGAAGCTCCTGGGAATCTGACAAAGCCTATTCAGTTTTGTTCTCATGTCCAAGCACTGCAAACCTTGCAAATCCTTGTAAAGCTTTTCTAAACTTACACTTGCAAGACGTGTGTCCAGCTGCAGCACTTGTTTTACCGCGTGGCCACTCTGGAACTGCGGGTGGACTCACTGTGGAGCATCAGCAATTTTGGAGAGTTATGTTGCCTCCCAGGTGCTCAGGCCAGGGATGTCGCCCATCGGCTGAAGAGCATTCGAAAAGGGGATCGTGAACAGCCAGTTGACTTGGTGCATACAGGCACCAACGAAAAAAAAACGAGATGTGGACCTGCAGGGAGAATTCAGGGAGCGTGGATAGAAATTAAAGAGGATGACCTCAAAGGTAGTAATCTCGGGATTACTGCCGGTGCCATGTGACTGCCAGCGTAGAAATGAATTAAGAAACGGCACGGTGAACACGTGAGTTGAGGAATGGTGCTGCAGGGCGGGTTTCAGATTTATTGGATTTTGTGACCAGTTCTGGGGAATGTGAGACTATAAGAAAATTGACGACCTACATCTGAAACAGGCGGGAACGTATGTCCTTTCGGGAGTTTTTGCTACTGCTGTTGGGGAGGTTTTATACTAATGTGGCAGGGGACTGGGAACCACAAGATTAAACAGGTTGGCAGTGAGGTGGAAACTGGAAACGCTGAGAATCTGGAAGATAGTATTAATAATGGGAAGATTAGGCAGAGAGCAGATAAATGCAAAAGAACTGGTGGCCTGAAATGCATCTACTTTAATACATGGAATATAGACAGATGAACTTAGGGCTTAGGTTGGTGCCTGGGAATATGACGTTATTGCGATTCTTGGCGAATGTGTCTGTGTCTCTCTTTCTGTGGGAGACACGACGTGGGTAATAACACAGTGTGAGTATGTCAAACTTCAATCCCATTGTTGTGTCATCTAAGATCAAAGCGAGAACCTCACTGCCATTTGCACTGGAAGCATCAGAACACATAAGATTATGGACCAAAGCTGGAAACTGGGAATAGAATAGATGAATGTCTTTAAACCAGACTGCACCATGGGCCAAATTGGATTTTCCATTCTGCAAAACTTGAAGACGAGTAGAAACCAATCTGCAGGGGAACTGATCAGAAATTAAATGGAAAATCCATTTCATTGAGAATAAGTGCAAGAGCGTCTGTCTTCATTCCGTGTAATCTCGTAGTTCGGAATTGGAACTCTATCCACAATAGTGTTGGTACTATTCTTGGACAGGGAATGCATGTTTTATTGTATAAATATATCGTGGTACCAGTATTTCTTACCACTGGTCCGAACCTGGTAATGCTTGGTTTTGTGCCAGGTTATCAAAAATCACAAAGATACAGGTTTTGGAAATATGATCTAAAAACGAGAATTGATAGAGAAACCGCTACAACTGGCAACATCTGTGGAGAGAAACAGTTTTTTTTCCTTAAGATAGACAGGAATCAGGTTACTTATAGATTTCTAGATTATACTGTTGGGAAAATGATAATCTTACCTGTCGAATCAGGATATTTATGAAAATCACTCCTGAGCTTACAAACATCGAATTTACAATCTTAAAAGGACTTAATCAGCTGTCATGTTACTTTCATTTTCCTGAGCTGGTGGAAGGCTATGTTTTAATGGCTACATTTCCTTTTAGTTTCCGTTATTTAGCAGTCACGCCGAATGGAGAATTGTTTCTTTCAGTGTCTGCCTCAATATGTGTCTTTGTTTTTTCTATATTTGTCTCTGTATCCTCCTGGGCCTTGTTCACATTCTCCGACTCTCTGGCTCACCATATCCCTCATTTCCCATTTCTGCTCTTGAAAAGCCTGACATTCAGAGACAGTTTGAGATTCGAACTGCTGAGAGGCTTTCTGACGCCTGGCTGGAGTCGGTCGAAGTAGTCTCACATTCTCTGGATAATGCGTCTGTCACTTCGACCTGAGGCAAGGAGACATTTCTTCCTCAAAATCTAAAGACCCTTTCGAAGTTAAACTTGAATTCCTTATCCAACAGAAAAAGAAAGTAATTACATGACAGCTGAAGAAGAACAACGATGCATTTACTGTTGGTGTACAACGAATGAATGGTGACAGCAGAGAATGAGGGTGATCATGTCGTGGTGTCAGTGCCATTACCACAACATTTCCCGGGAATGCTGCAGTGTCTCCTGCCTCACCACTTAATTTCCACAAAACTGGGAATGAAGGAATGAGAATAAGAGGATGAGAAGCAGAAGTGCTTGTGGAACTGCGGGAAGAATCTCCAGGTTAAAATATAGTTAAAAAGAGCAACCTACACTACTGGATTTAAACCAGGAAAATGAAGCCGGAACGCGAAATTAGAATGCACAGCAATTCAAACAGGACACTGAGTTCCTCGATCAACAACACAATACTTGCAAGAAATAACGAGCTTTCAATACAATGAGCAGTCACCAGTGTGATGGGAGCTGCTTTCACCAGCTAGGCCATGACGCCACGTTAAAAGCCAGATTTCTCGTCCATATGTGCAATGCCTGAACCACTTGATCACAGGAATTCGAAAACGCGTTTTCTGTATTAATGTTGCTCAGTATGAATGGCAATCAAACTCTGCTTTTGCAAAAACAGACATTTCAATGCTAGCATGCCCCACTAAAAAGGCACAGAAAAAGACAGTATCCTCTTGCATTGGCATCCAACAGATATTTTCGTCTGTTTCAACTGACAGAATAAAGAAGATGTGCTCATCTCCTCTCGCGTCCCATTAACCACGTTAATACACACGCAGGGATTTTCAAACCAAGATGAACAGGCTCATTGTTGTGAATTGACAGCAGTGGTGTGTGAGTCATTGCGAACAGTGAGCAATAAATGCTGAACCAATAGCACTGACACTGAGCCTTGCACCATTAGCTCCACACTCACATCTTGTATCATGTCTCCTAGGCATCAGTGCATTTGACTTTAATTATTCTACCCTGCACCTCGCCTCAAGTTATTCCCGACCGCTTGCAGTTTCGAATTAGAACATGCAATTATTAGAAATGCATTTCTGGGACACAGTTGTCTTTCAATGAGATAAGATTCACTGCCCATCCCTAATTATCCCAAAGATGGAAGGGACGAGTTACTTTTGCTAACTTCTCAAATCCTTAGTATGGAGGTACTGACAAGAAACCGCTAGAGATGGAGTTCCTGGATTGCGGAAAGCAGACCGACCCCAAACAGCTAACGTAACCCACCCAGGGAAGAGCAGATGGATCCCACTCTGTCAATGTAACTCAACCAGGGGACAGAAGTCTGACATCACACGATCAATGTAACTCAACGAGGAAATTATGGCCTGACCGCACTCTGTTCATGTAACTCAGCCAGGGAAGAGTAGACTGGCGCCACTCTGTCAATGTTAGTCATCCAGGGAAGAGCAGACTGACCCAACACTTTATATGTAACTCACCCAGTAAATGGCAGAGTGACACCACTCAGTCAGTAAAATTTACACAAGAAAGAGCAGACTGATGCTACTCTGTCAACGTAACTCACTCAGAGAAGAGCAGGCTGTACCCATTCTGTCTCTGTCACTCATCCAGGAAAGAGCAGCCTGATCTGATTCTGTCAATGAAACACAAGCAGGGAGACGAGCCTGAACCCACTCTGTCAAAGTAACTCACTCAGAGAAGAGAAGATTATTCCATTCTGTCTATGTGAATCATCCAGCGAAGACAGTAATGAAACCATACTTGCTGTTAAACTCAGATAGAGAAGAGCAGACTGTCACGACTCTGAGAAAGTAACACGCCCGTGGAGGAGCAGACTGACACCACTCTCTTAACGTAGCTCACCCAGGGAAGAACAGACTGAGTGCACTCTGTGATATTACTCACTCAGAAAGGAGCAGACTGACCCCATTCTGTTAATGTGACTCTCCCAGGGAAGAGCAGATGAAGCCCAATCTGTCAATGAGACTCAACCAGAGAAGAGCACCCTGACCTCACGAGATCACTTTAACACAACTAGGAAATTGCAGACTGACCGCATTCTGTCAATGCAACTCACCCAGGAAAGAGCAGATTGATTCCACACTGTCCAAATAACTCACTCCATGAAAAACAGACTGACACCACTCTCTCAATGTAACTCGCACAGGAAAGAGTAGACTGATACCACTCTGTAAATGTAACTCACTGAGGGAAGAGCAAACTGACGCCACTCAGTCAGTGTTACTCACCGAAGGAAGGACAGACTGACCCCACACTCTCAGTGTAACTCTGCAGACGGATCCCACACGGTCAATAAAAGTCATTCACTGAAGAGCAGTCTGACCCCACTCTGTAAATGTCATTCACTCAGGGAAGAGCAGACTGAACTGATCCCATTCTGTCTATGGCACTCACCCAATGAATGAACACTAACCCCACTCTACCAATATAACTCGCCAGAGAAGAACAGACGGAAGCCAGACTGTCAACATAAATTATCGAGGGAAGAGAATACTAACCCCGCTCTTTCTGTTTCACTCAGTCAGGGAAGAGCAGACTGTCACCACTCTGTGAAAGAAATTCGCCCAGGGAAGGGCAGACTGACCCTACTGTATCTGTGTGACTGACACAGGTAAGAGCAACTAATCCAACTCTGTCAATGTCTCTCCCTCAGGGAAGAATACCCTGACCCCTCTCTGTCCATGTAGCTCACCCAGGAAACAGCAGACTTACCCCACTCTGTCTATTCAAGTTCACTAAAATCCTCTGAAGTACGTCCTATCCAGACACTCTCCTCATCACTGTCTCTGTAACCGTGTGCGTTCAATGGTGAATCCAAATAACCTGCAAATGTTCAGAATGTGGCAGCAAACCAGAGCTACCACACAGAAATTGGGCGTATGTGCAAACTTCCATCAGGCAGTCACCTAAGCCTGGAATGGAAACCAAACCCGACAGCAGTCGTGATTATAAAATGGCAGAACAGAAACCCAGCAAAAAGAATTGCTGTGTGTTGCAACGATTCTGAGGATTAATGAAGCCCCCCCTCACTGGAGTTAATCTCCATTTTCATCACTGCCAACCTTCTTCAAAGCAAAGCACGCACTTGCTTTTTTCAGACTTCTGATATCCCGCTTTCATCCCGCTTTTTACCGAATCATGTTTCTGACTTTACAAACTACGTCATACTAGGTTGGCAACTGCAGAATGAGCTTTGTTCCGTTCTCCACTGATGTTGAGAGTAGTAATACAGCCTATTCGAGTAGGACTTGATGCGCTTGCGGGTGGTGTATTCGCGGCATTATGGCTTCTTTTCGTTTTCGGTCTACTATTTCGAGTTCATTGCGCTGACTTCTGAAGAAGACTTCTTGGAGTCGAAATGGTAACTGTGTTTTCTCTCGAAAGACAGACGTAGCTTTATTTCTGTTCTCTTATAAATTGATCTTCTTCTGATCTTTGCAAGTGAAATAGGGTGCATTACTATTGCCCGTTTTTAGTTTCAAAAATCAATAGAAACATGAAGGAGACAATATCAAAGAACACAAAGTTCTGAGTTGTTAAGATAATTTTTGCAGCAACGGTGGACATGAAGGTCAAATTAAGATAACGGTTCAAGAAAATTTAGTCTGAAAGTGGTATGTGACTTTAGTTCCAAATATATGTTTCCGTTCTCCAAGTACATCTTTTTGACTCCCAGAAAACATTGATTGTTTTCTGTATTCACTTTGTTTCGCGATATCTGTTGTCTGGTCGACCAGGGACAACTCGAATTTGCGTCTGCATTGAATAAGATTTCGCTCTTTCTTTCGAGAAGCAAACCTATGCATTATGTACCACTTATCATGCTGATGGCTAAGAAGTTCAAAATGAATTGCGGTTTATGGATCGTGAGCAAGAATGAAGTGATCCACTTGCCAACAGATGTCACCACGCCCTATTCCTACATCGGGCCTGAACGGTCCATTGGCAGAGTCTGCAGACAGGAAATGTCTAAGTGAACTAGTTCTTTGTTCAGTTTGATTTGATACCAATGGTAGTGCTGTTTTGGGGCAGAAATGTGTCAACATCTCTGACGTTATAGTCAAAATTTAAGTCACATCTACTTCATGGAGTATCTTCTCAGATCGGAACATGCTGACATGAAAATATCTAGCTCTGAGAGCAAAGGTTTTTACATTAAACTGGTAGTATGTTGGACTAAGCAATTCAGATAGCCAAGATGAATAATTGGTATTTGGTTCTTCATGTGAGCTCTCCACACCAACTGCTCCAACGAAGGTCGTGGATAAGATCCCCATCGATTATTTTGGTCAATTTTAGCCTCAACAACAACCTATTGCTCTGAACAATGCTACCCCACAAGCAGAGGGCTAAGTCTGATTTTCATCGTTAATTTTCAAATTCAGTTCTTAATGCACAGTTTCTTACGAATGTGGACAGCAGAAGCCCGTTAACATTCCATTTCTAATATTTCCAGAAAATTCTACTCCGCTGATATCGCCTTGCCTTATCACACCTCAAGCCAGGAACCTGGATCAGTCGAGTTCCTTTCCACACATGGAGTTGCTTTTTCTAATTCATTGACTGCTGATATAATAGATTATTGGCCTTGAGAGTCAGTTGTAAATTAGGTTGAACTTTCTCAGCTTGACTTTCAACTGATCCTAAAAAAAACTCATCACCTGCAGGTAAATTGCATTGCTTCTTGTTTTGCTTAATTCCACCTCCCCCACCCCCCCCCCCCGAACATCCAAATTTCACGATAGTTCAACAAATGTTTTGAAACTGATTCGTGTTGGAAGTTGATTACTTTTTGTGTCTCGACATATAATTTATTCAATTAGACGTCTTGAAATTACTTCGGATTCTTCACAGTTGAAAATTTACTTTCGATTGAATGCAAAGCTCAAGCTCCACGAAACCCAAATTCTGCAAAGGAATTAATGACTTTTAAAAGATTCAACGCTGTGAGCAGGATTCGAACCTGCGCAGGGAGACCCTATTGGATTTCAAATCCAACGCCTTAACCTCTCGGCCATCACAGCTGCAGGAAAGTGGCTAATTTTCATATTAAAAGAACTTAAGTCATGAAATATGTACTTTGTTTGAAGAGCAAATTGTCAAGACCCAAAGATTTCACCAAATCCTTTGCAGACACCCAGACGAACGTTACCTTAGCAGATTGACAGGCTTTCACTGCAAACTAGATCCTGACACAGCTGAAGTTGTGGGAATGATTCTTCGTTGAATTATAGAGTCACGGATGTACACCACACGAAGAGAGGATCATTGTCTCACTGCGTCCGATCGATTTTGACTCAATTGCTCATTATCTGGTGCTAAAGTTGTGTTTCAATATTCATCGAAATATGGTATTAGAAATGTTGATGCTAAGTCCATAAACACTAGCTACATTCGTTAAAAACAATCGGAATTAGAAAGAATGCAGAACCAATTTACAGGAATGGATCCAGCAACTAATCCGTAAGTTCGGACATCAGGTAATGAAATTGTGAGCACAAGAGAGGAAGATTGACCGAAGATTTGGAACTTGAAATCGTCTTGACGGAATTATTTGCAACATTTTTGCGGTTGTTCTAGAGTCATCAAGTCCTTGAACAATACAACACGGAAAGTGGCCCTTCTTTCCAACTTGACCATTGAGGACAGTTATCTTAAATTAGTAGGTCCCATTTGCCAACTTTTGGCCTACATCCCTCTGAACCTTGTTACTCATATATCCATCCAGATGCCATTAAATGTTACAGTTGTACCAGTCTCCAACAATTTCTCTGTCAGCTAATTCTGAACACGACTGAAAATGTTGCCCCTGACGTCCCTTTTAAATCCTTACCCACTAATTTAAAACCGATGTTTTCTAAGTTTTGACTTCCTCACCAGCAGAAAAACACGAGTCAACCTATCCATGTTCCTCATGATTTGATAAATAGCAACGATTTGACTTTATCATACTTGTCAGGAGGGAAATGTGTGGAGATTATTTGTCGAAGATTTGAAGAAGAAAGTCTGATGTACAGATTTTTAGAATTGCATCTTGGAGAAGTTTTTAATAAGTCATTGAAGTCTAGTAGCAGTTGTAGAAGTCTGTTGTGAAAGCTGCAGAAGGATATCAGGTCATGAGAACGAAGTATTATTTCCAATGTATTGTGGCTCTGTTCGACCGCACTTGGACTACAGTATGAGGAATTATAATCCTCAATTTAGGAAAGATACTAATGCCATATGAGGAATACCACGAATGGTGATTAGCCTTGATATCATGGATGAACGTTAATCCTGTGAATTGAAATTGGGCAAATCCGGTCTTTTTTTAACAGTTTCAACACAAGAGAGGTAATCTCATTGAGAGTTGCAAAATATTTGAAGAGATAAACAGGGTGGAGCAATTAAATTTTGTTCCCTCATTGGTGAATCTCGAAGCAGGAGAGGACAATTTTAAAATGAAGCATTGTGATTTATGACCAGGAACGAGAACTATTGATTTTTATCTTAGCCTTGAGAAGTCTCGCTATTCACCACTACAGTGCGCCCTGAATATTTGGTCTATGAATGCATCACTATCAGCCTGACCCGCCGACAATAACTGCAGCACTATGGACCTGACCCCTCACACTTACCACCTTAATTTCAGCGTGAACCCCTCAAACTTACTGCATCACTATCCATCTGGCGCCCTCACATTTACTGCGCCACTTTCACTTCGAGACCCTCATTTTGACTGCGTCACTATCAGCCTGACTGCCAAACACTTACTTTGTCACGATCAGTCACGTCCTTACACTTCCTATGTTACTATTATCCTGACTCCTTACACTTACTCAGTCACTATCATCCTGAGCGGCTCACACTTACTGCATCACTAGCACACCAACACTCTCACCTTTACTGCGTCACTATCAGCCTGACACCTCACACGTAATGCATCACTATTAGCCTGACCCGCTCACACGTTTTGCGTCACTACTACCCTGACCCCCTCACAATTGCTGTGTCGCTATTAGCCTGAGCCCCTCACTATCACACTGATCAAGCTCACAATTATAGCAGCACTATCAACCTGACCCCCTCACACTTTCTCTGTCATTATCACCCTGACCCTCACACACGTAATGCATGACTGTCACACTGACACTCACATTTTCTGCGTCGTTATCAGCCGGACCCGCTGGCACACAGCGTCACTATCAACCTGGCCCCTCACACTTGCATGCCTCAATATCAGCGTGAACCCCTCACACTTACTGCATCACTGTCCATCTGCCATCCTCACACTTACTGCACTAATTTCACCTTGACATCTTCATTTTTACTGCGTGACTATCAGCCTGACTGCCACACACATATTGCGTCACTATCAGTGACGCCCTCGCACTTCCTATGTTAATATCACCCTCACTCCTAAAACCTACTGCGTCACTATCAGCCTGATTCCATCACACATTTTGTGTCAGTATCAGACTGACGCCTCACGCTTACCATGTTACTAAAACTCTGCCCCATCACACTGATTCCGTCACTATCAGCCTGACCCCTCAGACGTACTACGTCAATATCACCCTGACCCACTCACACTTTTTGTATCAGTTTCAGACTGATGCCTCGCACTTACTATACGACTAAAACTCTCCCCCTCACGCTGACTGTGTCACTCTCAGCCTGACCGCTTCATACTTACTGCGTCAATATCAGTCTGACCACTCAGACTTACTGCGTCACTCTCACTCGGATCCTCTCTCATTTACTGCGTCACTCTCACCCTGACCTCCTCACATTTACTGCGTCGCTATCACCCTGACCCACTCACACAGTCTTTGCCATTTCACCTTGCTGGCCTTATTTTTATTGCGTCCCCATCGGCCTAACCGCAACACACTTATTGCGTCACTTTCAATCATGCCCTCACACTTCCCATGTTACTATCACCCTGAATCCTTTCACTTATTGTGTCACTATCAGGCTGACCCCTCACAGTTACTGTGTCACTATCAGCCTGATTCCATCACATTTATTGTGTCAGTATCAGACTGACGCCTCACACTTATCTTGTCACTAAAACACTGCCCCGTCACATTGACTGTGTCATTATCAGCCTGACTCGCTCACACGTACTGCTTCACTATCGCAAGGCCCCTCTCTCACTTACGACGTCATTTACACCCTAACACCCCACACTTGCTGTGGCACTATCGCACTGAGGGCCGTACACTTAGTGTCACTGTCATCCTGACCCCTTACACTTACTGCGTCACTGTCACTCTGGTATCTCACATCCACTGTGTCACTATCATCCTGAGCCGCTTACACCTATTGTGTCACTATCACTTTGACCCCAACACACTAACTGCATCAATATCAGCCTGACCATTTCACACATACTGCGCCACCACCAGGCTGACTCCCTCACATATACTGCATCACGATCAGGCTTACCCACTCATGCTTACTGCGTCACTATCACCCTGACTCCCCACTCATACTGCGTCAAGATCATTGTGCCGCCATACACTTACAGCGTAACTATCATCCTGACAACGTCACATTTACTGCGTCAAGATCAGCCTGATCCCTCAAACTTAATGCATCACTATCAGCTTCAACACTCACATTTACTGCGTCACTTCTAGCACTACCCCTGCACACTTACTACATCCCTAACCGCCTTACCCCCTCGCATTTACTTCATCACTATCAGCCTGAGACACTCACACTTACAGCTTTATTACAACCTGGCCCTGTGAGTGCATCTTCATCAATGTCACCCTGACCCCTTGCCCATACTGCGTCACTATAAGCCTAGCCCCTCAAATGTTCTGCTTAACTATCACACTGACATCTCACACTCACTGCGTCACTATCACCCTGACCTCTCACAATTACTGCATCACTACAACCTGACCCCCTGAAAGCATCTGCGTCACTGTCACCCTGACCCCATTACACTTGCCATGTCACTATCACAATGACACATTCACACAGTCTGCTTCACTGTCATCCTGACACCTCACACTCACTGGATCACTACCATCCTCCCCCTCATACTGACCTGTCACTATCATCCAAAGCCACTCACACTTATTGCATTCCTATCACTCTGGTCCCAACACACTTACTGCGTCACTATCAGCCTGACACTCGCACACTTCCTGCATCACTATCAGCCTGACCCCTCACAATTTCACCATGTCTATCAGTCTGACTCCTCACATTTCCTGCATCACTATCACCCTGTCAGTTAACACTTACTGGCCAGTATTAGCCTGACGCCCTGAACATACTGCATCAACATCAGCCTGAACACTCACACTTACTCTGTCGCCATCACGCTGACCCCCTCACACTCACTGCATCACTATCACTTTGTCTCCTCTCACTTCCTGCATTAGGATCACTCTGACTCACCGACACTTACTTCATCAGTATCAGCCTGACCCCTCATACATACTGTGACATTATCAGCCTGACCCCACCACACTTGCTGTGTCTCTATCAGCCTGACCCGCTCAAACTTAATGCTTCACTATCAGACTGACTCCTCACATTTACCGCATCACTAACAGACTGACACCTCACACTTACTGCGTCACCATTCCCCTAACATCTCACTTTTATTGGCCACTATCAGCCTGACACCCTCAACTTACTGTGTCACTACCAGTCTGAACGCACACACTTCCTCCCTCACTATCACCCTGACTGTCTCACACTCACTGCGTCAGTCGCTGCCCGACCCCATCACACTTACTACGTCACTATCACCCTGTCCCCTCCCACTTTATGCGTCAGGATGAGCCTGACACAGTAACACTTACTGCATCACTATCAGCCTGATCTCCTTCCAATTACCGCGTCACTATCAGCCTGACCACTCACTCTTACTGCGTCACTGTCACAGTGACCCCTCACATGAAGTGCTTCACTATCACCCTGACCACCTCACACTTACTGCGTCACTATTGATCTGATCCCTCAGACTTACTGCATCACTATCACTCTGACCCCCCGCGCTGCGTAACTATCGGCCTGATCCACTCACACAGTCTGCATCACTACCACACTGACACCTCACCCTCATTGTGTCACTATCATCCTCACTCCATCACACTTATTGAGTAACTGTCAGCCTGATCCCCTGTAATGGAAAATTATCATTTTTGGTGAAATCTGTGAAAGCATGGTTGAAACAAAGAAGTATGGACCTAACTTTGCAAAAAGACAGCAAAAATGTAAAGTTCAAACTAATTTTCAGCTGATTCTCAAGGCCAATAATCTATTATATCAGCAGTCAATGAATTAGAAAAAGCAATGAATTAGAAAAAGCAACTCCATGTGTGGAAAGGAACTCGACTGATCCATGTTCCTGCCTTGAGGTGTGATGAGGGAAGATGATATATAGTATAAAGGGGATATTTGAAAACCGTCAGGCGTCCATTTTATGAGGCGTCTTGCAAATGTGTCGGGTCCATTCTGCAAATTTCAAAAATAAACTTTTTCTTTCCTCGTGGTAGCATTTGCGTCGGGTCGATTGAAATTCCACGTCAGTAAACTCGGGGGCTCGCCTGGGGCCCTGCAACTGGGTAAGATTTTGAAGATTCCCAGGAGGTGTACGCGCCACTGCCGTGAAGGTTTTTCACTTTGTTTCGAGCACTGAATTGGCCCCTTTGAGTGAGAGGACTGGGGATAAGTGGATCGCCCCAGAGTCGCGTTCCGAATCGAATAGGGTCAGGGTAAGAGTTGTGGCTAAATCAGACATAGAGACTCGTTTGAAGAGAATAGACGAACCAGGAAGAGGGACCAGTGAACTCCCGTGCGGTATTCGAGTAATACTCAACTCTAGAGAGTTTATGACACAGCAACATTAACGGTGGTTTGAGACTTGGAGCCACCATGGGCAGCGTTGGAGTCACCAAAGCTGTACCGGTTACGTTGGTTCTTGGTTTTTGAAAACCAAGGCAATGAGGCGGTCGCGCCCAATGAGACGGGAACTCCGGAGGTAAAAGCAAGTTATATTGGCAAAGAGAAGATTATGGTATCGTGAGAGAGAGAGAGAGAGAGAGAGAGAGAGAGAGAGATAGACAGATAGACAGACGGAGAGACAGACAGAGAGAGATGAACACTTTTCCAATATCCATGAAAATCGGCTCCAGCAAGCGCAAACAAAAAGAGGGTCGACAGATAACTCGGAATGGTAAAGAAAAAATAGAATATATGCTGAATAATTATGGCCCAGTTTCTGAAAAACAGTTAAAAATGTAAATCATGGAATGTGTTTATCTGGAGGAAGGAAGTTTTAGTAATATTCAGTTGCAAATGCTGAGGTCACCATTGGAGGAGAGAAAGAAGGAGAAATGGAAGGGTAAAATAGAACCTGTGAATTGGAGTGCTTATCACATGTTGAAAGCTTAGCCTGATTTCAGGGAAAGAAAATCTCGAAATAAAGATAGATCAAGTACACGTATAAACACCAGTGCACATGCACAGACACACGGAAAACAATCTAATGAAGCTGGACAGTGTCTTAAGACTGGATTAGATCCTGACCTTAATGGGTTCCCTCGAAGAGCTACAGCCCCCCTACGAGATACACTTCACGAAGATTCCAAGTCAACGGTCGCTGCCTCAGGGTCTGCTGAATCACCAATAGCATATCGTACCCACAATCAATTGAAGCAAGAATCCCTAAAGAAGTCGAGACAATGTCCCAGTATCTTTAGCGCCTCACGAAAGTCGATAACGTCTATTGTGGACTGATACCACCCAAGGACATAACGACGGCTGAGATCACATCGTATGAGGCACACCTGAGGAGCAGCTTCATCAATGGAATGAAGTACGAAACAACAAAATAAAAATAATATACATGTATTACCTGGGACACGGGAAAGTTGAATTCGATAGAACAATACGTGATACATGCTGAAAAACTACTGGCTCAAGAGAACCACAACCGGAAATTAAAGAGGGAACAGCAATCACATGAACCTCAGCTTATTATGATGCAAATGGTCGTTCAGCCATTGGAGGTAGGGGCTGCGGGAAAAGAGAGAGGCACAGGTGGAGTTCGCAAAAGAGGAAGGGATCGCGAAAGTGTGCTTGCAGAGATAGATCTGGCTGGTGCTTTTTTTTGTGGAGCAATGGACCACTGGTCCAGACAGTGCCCGCACAGACAGCCTCAATCGGTCCTGGAGGCTGGACAGCATGGTGACTGACAGGGGACGACTGAGGTTGAGGTGGGCAGGCCACAAGGTACAGGTTAACCTCTTTCCTTTATTCTTGGCAACGAAGAATCCCTAATGCTAATCACTTCTACTAACATAACGGGCACTGAGATGTATCCCAAATCTATATTGGACATTGAGATTGCGAAATGTGGACAATATGTTCAATATAACAATGATGCGTATATGTCGATGCCTACCTCTATGTTATATGTGGAAGGTATACCTGTTCCCTTGTTGGTAGATCCATGGCCAGCATATTCACTCCTCAAATCAAGACAGTTCAGAGAGTTGACACCAATAAAGCTGAGTGGAATGTTCCTGAACTCAATGGAGTAATCAGGCATCCTGATATGAGAGAGTTTTACCGCACCCATATTGTGTGAAATCAGTAATGTGTATCCATTCTAATTCTCAATTCTGCTAGCGGAATTCTGTCCTTTACACTTGATGGCTTAGGATCTCATAGTGAGACTGGGGTTGTATTTGCTCAGTACACCGACAGGCTTACAGGTAATTCAAAGGGAAGATTCACAAGTGTAAACTGTAAAATACAACCCACCACCCCTGGTGTATGTCTATGAGTGGCTATTAAGCCAGAGAGCAATGAGTTCAGTGAGCAATTCACTCGCCCTGGAAGCAGGTAACCATGTTAATCCTATTAACACCGATTTTTTTTTTTTGCAGGAATATGCTGCACTGCACAGCACACATACACCACGATATCCCTGAGGAACCATAAGAGAAGTATTGGTTCAGGAGATTGGTTAAACCAGGTCAGTTGTTATTGTGCGAATTTTATTTGAAGAGATGACAGATGTGCAGTCAGTGTGAACTTATGTAAAGTACCTGCGACGGCAAGTAAACTCTATATTTTTGATGTGGAAGGCTATGCTCCTCGCGTGTCACTGGCGAAGGTGTCCAGTGACTGGTGGCAGGATTTGGGGCCATGGGTACTAAAGGCATAAAGAACGAAATGTTGGATGTTCTGGGACGATGTGGGTATGTGGTTCAATGCAGATGTGTGGACATATAGGAAGAAATTAATTTGTCTAACTCAGGCAATAGAACAGTCGAGGTAACCCCCTCTAGCCCTGAAGAGCCTTGAAGGCTGGCCTGGCGTTTCCTTAAGATAAACTTCTCAGACACAAGATTAATAACGGTCCCTACTGAATTATGGGTAAAAGGCAAACATGATGTGGGGCATATACGAGGTTGTGAACCAATACGAGTAACCACGAAGTCGGAGTATCGTCCTTGCAGGGCACAATACCCATTAAAACCCGAGGCCATGGATGTAGTTACTCCAGTCTTTCAGTCCTTCCCAAAGGCTAGAGAGATAATCCCCTGTGTAAACTCACCGGTGAGAACTCCCATTTTTCTGATCAAAAAGGCAAAAATTCCAAGTGAACCGGAGGAATGCAGGTTTGTTCAAGACCGGCAGGCAGTCAATAGCAGTGTTGTCCTGGGCGCATCAAGTGTTTCCAAACCCTATACTGTATTAGTTCAATTTCCACCGGACAGTAAATGGTTCCCTGCTGTGGATTTAGCAAATACATTCTTTAGTGGAATGGTGCATCCAGATAGTCAATTCTGCTTCACTTATTCATTCAAAATGAAATCTTATGAGTTCACACTAGTTTGTAAATGTTACTGTGAGTCACCCACCATATATAATGAGGCTCTACGCAGGAGTCTGGAGACTCTTGTTTTAACCCCTGGGTCTGCGCTTCTGCAATCTGTAGACGATTGCTTAATAGTAGCACCGACAGAGGAACAATTTGAGAAGGATTCCCTTGCATTGCACGAGGAAAGGGCACAAAGCCAGTCTCGCAAAGCTTCAATTTATGCAACAACAAGAGAAGTTCTTCAGTCACTTAATATCTGAACAAGGGAAGGCCATTGGTCAAGCCAGAGTGCAAGTAATTCAGCAAATTCCAAGGCCTCACATGAGGAAACAATTGCTATCCTTTTTGTGCATACGCTCCTACTGAAGAACGTTTATCCCACATTACACAAATCTTGAGGCGCCCTGAAGTGACATTGCCCATGGAAAAGGGTAGCAGAACCAAGGTCCGTTGCAATGGATCCCAGTGGCCGAGTTGAATTGAAAAAGACGTTTCAAAGTACACCTACACTGGGGATTCCGAATCCAAACAAGCCTTCTGTCAAATGGTAGATGAAAAACATGGCTGCATGACATCTGTGTTGTTGCAGGATCATGGGGAAAAATTCAGGCTGGCAGCTTATTTTTCGGCTAAGCTAGACCTCGTAGCGGCAGGATTGCGTAAATGCCTGCGAGCTGTGGTTGCTATATAATCGGCTATGGCGACTTAACCAAACTGATTGCACAAGCAGTATCCTTACTGCTTTCCGAGCAAAAGACAGCACATGCGTCGGCAGTACGTTAACTCAGATACAATACTGTGTTCTTGGAGAAGCCTAACATTGCAATAAAACGATGTAACATCCTTAATGCTGCAAGTCCTCTCACTAGAGAAGGAGACGGAGACCCACATGATTGTATCGCTGTAATTAATTAAATGTGCTGCCTAGACAAGACTTGCATAATTCGCCACTTCAGAATCCAAATATGGCGGGGTTTTTTTGTGGATGGTTCAGCATTGAGGAGCAAGGAGATAGGCCAGAATTGTATTGGGGATGCTGTAGTAACTACCCATGAGGTATTCAAAGCGGGATCACTCCCTTCTCAACTGTCAGCGCAAGCAGCGGAGCTGATGGCATTGACTGAGGCATGTAAATTGGCTAAGGGAAAGACAGTGAAAGTTTAACCGATAGCAGATACGCATTCGGAGTTGCACATGATGTTAGAACCCAATGGAAATACAGGGACTTCTTGGCCTTCACCGGAAAGCCCATCACACACCGTGATCAGATTTCTGACCTCTTGGAAGCGGTCCTATTGCCTAAATCAATCGCTGTGTGTACATATGAAGCCTACACGAAAAATAACGATTCCGTTTCTCAAGGAAATGCAAGGGCAGACTCAGCGGCAAGGAGGGCAGCCCAGCAGCCGGTAAATGATCAGTTTGACATGGGAATGACAAAAATCCTGACCCCAACAGCAGACGTACGGGAGTCACAGTCGAAGTACAGGCTTGAAGACACGTTTGAGTGGGATAAAGCAGAGTTCAGTTTGAGGTAACGGGTATGGTGTGGCCCCAATGTTAAACCCTTTCTACCACGAACATTACTTCCATTCTATGCCAAATTGACAGACGGTAAGGAACATGTGTCAAAAGAGGGGCGATATGACAGCATTTCAGCACATTGGTACACTGAGGGATTTACTCATTACTTCCAGAAATATTGTGAACGATGTGTTATCTCTGCTACAATAATGTGGGGAGGGGAATACAGATGAGTCATGTATCACTTCCGAAACCCCAAAAACAATTTGAACATTTACAACTGGATTTGACAGAACTAACACCCTGCGAAGGAAGAAGGTATTGTCTGGTAATAGTTGATATGTTTTCCAAATGGGTGCAAGCGTCCCCCACGGCAAAACAAAATGCCAGTGCCATAACCAAAGCTTTCCTAACTGAAATAATTGCGAGATGGAGCATGCCTGAGAGGCTTAGTAGTCCCAAGGTTTGTGAAGGTTTATAGCTCCGGTTGAGGTTTAGGGTGTAGGTTTGCTCGCTGAGCTGTAGGTTTGTTATCCAGACGTTTCATTACCTGGCTAGGTAACATCATCAGTGGCGATCTCCAAGTGAAGTGAAGTGAAGTGAAGATGTTGTGTCCTGCTTTCTATTTATAAGTTTGTAATGGATGGGATTCCTGGGGTTTGTGGTGATATCATTTCCTATTCGTTTTCTGAGGGGTTGACAGATGGTAAATCGATCTATGTGTTTGTTTATGGCGTTGTGATTGGACTAAGAGGCCTCTCGGAATTATCTGGTGTGTCTGCATATACAGCAAACCGACAAACACTGACCCAATACTTAACTACACCAGCAACCATCCCAACACGCAAAAAGGAAGCTGTATCAGAACACTATTCCAACGAACCACCACACATTTCAGCACAGACGAACTTTGGAAAACAGAGGAGAAACACCTATAAAATGTATTCAAGAAGAACGGACACTTAAAAAATACCGTCCACAGATTCCTCAGGAACAAACCACGACAAGTAGACCGAACACAGCCAGAAACCCTATCGACGTTTTCATACATCAATGAAGTCTCAGAAGTGGCAGCCAGACTATTAAGACCTCTCTGAATCCCATGAACAGTCTCAAACAAAACAAACAAATTTAAAAGACCCAGTACAACCCATGGACAAAACCAACGTCATATACAAAATTCCATGCAAGGACTGCCACAAACAATACGTAGGACAAACAGGAAGAACGTTAGCCACCAGGATACAGAACACCACCTAGCCACAAAAAGACATGACCCTCTCTCCCTCGTAGCCCTTCACGCGGATGAAATTTAAACACCATTTTGACTGGGACAACACATCTATCCTGGGACAGGCTAAGCAAAGACATGCCAGAGAATTCCTTGAGGCCTAGCACTCCAACCACAACGCCATAAAAAAAGACATATATCTAGATAGCATCTATCAACCCCTCAGAAAACGAACAGGAAATGGCATCACCACGAACCCCAGCAACCCCACCTTGGACAAACATATAACTAGAAAGCAGGAGACAACAGCTTCTCTTCACTTGGCGTTCGTCACTGATGATGTTACCTAGAACATAGAACATAGAAAAATACAGGGCAGTACAGGCCCTTTGGCCCTCGATGTTGCGCCGATCCAAGCCCACTTATCCTACACTAGCCCACTAACCTCCATAAACCAAGTACTGAAACGTCTAGATATCAAACCTACAGCTCAGCGAGCAAACCTACACTCTAGGCTTAGTAGTGACAGTGGGACACCATTTGTCCATAATGCCCTACAGCAGATTAGTGAGTATTTGGGAATAAACATGGGATAACACTGTGCCTACCACCAAACGAGCGGTAGGGCAGCGGAAAGAGAAAATTCTACCTTAAAAAATATATTGAGAAAATGCTGTGAGGATATAGGGATGACATGGACAAAGGCACTTCCAATTGTGCTAATGTGTATGAGATCTAGGAGGAGAGGGAGCGCTAACCTTAGCCCGTTTGAAATTTTGTTTGGTAGGCCGTCAAACACAGGAATTGTCCCAAGACGTAAGGAAAGCCAGATAACAGGCCACTGTGTGGATGAGGCGTTGTGTTACTGCATGAAACTCTCTGCACTTCTGTCCCAAATACAGATTCAAGTGAAGACAGCACTACCCCAATCAGCAGAAGGGAAGATGTACGATCTATAACCTGGAGCCTGAATGGTGGTGAAAGACTTCAGGAGGGAAAACAGGAAGGCGAAGAGGTGGCTGGGACCGTTTCAAGTACGCCTTACAGCACAGATAGCTGTTAAGGTCGCCGGAACAGCCACGTGGATACACGCCAGCCCTTACAAACTTGCAGCTGGGACTGAGGAGACATCGCACAACACCAAAACAAATTTAGAGCAAGTATTTATTAGAAGACTTAAGCAAGTGTGGGGCTGCCCCAGTTCACACTGCTAGCAAGCGCCCTGGTAGGACTATTCATAAGGGCAGGGGCGTCTGGGATGCAGCAGCTGACGGTATTCTTAACTGATAGGACGAAGTGGATCTTTACATGCGACCCATAGCCGTTCAGTAACAAGGACGACTATAAATTGGATAATTAAGATTTATGCAGGGATCCATGCCGCGCCAGTGACTGGCATTTAGTAGTAGCCACCATGGCAAAAGGGGCACCTGACATGGGAAATAAATATTCTATGATCAAAGTAAGACTCAGAAGAGCAATGAGGGAGTCTCGTGGTGTGGAATATATAGATCCTTCTCTGACATCTATAGACAGGTGAATATAGTGGTGCAGTCGCCCCACCCCCGCCCTCCGAGATGCAGTGCAGAATGTACTACAGACGATAGGAGCAGTGGGGCATGGCAACCAGATCATGGACCTAACCCCAAGCCGGGCAAAGGGCATTATTGACACACGCGAACCCGAAGGGAGACGGCCGTGACGAGAAAGCGAATTTAAAGCAGGAGGGGGATTTGCCTGCTGGATATAAATGGCATAAATGCGACGCCAGTAGGTTGGGAGCTGCGAAGGATCATTGTTTGATGTGAAGGGAACAGAGCATGTGCTTTGGTCATAAGACAAAACGAGAGATTAGACGTTGGCTACACTTGTTGGATATGTTTGCACACAGCCCAAAGGTAGATTGCCCAGCAAATTACTGAGAGCCTGGCGAGAAATGCCAGCTGTCTGCTTCCACTAGCCTGACCGTGATAGTGGGTGGCAATTTGGGCAAATCTCGTGTCACCACCCGAACTCCAGGCGAACTACAGCCCCAAGCCTGACACGCTACCGTCCACAGCATTGCAGATAGTGGATTGCAGGGGAGAAACTTGTATTTGCACCAATCGGGGGAGACTCCTTTTGGGTATCTCACAGTGTACCTTGATGCTGTACTTGAACAATGACTCTTGTACAGCAACATACACGAATGATACGACCATAAACATTGCTTGTTCCTTTATCAATGTTCAGACCATGAGCGGCATGGTGGCACAGTAGTTAGCATTGCTGCCTCACAGTGCCAGAGACCCCGGTTTAATTCCCGCCTCAGGCGACTGACAGTGTGCAGTTTGCACATTCTCCCTGTGTCTGCATGAGTTTCCTCCCACAGTCACCAGGATGTGCAGGTAGGGTGAATGGGCCATGCTAAATTGCGTGTAGTGTTAGGTGTTAGGTAAATGTATGGGTGAGTTGCGCTTCGGCTGGTGTGTGTGGACTTGTTGGGCGGAAAAGCCTGTTTCCACACTGTAAGTAATCTAATCTAATCAGGATGGCAGGTTAATATGGGCAGGTGGCGAGAAAGGGTACCACCACTCCCCCGCGGAGAAAGGGGTGCTGCTACACCGCGATACTGTCCACCAAACACAACAGTGTTCGCCCTAAAAGGCAGCAATTGCAGATTTCGAAGGGGCATCCCTCTGCATTGGAATGGGTACACACTCGCAGAACATCCTCGCATATGGTGTATTCGCAAATGAGACGGAGGAAGGCCTAGCACTCATTAACACTGAGTTAATGGCGGTTAGGAAGCAGTGACACAAAATCGATTCGTACTAGACATCCTGACGGCCGAGAGAGGGGGTGTCTGCAAAACGTTAGGTACCTCGTGCTGTATTAATGTTCCTGATGAGTCCCAGGATATTACTAGTTTAATAAATGGTATGAAGGCAGCTAAATGACCGCCTCCACGAGCAGATGACTTCTCCTCCCGATGGCTCACGTCCCTTATGGAAGATGGGAGTAATGGACCCTTATCGTTCTACTAGTTGTAGGACTGGTCTTACTCATATTGCTTTGAATAAGACCTTAGTTGTGTACCTGCCTACACCACTTGCTTATGAATGCAGTAAGATACGAAATGCTAAACTATCAGTGGCCCCAAAGAAGGAAAATCCGATTGCTTGTCCGCACCCTACAGCGACATTGACGAATGTGACGTGTGAAGATGGGCTGTGTATCAGGCAAACCAGGGAAATGGAAAAAAACACCACAAAGCTTTGTTAGAGTTAGGTGGTGTCTGAGGAAATGCCTGGTGTTCATAAATTATTTTTGATATATAGCAATCTGGCTTTTTTTTTTGGTTGTTGTCCTTGTTGTAAAATGACAAAAAATTGAAAAATGCAAAGGAAAATTAACAAAATTAACATTTACTGTGAAATCTGTCAGAGAATGTTTTGCAAAATTTAATGCTTCGCTGAAATATGCAAATACTTTCCTAAATTCTGCGTGGAGGAGTCAGTTTGTCTTTGTGGAACTTTGCAAACATTTCACCTGGCCTTGCGAGCAGCCGAGTTCAGAAAAAAAGCTTCGGAAAACATAAAGACAATTATGTCCAAGGCATGGGAATGAGAAAATATGAGCTCGAATCTTTCCCAACACTTGTCCTTGAGCATGTGATAAGGATCACGAATATGTGAAGTTTGTTCACAGCACTTACATAAGGCACTTTTGCCAAGTATATTGGCCGCTCTGCATGCAGAGGTTGAAAAAAAAGCCTTTCCTTTGCTCTTGCAAGCAGTTGATTCGAGTCGATTAAATTTCCACGACAGGTGTCAGGGTGTCAGGCAGTGGGAGAATTGTTGGGTATCAGTAAATGGGAGAATTGCTGCACAGTGCCATTACATTGGAAAATTAGTACAAATTGCCTATTCATTAAAGAATTTTAGCAGAACACCTCTCAATGGGAGAATAGGGGCAGGGAATCATTGAGAAGGAACAATTTTGCAAGCAGCAGTAAAGTCGAGATTCGAGTCCGCCCACCAAGAAATGAAAAAAAAACTTTGGAGCAGGGAAGCCAATACGTGGAGGAAGTGTATCAGGAAACAACGCAATGGGACAATTGACGCAGGGCATCAATAATGGGAGAGTTGGTGGCGATGTCACGAAAGTAGAGAATTGGTGGAAGACGTGGGAGAACTGGTGCTGAATAATTTTAAATGTGGTGGAGGTGAAGCTGCTGATGAAAAGAAGATTCGTGCAGGATTCGAAAATGGGAGAATGGTGCACGGAAGTGAAGCTGTGTTTGGGACAATTGTTGCACGAACCACAAAATGGAAAAATTGCACAGTGGAACTTTAACAGCGAATTGGGGTATGGCACCACTATCTCAGAGAGTCAGAGTGGCGTTCCCAACACTGGGAGAAGTTGGTTTGGGTATCAATGAACATGAGAATTGTTTCAGGGCATTATTGAATTCGAGAATTGGTGTGGGGTGCTTAAAGCATGCAGAGTTGGAACAGAGCATAGTTAAATGGGAGAACACGGGCAGGAATCAGTCAGTCGGAGAAATGTTGTAAAGTGCAGGAAAGTGGGCATTCGATGCAGGGCGAAATTAATGAAAAAACTTTGAGCAGTAAACCATTATGTGGAAGATGTTTGTCAGGAAATTGCAAAACAGGAGAGTTGGGGCAAGGCAATACTCAGTGGGAGAGTTTCTTCAGTTCATGACAAAAGGGTGGATTAGTGCAGAATTGGCAATTTGAGAATTTGATGCAGTGAACGCCAAAATTGGTGAATTACAGCAGTGGACCACGACATGGGAGAATCATTGCAGCTACATAGTTAATGGAAGAAGTGGTGCTCAGTGATATTTGGTGCAAGTCACCATTAAAATGTAGAATTAGAGTAGGGCACTCCTAAATGCGAGATTTAAACTCGGGCATCAGAAAATGAGAGAATCATACTGGGATATGAGGAAATGGCAGAATTAGTATCGTTATATGAAAAAGCAGGAGAATTCAGTGTCGGAGTATGAGGAAATGGGAGAATAAGTAGAGGGGTATGAGTAAATGGAGCTGCAACAGGATCTCACGGCTCTTAAACTTAATCCCCCTGTTAATGAAAGCCAAAAACACCATATGCCTTCTTAACAACCCTGTCCACCTTGGTGAAAATTTTAAGGGATATATGTACCTGCACACCAATATCCCGCTGTTCCTCCACACTGCCAATAATGCTGCCTTTAGTCCTGTACTCAACTTTCAAGTTCGACCTTCCAAAATGCATCAACATGCAATTATCCAGATTGAATTCCATCTACCACCTCTCAGCCCATCTCTGCATCCTGGCAATGTCGTGCTGCAGCCTGCAATAATCCTGTATACTGTCAATGATACCTCCAACCTTTGTGTCCTCTGCAAACTTGCTAACCCATCCTTCAATCTCATCATCCAAGTCACTAATAAAAATTACAAAGAGTAGAGGCCCAAGAACAGAGCCCCGTGGAACACCACTCACCACTGACTTCTAGGCAGAATATTTTCCTTCCACAACCACTTCTGTCGACCAGCCAATTCTATATCCAGACAGCTAATTCTCCCTGTATCCCATTCCTCCTGACATTCTGAACGAGCCTACCATGGGGAACCTCATCAAATGCCTTGCTGAAGTTCAGATACACAACATTCACCGCTCAACCCTCATTAACTTTTCTAGTAACATCCTCAAAGAACTCAATAAGTTTCGTGAGGCATGACCTGCCCCTCAAAAAGCCGTGCTGACTGCATTTAATCAAGCCATGCTCTTCCAGATGGTCATAAATCCTATCCCGCAGAATCCTTTCTAACACCTTGCAGATGACAGACGTGAGACTTACTGGTCTGTAATTTCCGGGGATTTCCCTATGTCCTTTCTTGAAGAAAGGAATTACATTTGCCTCCCTCCAGTCCTCAGGTACGAATTCGGTGGAGAGCGAGGATGCAAAGATCTTCGCAAGCGGCGAAGCAATCATATTTCTCGCTTCCCAAAGCAGCCGAGGCCAAATCTGGTCTGGCCCTGGTGACTTGTCAATATTAATGTTTATCAAAATTTTCAACACATCAGCTTCCTCAATCTATCTGTTGCAGCAGGATTACCTCCTCCTCAATGGTTTCATTGACTACAAAGTCCTTTTCTTTTGTAAAGACGGAAGCAAAAAACTCATTTAGGGCTTCCCCTACCTCCTCAGACTCTATATACAAGTTCCCTATGCTATCCCTGATCGTCCATACTCTTTCTTTTATCATTCTCTTATTCTTCACATATGTGCAAAATGCCTTTAGATTCTCCCTAATCGTTCCTGCCAAGCCTTTTTCCTGCTCCCTCCTGGCTCTCCTCAGACTATTTTTGAGCTTTTTCCTCGCCTGCCTCTAATCCTTTAGAGCTGAGCAAGACCCTTCCTTCTTACACCTTACATATGTTGCCTTATTTCTTTTGACGAGAAGCTCCTCCGCTCTCGTCATCCAAGGTTCCTTTATATTCTTGCCTGTCTCAGAGGAACACATTTATGCATCACTCGCAACAACTGTTCCTTAATCAGTCTCCACATATCTATAGTGCCCTTTCCATGGAACAATTGCTCCCAGTCCATGCTTCGTAACACAGTATGATAGTATCATAGTTTCCTTTTCCCCAACTAAATATCCTTCCATTGTGCCTGCTTCTCTCCTTCTCCATAGCTATGTAGAAGATGAGGCAGTTGTGGTCACGATCACCAAAATGCTCTCCCACCGCAAGATCTGACACCTGCCCCAGCTCATGGCTGAGTACCAAATCCAAAATGGTCTCTTCCCTTGTCGGCCTGTCAACGTACTGAGTTAGGAAACCCTCTTGAACACACCTTACAAAAACAGCTCCTTCCAAATCATCTGCTGGAAGGAGGTTCCAATCAATATTGGGAAAGTTAGTCACCCATTACAACTACCCTATTCCATTCACACTTTTCCAAAATCTGCCGACCTATGCTTTCTTCAATCTCCCTGCTTCTATTGGGGGGCCTGTATTTAACCCCTACTGAGGTGATTGCTGCCTTACTGTTCCTAATTTCCACCCATAATGACTCATTAGGCAAACCTTCCTCGATAATGTTCACTTCTGTAGCTGTGATACCCTCTCTGATTAGCAGTGCTACACCCCCTCCTCTTTTCCCCCCTCCCTATTCTTGTTAACTGTTCTAAACCCTGGAACATCCAGCAACCATTCCTGCCCCTGAGAAACCCATGTCTGTGTTATGCCACAACATCATAGCTCTAAGCTCATCACTTTTATTTACATTTTCCCCAGTAATACAGAACACAGTGACTCCGTTTTGGGGGAGGGGGCGGGGACGGCGGAATGGTGTCTCAGTGGTTAGCATGGTTGTTTCACAGTACCAGACACATGGATTGGGGAATGGGGGAGAGGAGGGTGCATGGTGTTTTAGTGGTTAGCACGGCTGTCTCTCAGTACCAGGGACCCGGTTTGGGGGGAGGGAGGGGGGGCATAATGTCTCAGTGTTTAGTACCGCTGTCTCACAGTACCACGGATCCGGTTGGAGGGATGGGGGTCGGGAATTGGGACTTGGCGTCTCAGTGGTTAACACAGCTGTCTCAAAGTACCAGGGACCCGGTTTGGGGGGAGGGGAGGGGGCATGGTGTCTCAGTGGTGAGCACGGCTGTCTCACAGTACCAGGGACCCAGTTTTGGGGGAGGGGGAGAGGGGCATGATGTCTCAGTGGTTAGCACGGCTGTCTCACAGTACCAGGGACCCGGTTTGTGGGGAGGGGGAGGGGGGCTAGTGTCTCACTGCCTTTGACATCTTCCAAAACCTTTCTCCAAACACCTTAAAATTATGCTCATCTCGTGACAACCATTTCCACCCTCTGAAGAAGAATCTGACTATTTACTCTGTCTGTAACTCTCACCATCTTGTTCAGCTCTATCAAGTTACCTCTCATCCTTCTTTACTCCAGTGAGAAAAGCCATCGCTCCCTCAACCTTTCTTTATAAGACAAGCCCTCTAGTCCAGGCAGCATTCTGGTAAATCTCCTCTGCTCCCGTTCTAAAGCTTCCATATCCTTTCTATAATGAGACAACCAGAACATTTCAAATATGGTCTCAACAGAGCTTTATAGACCTGCAGCATAATCTTGCGACTCTTCAACTCAGTCCCCCTGAAATGAAAACCAACACACCATATGCCTTCTCAACAGCTCTATCAACTTAGGTGGCAAATTAGAGACCTGCAGACATGGACCCCAAGATCCGTTTGTTCCTCCACACTGCTATGAATCCTACATTTTACCAAGTAATCTGCATTCAACTTCGACTTCCAAAATGAATCCCTTCACAAAATAGGAAATTGGAACAGAATTAGGCCATTTAGCCCCTTGGATCTGCTGTGCTCCCGTTTGGTCACAGCTAAAATGTTTCTCAGGCACATTCTCCTGCCTTCACCAACTGACCATTGATTCCCTTATTCATGAAAAACATACTTATCTATATCTTAAAGAAACCACTGTGTGTGCAGGTGTGTGCATGTGTTTGTGTGTAAGTGTCCATATCGGTATGTATGTGTGTTGTGTGTTTAATGTGTCTATGTATGTTTGTGTAAATCTCTGTGAAACAATGGCTCCGTGATTTTGGGGGTAAATCCATTGAAATTGAGATAAACCCTTACTCCTCTCCTTCACCTCTAAGTCTATCCCTGTTAAGATTATAATCATACAATGCCACCCTCTGCTGGTCTCTCCATGCCACTGCACAAGTGTCACTTTTTTTTTCTATCAGAGGACATTAAATACTGTGAATATCTCACATTGCACGGCTGTTTTGTTTTGCAAATACCTCTGGATGCACAGAAGAGTTTGTCTGATACCTAGATATATTACCACCACCACTGGGCCAGTTTCAGGACTTTGAGTGTCCTCAGTACAATTATGATCCTTCCTATACCGAAGTGTGCGTGTGTGATGTTGCTGTCAGTTTGGATGGTTCTATGATCTACCTCCCTCTCCCCACCTCCTAGACTGAATCCCTTATGGTTTTCTCCCTCCACTGCCATCAATGCAGTAGAGTGTGAAGGCCAGCAGAGGCGGGCATTGCATCACTTTAAACACCACAGAGGCTGGCAGATCCGCTGTGCACACGGATACGTACATAGACACGCAGATACACACAGATATGCATATAGATACACAGGCACACATAGAGACTGGTGCAGTCACACAGATACTAAAGCACACAGAGAGAAATGCCAATACACTGATGCACGTGCACACACAGATATACAGGCATCAGTACAGACACACCACAAACACTGACACACTGAACTTTATACAGAAATGCAGAATCTGCCAGTATTTATTTTTCACGTGGTGACTTCCTCAATATTTCACTCGATCGTGTGGTGTGTGCCAATATTTCTGTTGATCCCTAGGGATTCCTCTGCACCCTCACTATAGCTTCTACATCTTTCCTAAAACAAGGCGACCAGAACTGAATACAATGTTCCAAGTGTGCTGTTACGACACAGCAATGAACCCGCTTGTGAATTAAACCAAACACCCAGAAAAGCTTACCTTACATTATAATCTGTTAAAGCACCCATCCTCCTCCTCTAACCAAAAACAAAGTACCTGTGCCACAGCTTGGAAAGTTAACGAGTTTTTTTATTCCTTATTTTTTTTCAACAGTCTCTTTGTGAATTTAGACCAGTCGGAATGGAGGTTAGGGCAGTTGAATGTTCCTCCTGTACAATGTGGGAGGTGAGGGTCACCAGCAGTGTCCCTGCTGACTACATCTGCTGTAAGTGCGCCTGACTCAAGCTCCTTGAAAACCGCGTTAGGGAACTGGAGCTGGAGCTGCGAGAACTTCGGATCATTCGGGAAACAGAGGGGGTTATTGAGAGGAGTTACAGGGAGGTAATCACTCCTAATGTACAAGAAAAAGGGTTGCAGTCATGGGACGGAAAGGGAACCGGCAGGCAGTGCAGGGATCCCCGGTGGCCATTCACCTCAACAATAAATATACCGTTTTGGATACTATGGGGGGGGGGACTTACCAGGGGAAAGCAGTGGGGTAGAGGGCTCTGGTACAGCGTCTGTCCCTGCTGTTCAGAAGAGAAAGGGGAAGAGGAGCAGAGTAGTAGTCATTGGGGACTCCATAATTAGGGGGACAGATAGGAGGGTCTGTGGGGATGAGAGAGACTCACGGTTGGTGTGTTGCCTCCCAGGTACCAGAGTTCGTGATGTGTCTGATCCTGTTTATGGGATCCTTAAGGGGGAGGGGACGCAGCCCCAAGTCATGGTCCACAGAGGCACCAACGACATAGGTAGGAAGAGAGATGGGGATTTAAGGCAGAATTTCAGGGAGCTAGAATGGAAGCTTAGAGCTAGGATGAACAGAGTTGTTGGCTCTGGTTTCTTGCCTGTGCCACGTTCTAGTGAGGCAAGGAATAGGGAGAGAGAGAAGGTGAATACGTGGCTACAGGGATGTTCCAGGAGGGAGGGTTTTGGATAGTTGGATAATTGGGACTCTTTCTGGGGTAGGTGAGACCTCTACAAGCAGGATGGGCTTCATCTGAACCAGAGAGGTACCAATATCCTGGGGGGGGGTGGGGTGGGGGTGGAATTCGCTAAGGCTAATGGGGTGGGTTTAAACTAACCCAGCAGCGGGATGAGAACCAAAATTGTTGTTAGAGTATAGAAAGGGTTGAGAGTAGGGAGGTTCAAAATCAAGTTTCAGGGACGCAAGATGGCACCGGCAAGCAAGAGGTTAGTTTGAAGTGTGTCCACTTCAACGCCAAGGACACCCGGAATAAGGTGGGTGAACTTGCAGCATGGGTTGGTACCTGGGACTTCAATGTTGTGGCCGTTTTGGAGACATGGTTAGAGCAGGTACAGGAATAGTTGTTGCAGGTTCCAGGATTTAGATGTTTCAGTAAGAACAGAGAAGATGGTAAAAGAGGGGGAGGTGTTACATTGTTGGTCAAGGACAGTATTGCAGTTGCAGAAAGGATGTTTGAGGACTCGTCAACTGAGGTGGTATGAGCTGAAGTTAGAAACAGAAAAGGAGAGGTCACTCCATTGGGAGTTTTCTACAGGCCTCTGAATAGTTCCAGAGATGTAGAGGAAAGAATAGCAAAGATGATTCTCGATAGGAGTAACAGAGACAGGGTAGATGTAATGGGGAACTTCAACTTTTGATATATTAAACGGGAACACTATAGTACGAGTACTATAGAGGGGTCAGATTTTGTTCAGTGTGTGCAGGAGGGCTTACTGATATAGATAGGCCAGCAACGATGCATTGTGCAGTACACTAGTCTGGTCTGAACGCTATTACATGCTGCACAGATATACCATCTTGATTATGGTGTAGACTGTTCGTAGATAGGCCAGCAAGGGATGAAGCCAAATTAGTTTTGATACTGGGTAATGAGCCTGGTCACGTGTTAGACTTGGAAGTAGGTGAGCACTTTGGTGATAGCAATCACAATTCTGTTACGTTTACTTTAGTGATAGAAAGGGATAGGTGTATACCACTGGGTAAGAGTTACAGCTGGGGGAAAGGCAATTACGGTGCCAGTAGGCACGATTTAGGAAGCATATGATGGGGAAGGAAACTGCAGGGGATGGGCACATTAGAAACGTGGAACTTATTCAAGGAAAAGCTACTGTGTGTCCTTGATATGTATGTACCTGTCAGGCAGGGAGGAAGCTGTAGAGTGCGGGAACGGTGGTAAAGGAATGGAGTGGAATCTCTGGTCAAGAGGAAAACAGTGACTTATGTTAGGATGGGATGTGAAGGCTCAGTTAGGGCACTTGAGGGTTACAAAGTAGCCAGGAAAGACTTAAAGAGACAGCTTTGGAATGCTTTGCCTGCAACAGTAGTAGATTCGCCAACCTTAAGTAAATTTAAGTCGTCATTGGACAAGCATATGGACGTACATGGAATAGTGTAAGTTAGATAGGCTTCAGATTGGTATAACAGGTCGGCGCAACATCGAGGGCCGAAAGGCCTGTACTGCACTGTAATGTTCTATGTTCCCCTATCTCCTCCGACTCCTGGCGCAAGTTCCCTCCACTATCCTGATGAGCCCTACCCTCACTAAAGCCATCATCTTGTTCCTCACAAAAGTATAGAGCATCTTAAGTTTTACCTTATTCTTACTCACCAAGTCTTTTTCATGCCCGCTTCTCGCTCTCCTGAGATTATTCTTCACTTCCTTCCTGACTACCTTGTAACCCTCTAGAGCCTTGTCTGATCCTAGCCTAATTAACCCTAAGTCATTTTCCTCCTTCCTCTTGAGATATTCTGCATCCATTGATACAATGGAGATATGGAGCTGCAAATGGATTGGAGCTGCACATCCTGTCACTTCCAGCTGGGCAGGTTTCCCCACGCTGGGCAGTGATCTAACACAGTGTTACTGAACAATGCACTGGGGCAGTTTACACAGCTCTACATGCTGGGAGGGTAACTGCTCCTGGTTTATAGATCCATGCCCTGGGGTGGTGTACACTGCTCTACATGCTGGGAGGGTAAAAGCTCCTGGTTTACAGATCCATGCCCTGGGGTGGCGTACACTGCACTACATGCTGGGAGGGTAAATGCTCCTGGATTACATAACAATTCACTGCTGTTCACTGCATAGCTCCCAGTGCTGGAGAGGTAGTTCATGGACTGGTGTGGTCTGCACAGATTGCTGGGTTGTATTGAGCAGTACACTAGCCTGGTCTGAACACTACTACATGCTGCACAGATATATCATCTGGATTATGGTGTCTGATTCTGTGACGTGGATTTCAGCTGATTTGTCAGCACATTTACTTTATATTCTTATTTTTGTTATTGGAACTAAGAAAGTACCACTCATCCAGTTTATCTCATTTGTCTGAGAAGAACCACGATGACTGAACTTGTCAATCAAGTAATCATCCAATTATAACATGAATATCCGTCCTTCTGTACCTTAACCTGGCCGTTGGTGCTCATATCTCTGGAATCCCGGGGAAATCATTATGAAGCTCAGAAACAATGTACAAAACGTATGGCTCGTGGTCTCCTGTACGTCCCGGCTGTGGGTCCCATTTGGATCCCTAGTGTATCGAGACCTGGCATTGTGAAGGTCAGAAACAATGAAATGTTGTGTGTCAGACTGCTGTTCGCTTCCCGGTGTGTTCCATGTGGTGCTCCATAGACAGGGCTGTGTGTGCTGGGCTGTTGTTCACTTCCGGGTGTGTCCCATGTCGTACTCCATAGACGGGGAGGTGTGTGCTGGGCTGTTCACTTCCTGGTGTGCCCCATGTGGTACTCCATGGACAGGGGTGTGTGTGTTTGACTGTTGCTCACTTCCCGGTGTGTCTGATATACTGCTCCATGGGCAGGGGGGTGTGTGTTTTGCTGCTGTTCACTTCCCGGTGTGCCCCATGTGGTGATCATTGGACAGGGGTGTGTGTGTGCTGGGCTGCTGCTCACTTCCCGGTGTGCCCCATGTGGTGCCCCATGTTGGACAGCGGTTCCAGCAGCTTTAGACATGTCTTTGAACCTTGCTCTGTGCGTGTCCACTGAACACCTGTGCTTATCCCTCTCAGTTGATTGTGTAGTCAGTAACACGAGTAAACCTCTCGAGTATTATTGTAAAAGAGCAGGCATCTAACTTGTAGCTGAGGGGCTTCTGACTGACTCCTGTTATAGAAAAGTTAGTGGAGGTTAGTGGATGGTTTGCTAGAGGTTGTGCTGTGACCCGCCTCAGACATTCAGGGAGACATGAGGATTTGGTGACCCAACTCTGGATGGACCATCGGGACTGTAGTTACAACACCTGTGTCTGTAAGATGAACAACAAATGGAGCAGAGGCTGCACAGAGAGGAAGATCTGAAACCATGGAGTGAGTGTGCTTGGGGAAAGGGATCTGCTGTATCCACACCGGGTTTTCCAGGAACAGCTTCCCAAGTTACATTTAACTCAGGAGCAGAGTGTGAGGGGACTCTGATTGAACAAGGAGCTGGTCACAGAGCGGGGTGTCACCTCCTTCAACACAATGAGCATCTTCACACAAGGGGGATGATGGTGCTGCCAGTGTCTGTTCGGGTCACTGTTTCACTCAGTTTCTATGATCCCGAACTTTCCAGGCAGGAGTGGGTGACAGATCCATCATCTCCCAGTATGCCGACGTCAACATCATTTGGAGACGGAGGATATATATGGTGGTTGAGAGCAATGGGGTCCCTGGGAACATCAGGAAGATGGAGCAACACTTCCCGTGTCTGATAGGGTCAGAATGGACCCTCCAGTACACACTGCATCACTAAGTCCTGTGGTATTTTTCCGTTTCAGTAATATGCTATCTGTCATTCTTCCTAAAGAAAATGACAGACTATATATTATCTTTAATCCCATTAGCTAAACTTTTATCCATTGACCTCACCTGTCCATATCCAATTACAGACTCTCCACCTTCCCTTTGATAATTTAGTTTCCTGTTTATCTTAGTTTAAATGGCAAATTTAGTTGCAGTACATTTGTTCCACTCCTCCTGATCATTGATACAGATTGTAAAGAGCTGTGGACCTAGCACTGGTCACTGTGTGACTTCACTGGTGACGTACTGTCAAACTGACTAAGGCTGATTTATCCGGAGTGCCTGCTTCCTGACTGATAACCAGTCCTCCCCCATTTAACACATTCAAAGCGCTGAATAAGAACGAGGAGCATCAGTTCGGCAATCCAACCCCTCAGGCCTCTTCCGACATTGAATACAATCATAGCTGATGTCATTGCGGCCTCAGTTCCACGTTCCTGTCCGCTCTCCATATTCCTTCACTTACTCAATATCCCACCACCTAATGCACTCTGGGGCAGTGAATTACACTGAATCCCAACCCTGTGACAGAAGTATGTTCTCCTCACCCCTGTTTCATTTCTCCCCCACCTCATCATAAAACTATGGTTTTCGGATCGTTCGAGATTGTCCCACATGAGGAAATATCCACTTCACATCTACATTGTCAATCACCTTTAACATCGTCCAGACCTCCGACATCTCCTCTCATTTTTCTATACTCCAGGCAGTATTGTCATGAACTGCTCAATCTCTCTTCAGAGGATAAACTCCACATCTCTGGAGTAAATCGAGTAAACCACTTCTGAACTGCCTCCATGGCAAATACATCCCTCCTACAGTCAGGACACCAAGACTGCACACAGTACTCAGTTGTGATCTCACACCTCCCTCCCTTTATAATCAATTGTTTTAGAAATAAATGCCAAAGTTGCACTTGCCTTTCTCATTATCTGCTGTACCTACATCGGAGTATTCTTTCGTATGGACGCGGACAGCCAGATCCCTCTGCACCTAATCATTCTGATGTCTCTCTCCATTTGGATAATAATTTGCCTTTCTGCTACACTAATCCAAACGAATAAACTCATACTTTTCGTTGTTCAGTTTCTTCTGTCAAATGTTGCCCCAACCTATCCATATACATTTTCTAACTTCTTACATCTTCATTGCAATTTCTCACCTGAGTTAGTGTCATCTGTTAATTGGTTATTACATGTTCTATCCTCTCAACTACTTAAGACTATAGATTGTAAGTAATTGGGGCATGGGGACCAAGACATATAGTTTCCTAAAAGTTGAATTTTGTCAACAGAAAATTACCCATATTTTTCCATCTTGTAGTTTGTATTTTGCATTTTGTATCTTGCATTTTGTAGCTTCACTAAGCCTGTACCAAGTTGATAAATTACTTTTTACCCATAAACGATCTTATTCTGCAGATTAATCATTTGTGCAGAGCTATTCAATGCCTTCTGGAAGTCCAAATATTTCATCTCTCGGATCCCCATGATCGAATTCATGTTGCTTCTGATGGATTGTGGTTTGACTTTGCAAATTTCTTATCATTAATTCCTGAATAATGGACTTTACCAATATTTCTTAAATTTGAACAGTTTTCTCACTACTATATTCCATCGTGAAGGTGATAATTCTAAATTCTTACTGCTCTATAATCTCTTCGTTTGCTCCAATCCTGTGTAATTGGCACATGGCGTGAAATGACCTGCTCTGATTGCTCTGTAAGAGGTCTGAGTCGCTGAATGGACTCATTCTATTCCTTGTGCACAAAGTCGGTGGGCTGATGTCTTTCTGGTGTTCTACATCACCATCTCGATTGTCTGCCTGTCCTCCTCCTGTTGATGCGTAAGAGTCATGAGGGCGTATGCAACCTTCCTGTTGCTGTGTCACAGTTTGAGGGGCTGAAAGTACCTTCTTATATTCCTCCATCACAGGCTGGAGATACTGAACGGTCTCTCCTGCATCACTGATATAGGACTGAGGGAATCATTGGCCTTCTTCTGTTCCCATACACGAGACACGTGAGGTGAACTTCTTTCTCCTGTCCCATAAGAAATCTTATAGGTTGCATCCTTCTCCAATTCCTGTGCAACAGACTCGATGGGATTCAATATCCTCCTGGTATCCCAATGCAACAATCTCCAGTCCCTCTTCCAGTTCCTATGTTACAGACTTGAGGAGGCTGAATAGACTGATCCTATTGCTGCATAACAGGATACTGGTGTGCATGGCCTACTCTGGGCCCAGTGTTATCGACTCGATGAGCTGACTGGCCTCCTCCCATAACTGTATATCAGGCTCCAGGGTCTGAATAGCCTCTTCCTGTGCTGTTGTAACAGGGTCAATGTCCTTTGAGACACTACTTCCTAATAAATGACAGCAGACTCTGAACGAGAGAGTGCCCGTACTCTGAAGCACTCTCGTCTCCATATCTGACTTACAGAGATGAACTGTTAATATAGACTTTTTTCTGTATCAAGTCCTGAAACTGAAAGTAAAAAAAAGAGGTCCCTCCCAGATAACTCATATTCCTGGCTCAGCTGCTCAAAATTTATCATGACCTCCCTGTCACAAAATTCTCCCAAACAGGAAACTCATCTGGACTCCCAGAGCCTAAAGCCAGAATCCATAAATCCCGCTGGAATCCTACCAATCCTACAATGCGAGTGAAAGCCAAAGTTTTTGTTTTGTAAAGTGCCCTCAACTTCCTGATGAAGGGCTTTTGCCCGAAACGTCGATTTCGCTGCTCGTTGGATGCTGCCTGAAGTGCTGTGCTCTTCCAGCACCACTAATCCAGTATTGTCCCACCATTCTCCATGCTTTCACTGTGTTAGGGACAATCGGTTTCTGCAATTCTCCATAACAGTCCTCATCTTGTCCATGAACAACAGATTAATGAGGGGACAATTTGCCTAGAAGGCCTCTATGTCCAGCCAAAGTGACCATGGGTCCTGACAAGTCCAATCAGCCACATCGGAAAGCAAGGAACTTGGTTGGTATTTCTTAACCTATGGAAAATCTACACGCCCCCATTCACTGTGGAAGCTGCAATTTGTCCAGGTTAACAGGAGGCCTTCTGTGACGCCAGATGACAGATCAAAGTCAACTGTTATTCCTCCGTAGCGCCTGCCGAGGCAGCGTCAAAGGGAGAATTGGCATGGGGTATCATAAGCAAGGAAGGACATTCATTTTAACCAGAGCTAACCCAAACACGATATTGGATGATTCTGTCTTATGTTCTCTAGCAACTGCACGAAGTTAGCTTTATATAATTAATCGAAGGCTTGGATGATAAAAACACCTAAACCTCCTTGTGACCATCTGGAAGGGAATCAGATTCCACCCCAAGGTCGGGTACTCCAATAAGACCCCCAACAGGGATGGCCTCCGATTTCATAAAATTGATTTTATACCCTGAGAAAGATCCAAATAAATTAATCATTCGTATTTAACAGGACACAGATATCATTGGGTTGGTTAGAAAGAGAGGAACGCCATTTGATCTTATTCCTTCCCGGTCCTAACTCCTTGCCAGTGATATTGGCGTCACCCCGCCTCAATCATTAATGTAAATGATAACAGTGAAAGGGGGCAACGTCGTCGGCTGCCACTGTCAATACTAAAATTGTCAGATCTTATACCATGAGGGAAATCCGCTGCTTTCAGATCACTATATAACACTGCCACCCACCTGGCGAAGACCCCTCCAAGACCAAACCATTCAAGTACATAAAAGATGCACATCTACTCCATCCGGTGAAGTGCTTTCTCTGCATCCAGGGAGACTACTGAACCTGGAATCGAACCTTGCTGGCAGACTGGAACCATATTTAGCACTCTTCTAATATTATCAGAGGACCTATGGCTTCTAATTAAAATGGTCCATTTTCACAATGGACCTTCAAAGCCAGCATTTTCGACAACATTTTGAAGTCCACGTTTAATAATGAATAGGCACATACAAAGTGCAATCCTCTGGGTCTTTCCCTCTCTTGAGAATAAGATGAATATTTCCTTCTCTCAAAGAGGATGGGAGGCAGTCCTGACTGTACGAATAATTGTACATATCCAACACTGGCCCAGCCAGCATGTCAATGAACTCCTTCTAAATCTCACTCTGAAAGTCCATCTGGGCCGGGGACTTTACCACTCTGGAGCTGCCTCATTGTCTCCTGTATCTCTCTGATTATGAGAGGGGCATTCTAAAGAGACGCCTGCTCTGAACTTACACCTGGGAGGTCCAAGGTCTTAATAAAGGACTCCATCGTCGCCAATCTGTCCTCCCAGCCCGCTGACATAAACAACCCAGAGTAGAGCTTCCTGAACGCTGCATTAATCTTTTTGGGATCGCGGGTGATAATAACAGCAATCTTCTTTCTGGCCAAGTATGCCTAATATCTACCTGGTTATCACCATGCAGAAATACCTACTGTTTCGCAAAGGAAATCTCTCTCTTTGCTCTCTGGGCGAGTGCAGCATTCAGAGCAGTCCGGAGGGCTGTAATCTGCTGCGATTAAGTTACAGACGGTCTGACAAAATATGGTGTCTCAGCTTTCTTCAGCCGAGACTCAAGCATACGCTGCTGTTCTCCCTCCTACCGCTTCTGAGTCACCGAGTAAGAAATAATCAAATCCCTTTTATAGGCTTTGGCAGTCTCCCAGAGCACCGTCGGATTACTGGCCGTACACAAGTTCATGTTGCAAAACAAATTAAATTCCCCCCAAAATACTCAGTGAATTTGCTATCTTTCAGGAGGAAAGGATCCCCGTGCCAGTGCCGTGAGCCTGTCCCATCGCCACCATCCTTGACCTCCATGTACACTGCCACATGATCAGAAATGGTTCCCAATTCTAAAGGACAGCATCGAATTTAAAAACACCAATGAGGCAAACAACATGTCAATCCTCGTGAATCATTTATGTGGGTTAGAAAAAAAGGTGAAGTTCCTATCTTCAGGGTGAACACATCTCACACATCCACCAACCCAGCTACCTGTTCAGGTCCACCAGCTGCCTGGGTGGTGGGGATAAACCTCCCATACCCCTCGACATCCTATCCACCTCGGGGTCCATACGTCAGTTAAATTCTCCCCTTAATTATACGACGTGCCCCACGGCTCAAGAAGCTTCGAGCACCTGTTGTTCTCTATCGTGCTGGAGTTGCAGAAGGACCGGACAGGGATACTGGTCCGATCCGGGCCTGCACACTGCGACCCGGTGGGCCCGCTCGACGCTCACCCAGTCTACCCTGACTTCCAGTTTCAAAACTTGCGTGAGCCATTGTTCGAAGAAGCTGACGAGCTGGCTTTCTTGTTTCCGTTCCGGTAGCCTGACCAAGTTCATGTTCTTCTGACAGCTCCAATTTTCGAGGTCCTCGACCTTCTGTACTAAGGCCTGTACCTGCCATTCTAGGGCTTGGACCCGAACAGCTGAGGATTCCGCCATGGTTTCCAAAGCCGCATTCCACTCTTCCACCTCCACGACATGTGGCCCGAGATGCTGGATCTCCTGGTCATGCTTCTGCAGCTTGGCTGAGATCAATTCCAGCATGGGTCAGATATCTTCCATTGCTGAATAACCAGGGTAAAATTCGGATCCATTTCGAAACCAAGGGGGTAATCCGTATGTGAAACTGGGGGACATTAATAGACTGTAACACGAGAGCTTCACATCTGTTTTAGTTGGGATAAGGAAGATGGAGGTACAGAATTCAAGAAGATGGACTGGAAAACTCTCGAACAGTTTGAAAAAGATGCAAGTTTGGATTGATGGTTTTGGATAATGTAAAGTCCAGATGAGTTGTATCGCAGGATGCTGTTGGAGACAGGAGAGGAAATGTCCTGACCTCAATGTTTTAGTCGAATCTGACCACACAAGGGAGGTGCTAGAGGACAGGAGAACAGCTATGTGGTCCCAAGTTACTGGAAAGGTGGTAGAGATAGACCAGTGTCTGGTGGTGTAAAACAGCGAGCAGTGCAGTGTATTAAATAATTTGTGGTATTTATAAATGACGTAAATGTGAAAGTGGACGGGGTGGTTGGCAGTGAGGAGGAAGGCCTTATGTTACATGAAGACACAGATAGAATGGTCAGATGGTCAGATCAATGGCAGATGGAATAGAACCCTGATAAATATGAGGTGATGCACTTTGTAAGAAGTAACCAGGCAGGAAAGAATTCAATGAATAGCAGAACACTAGGGACGTCAGAGGGTGTTTCTTCACACATCCGTGAACGTGACTGGACAGTATAATAGCCAGTTAAGAAATCACACTGGACTATAGGCATAGTGTTTATTCATCGAGGCGACAAAATATGAGTTAAACATGCCATTGGTTAGGCCATAGATAGAATACTGTGTGCATTTCAGGCAGCCACATTACAGGAAGGGTTTTGGTTTCTCAGTAACACCAGGAACTATTGAGGTCTCCACGGAGTTGGACGCTTCAGTGGAAGTCTCCTGGCTGCAACTTTCTCAAAATTTTCACTTGATTTGTTTTCCCTCCTCGATTGGAGAACTGCATGTGAGAACCTGCTTCTGATCTTTCCTTTTTGCCAAGTACATGTATCAGAACACTTAATTATTAATAGAGTCGAGGCCAACACGTTCAAATATTTTTGAGGAGCTCTGCTGTCGTCCATAACACGTGACTCCTTCACTTCCTGTATAATTGGTCGGAGGCACTAAGTAGGCTATCTCTACACTTCTCCAATAATTTCATTGAGTTGAATGACTTTCTCATATTCCTGTGAAGCTAGCGTGAGGAGATGAATAATCTCCTCATTTTATCTGTGGAAATGTGCAGTGTCCAGCAGTACTGTTGCATGAATGTTACCGATACTTCCAACAACACACGCCTAAATGTTGTCCAGGTCTTGCTGCACATGGACACAGACTAGTTCAGGAGCTGAAGGGGAACATTTTTTTCCTGTGATCTTCTGTGAACACCCCCACTTCTAATCTTATGGTGGGGGCAAGAACGTTATAAAGCAGCTGAAGATGTTTGTGCTGAGGAAGCTACCTTGAGGAACGTTTGCAGATTTGTCTAGGACTGCATGGATTTTTGTACCCAAACCACAATCATTGTGCGTTATGCTTTCAATCACTCTAACCAGGGAAGTTTGCAACTCATTCCCATTAAGTGCAATCCTGCTCAGGTTCCTTGAGACCGTCCTTAGTTAAATGATGCCTTGATGTCAGGGCTGGTCACTCTTCCCTGAGCCTTTGTGTTCACGTATTTTGCTCATATCTATAGGTCACAGTGTGAGGGCAGGGAGTGCTTTTCGACCAGTCAGAGTTGAGGGCTCAGACACGAATTGGACACGAAAGAGGATATCAGACCTTATGATCTTATTTTGGGAGAAGATCTGCTTGTGCTTGTGCTTGTGGGCGAGGGGGGTGGGTGGCCCGTGGATGAATGACATATCCCTGTTTGTCGCCTTCTCACGTTCTATTATTGGAAAGTAGAGGCTGTTATTTTCCTGGAAGGTCTGATATTGGTCTGGAACATCTATGGATGAGGAATGGGGGCTGTATTCACAGTGAAACTGGATCTACAACTTGACCAACAAACGAAACACAGGTTGCAGAAAGGGGAAGCTCAGTTAGGAGTGATGAGGACCCTTTTTCATAGCCCTGCCTGGGTTTTCCTACTACATTTTAAAACCAGACCAAACTCGGTTTGATAGTTTTGAGGGGCTGAATGGTCTCCTCTGTTTCTGAGAAAGGAGTAAATAGCCTCTAATTGCTCCTGTCTAGCAGGCTTGATGGGCTGAATGGAACACAGAAACACGGCAGAAACAGAAACTGAGGAGCAGGAGAGGGTCATTGGACACTTTGAGCCTTCTCTACCAGGGACTGAGATTGTGGCTGATCAAATTGTGGTCTCAGCTCCACTTTCCTGTCTGTGTGCTATTATCCAAGAATCACTTCTCTGTCCAATATTTAACTAACTCAGCATTGACTAAATATAAACAAAGAGACATCTCAAACTTGTGGGGAAGAGAATTCCCACTTGAAATGCCTGTTTAGAATTTCTGCTCATCCCTCTTATAGAGTCATAAAGCATATAATGTGTAAGTGCTGACCAGATGTCCCATTATGATCGAGTCTGATTTGAGAGTATTTGTCTCATATTCATCTAAACCTCCTTGTTCAGATACCCATCAAGATGCCAGTCTCCACCACATCCTCTGGGAGATAATTCCATATTGAAACCTCCCTCTGTATGAAAGCATTGTATCCAAGCTCCCTCTAAATTATTTCCCCTCGTACCTTAAAACAGGCCTCCAGTCTGAAAAACAATCCTCTACCAACCTCTGTCTCCTCCCTTCAATCTAATTTTGTATTCAATTGGCTTGTGTGCGCTGGTTCTCATGTGACCTAATCTTACTAACTTGCCGAATATGCAGAATCTTGTCAAACAACTTGTTCCAACCTGTATGGAAAACATCTACAACACTGCATTCATCAATCTACTTTGTCAGCTCTTTAAAAAACTCAGTCAAATTCGTACAACGCGATTTCTCATGCAAAAAGCCATGCTGTCTATCCCCAATCAATCCTTGCCTTTGAAAATGCATGCAATTGGCGATCCCTCAGAATCCCCTTCAACAACTCACCCACCACTGATGTCAGGCTCACTGGTCCAGAGTTCCTTGGGTTGTTGGGTAACTGTTTTATTTTCAACTGCCACTGCTCCATTGGTCACAGCAAATTATCAGTGTAACCATTTTGATGATATGGCCAATGTTATCGGTCTCACATTGGATCAGGGTCATCCTCAGAAGAGGTCAGGTTGATTTCCTTCATTTGTTAAAACAACAAATTCATGACGAAAACAAAGTTCCTCAAACTATGATGGCAAGGTGAATGTGAATCAGAATAGAAATTTTTACAAAATGTACATTGACATTTCCATTTCTGAAAATACAGAGGAGCACAAATATATACAGACACACACAGAGATACATACACAGACAAGCACACTCAGACACACACACAGACATGCACACTCAAACACAGAAAAACACAGTCACCCACACAGACACATGCACATACAAGTATGCGCACAAACACAGACAAATGCATGTACCATAGACCATAAATAATTAGAGTAAAATAAAAGCCCATTGGCCCATATAGTCTACTGAGTTATTGATCATAGCTGACATGCTTTCCAAGCCAATTCTCCTGCCTTCTCACAACAAGCCTTGATCCCATCATTAAGCATAACTTATCTAGTTATATCCTAAAGATGCTAATGTGTCTGTGTGTCCGTGTGGGTCTGTGTGCATGTGTTGTCTCTGTGTGTGTCCCAGTGTCCTGCCCTGTGCTCCATGTTGGAGAGTGGGGTTTTAGCGGTTTTGAGGCACATCTTTGTAACTTGCTCTGTGCCTATCATTGAACGCCTGTGTTTATCATTCTCTGCTGCTCATGTGCTCAGTAACATGAGGAATCCCCACAACTGTTAGTGATTTTTTCCAGGCTTCTCACTTGCATTTCACTGACATTTGACTTAACTCTAATTTTTGTATATTCGTGGAAGTGCTGGGGATAGTTTCCGGGACTCTATGTTTTAAACTGCTGTGGAAATTCAGGAAGACCAGAGACTTTGGTGACCCAACTCTAGATGAAACATGGTGACTGTAGTTACAGTATCTGGATCTGCAACATGACCAACAAATGGAGCAGAGGCTGGAGAGAGGGGAATCTCTGTAAAATGGAATGAGGGAATTGCAATCAGATCAGTCATGGGTTTGAAGAATGTTGGAGCAGGATTCAATGGCTCGCTCATGCAATTTTTTCAGATTTTTCTGTTAGTAACAAGCCGATTTCCCTTTTCTCCCAGTGCCCCAGACGAGTGGGTAGTGAGTCACCGCCTCCTGTTCCTGGGCAACAGAAATCTGGGGCCTCACTAGCCTCCATGTTTCGCTGTATCCCAGTCGCGAGCAGTTGAGTGACTGCCTCCTGTTCCTTTGTCACAGTATTGAGCAGTTGAGTGACTACCTCCTGTTTTCCTGTGTCCAAATCTCGAACAGTTGGAAGACTGTCTCCTGTCCCTATGTCCCAGAATCGAGCAGTTGAGTGATTACCTCCTGTTTCTCCCTGTTCCTGAGCAGCAGTTTGGATACTCTGAATGATGTCACTAGCTTAAGAAAGGACTTGATAACAGGGAATTTCAAACTTGGAGCAGCATTAGGCAAAGGTATCTAGAAACTTCACCAAACATTTTATGCAGCCCGTCTGTTATTTTATTCCTGCCTCCTTTTATAAAAAGGGTGAAACATATGCAACAGTGCAGTGTTCCGAGAATACTCCCACATACAGGGAAGACAGATTAAAAAGATTAAAAGATTTATAGTCTCTCCCTCAGCAACCCTCATCCATTCCATCCAAACCGAGCTGCATACATCTTTAAACTGTATATTGTAATGAATTAGTAGAGTAAATTTCACACTTTAACACTACAGTCACTGACTACAGCCCTGCGCCTTTCACCAAGATCTTCTTCAGAAAGTGGGTGAACTGACTGACCACGTGATGCTGATGTGGAATTCCAGTTCTCTCCAAGATATTCCCCTCCCGGTTTGAAATTAATTACCTTCTAAATGTAGACTACAAATCCCACATTCAAGCTCAGTTGTAAGGCTTGCAGAACGGATTACATTCCTGCTTTAGCTGAGTACACTGAGGGTGCATTTGGCAGACAGAGGGATCCTGAGGCTGGGATTTACTGTTCAGCTGGTGCCAGAGACGGACTCCCATAACAGTGAACGGGAGCTCGCTTTATAAAGAAAGGGGCACAATTCACGAATTGTGTTGCAGCGAAATTGCGTTTAATAAACACACTTTTTTTGGATAATTGCCTGTTTATTAAATAGAGGATCAAAATTGATGGAGCAAAGAGAATGCAGTAGTTCCTATTTTATATGTTTCGATGTTTAAACATACTAAAGGATATGATCACTGTGTGTTGAAAACTGAATTGAGGAGCTTTTCACCATGAACTAGAATGGAGGAGGCTCAGTGTGTTGAATGACCTACTCCACTCCCGATATTTCTGTGCAGTCGGTGGGAAAGCTCTGTAAATCCTGCCACCTGATCTCAGATGTTCGGAAGGAAATCTCTGCAGGGTCAACACGGTAGTGTTGCCCGTTCCAGGACTGAGGCTGGTGCCGGGTGATCTGTACAGTTCTTTTCCTTTAAGACCCCGGAACAGTTTGATACAATAGAGTGTCTTGCTTGGCCGTTTCCGAGACCATTGAAGAGTGTTTCACATGTCTGTGTGTCTTTACCCAGAAAGTGGTGGGGGCATGGAATGCACTGCCTGTGGGAGTGGCAGAGTCAGAATCATTGGCGACCTTTAAGCGGCAAGTGGATAGGTACATGGGTGGGTGCTAAAGCTAGGACAAATGTTTGGCACAACATCGTGGGCCGAAGGGCCTGTTCTGTGCTGTATTGTTCTATGTTCTATGTTCTATGGAGTCACGTTTAGGCCAGACCAGGAAAGCACGGGAGATTCACTTCCTGAAAGTACATTTAGGAACGAAATTGGTGTTTACAATCGACATTGGTTGTTAATGACTCCAGGTTTTACATCTCGATATTTTATTAATTATAACGTCCACAAGCTGCCACATTAGCCTGGTCTGGATTAGTAATCCAGTGACTTTTCCACAACAGCACCATCTCCACATGGGGACCTATCTGAAACCACACTGAGCTGGTTATTTCTGTACTGCTTGACAGCTCTGTCATAAAGAACTCCCACCAATGTGACTATCGCGACGGGACACAGGGCGTCGTAAAAAGTTAGACTGTAGTTATTCCTTTGTTATGGGATTGGACATAGCTGAGTAAATTTCCACATTGCCCAGGGTGATGTCAGAGTTGGAGCTGGAATGAAACAGCTTCCCCAGGGAGATAGCTTGTTGTGCAGCACAAGTATTCAGTCCCATTGCAGTTATGGGATCAGGGCCCATTGCCTTTGTCGTATTTACTGTGTTCAGCTGTTTCTTCATATCACATACAGAAAATCAGATCGATTAAAGACTGGCATCTGCGATTCTGCGGGCAGCATGGCGAGTGTGAGTTGGATTATCAACTCAACACTTCTGGCTGAGGACGACGCAGATAATACAACCATGTCTTTTACACTGATGTACAGGGCTGTCCCATGATATAGGATAGCGATAGTTATGGAGTCCTCTCCTCCAGTGAGTTGTTTAATAGTCCATCGACATTTATGTCTGGATGTGACAGCACTGCATAACTTCGATCTGATCTATTAGTCTTGGGATCATTTCACCCTCTGCATCAGATGTTAGTCCTGCTGTTTTCAATGTAACCAGTCAAGTGCGGTAGCTTTAATGGATTGTCATCAGGTTTAGGTACACATGGTTCCGACCCTATCATGTTCACCCGCACTCATCACTGAACCATAGATCAGCTTGATGGTAATGGTAGGCCGAGTTACTATCCTGGGGAAAATGTTACGGATTGTAGTTGAATACAATTCTGATGCTGCTGTGATTCTACCGCACCACATTAATGCCCACTTTGAGCTCCAAGTTGTTCAATTCAATTCTGCTGACTGTCCCCCAGTTCACACCAAAACCCATGCATCCATCAGCCATGTACTCAGTGACTTAAACTGGTTTCTGATATGGTACCACTTCCATTTTCCTATTCTCATTCTACTCTCCCTGGTGTCACACCTCCAAGTTGTTATTTTACTCAAACCCCTTCACATACGCATCTGAATCTTTTCCATTCCCCCAATGCCATCTCCTGTGTTTTATGTGAATGTGTTCCCCTCTGTTTCTCTCCCTGAGCATGATTAAGAGCTCTGCAGTGTCAGCGATGCCAGCCTTATGTAGTTTCAGATCAAGAAATTTGTGCACCTTGCATTATTGGTCACTTCCCATTGCACGGTGTTCCGTGTTAGGCAAGACGTTTGAGCAGCTTTAACACATTCTGTGGAACTTGTTAAAAAACAGAAATTGCTGACGAAACTCAGCAGATGTGGCAGCATCTCGTGCAGTGAAATCAGAGTTAATTTTTCAGTGCCAGTGAACTTTCGACAAAGCTCCCATTTTCTCCAGCAATTTTTGCATTTTCATTTCCAGGATCCATAGTTATTTGTATAATTGATAACTTCTTCTGAGCCTATTCATTTCTCGAGATACTCAACAGGTCTGGTATCAGCTGCAGAGACAGAGAAACAGAGTTAGCGTTTCAAGTCCAGTATGACACTTCTTCAGAACTGAGAAGGATTGGAAAATGAGCTTTATAATCCATTGACAGATGTAGGGAATGGATGGACGGGTAAAAGAGAGTGTGGAAAAAGTCAAACATGCTTTCAGTAGTTAAGCACGATATGATCATGTGAAATAGCCTAATAATTAAAATCTGAATGGGAAAAGGGGTTCTCTCTATTGAGTGAACGATAAAGAAGATACAACCACAAAAGGTCAAAGGGAGGCCAGGAAGGAGAATGTACGGAAACTGCAGAACAGTTATAATGAGGTCAGACTGTGAAGTTGTGAAATTTTAAATTAACTCCGACAGGATGTAACGTACGAAAGTGTAAAGTGAGTTGTTACTCGAGCTTGGGTTGTGCTTCCTTGGAACATTGCAGCAGCCCAGGGTAGAAATGTTAGCATGACAGCAAGGTAGGTTACTGAAATGGGAAGCAATGAGATGGTGAAGGTTATTTCCATAGATAGAGTGGGAGTGTTCCTCAAAGCTATCTCTGTTTGGTCTCGCCAATATAGAGAGACTGCATTGTGAGCAGCAATGATAGGAGACCAGATTGAAAGTTTACAAGTGAAATGCTGCTTCACCTGGAAGGTATGTTTGGTTCATTGGACAGTGAGGAGGCAAGAGGTGAACAAGCAAGAGTTGCAGCTTCTTCAATTGCATGGGAAGGTGGCATGGGAGAGTGGGGAAGTGTTCTGGGTGACGTAGAGGACAGAGAGGGAACGGTTCCTGCGAAATACTGACAGTGGACGGGAGGGGAAGATGTGTTTGATGGTACTGTCCTGTTGGAGATAGTGGAAATGGCATAAGATGATTATGTGAATGTGGATTCAAGTGCAGGAGGAAGTGTGGACAAGGAGGAATCTATCATTGTTCTGGGATGAAGGGGACGGATTGAGCGCAACACCGTGGGGGCTGGGACAGTGACAGATGAAGGCCCTGTCCACCAGGTTTAGGGGATTTCTGGTTTGAAGGAAAAGGAGGTCACGTTAGATGCAGCTCACAGGAATGTGGCATCGTCAAACAGAAATAACAGAGATGGAGAAACTTGGAGAATGGAGTCAGCCTCCGCTGATCTTGTGTTCAGCCACAGGCAGAAGATCCCCCTGAATGATTGAAAAGAACCAGGCATCTAAATTGAGGATTTCTGACTCACATCTGGTCTGAAGCGAAATGTGAAAATAGACCCAGAGGAAGGTCAGTGACTATACATGAGCAGACATTCAAGCAGATATCCCAAACTGCTCAGTAATTATTGTTTCTGTTTAAAACGAAGAACTCGATAAGCAGATGAACCATGGTTGACAAAAGCTCTCAAGGATACTATTGATGAGCATCAGTGGAGGGCCAGATTTATAATATTTATTTCAGGGACCATAAGCTGATGTTAGGCATGAATTTCAGCTGTGCTTCCTGATTTACCCCGCAGAAAACACTGCCATTGCTGCACCATCCTCTTCCCTGCTCGTCTCCCCTTCCTGATTCCAGGTTCTTCCTCTCAAGTTACAGAGTACATTCTCTCACATTATGATCCCGAACCACTTCACCTGAAACTCTTTAATCAAGTCTACCTAATCTGCTCTAGCATCAAGCTGCGTTTTGTGCTGTCACTTTGCTCTGGTCTCAGTGTGGCTCGGCCTCTCCATTCATGCTGTTTTACACCATCCCACTCACATCTCACTCCGGAAAGTATCATTCATGGAATAAACATTATTGAAAACACCTCTCCCCCTTTGCACTGAATTCACACTGTGATCCAAATTTCAAAATGTATACTCAGCCTTCATCACACTCTGATAAAGGTCGACGCTGACCGTGTGGTACAAGAATTCCCCTTCTTATATGGTTCAGGCCAGAGATGCGCTTTCACTGTAGAGATCATCACACGATTTGGACAAAGCAATTCAGGTGTTTGACCTCTTATTGGTACTCGTAAGAGTTTCCTGCTGCCTTAGTTGCTGTAACATGGAGAAAAACAAATCACAGTAGGAAGCTTGGGCTGAGTGCTATTTACCTGTCATTTGAATACTGTCTCAAATTTGCAGTGCTTATCTTTAAATGCTTGTTCGTGAAGTTAGTGTCAGACAGCGAGTAGGAGGTTGAGGGATAACATTGTAGAAGTTTATACAATCATTAGAGGTTTGAATAGAGTGAATAGCCAAGATCTTTTCCACGGAATGGGGGAGTTCAACCATAGTAGGCACAGGTTTAAGGTGAAAGAGGGAAGATTTAAAATGGACGAAGGGTCAATATTTTCACACAGAGGCTGATGTGTGTGTGTATGGAATGAGCTGTCAGAGGAAGAGTGGGAGGTGCAAGTACAGGTACAACATTTAAAACTCATTAGGACAAACATAAGAATGGGAAAAGCTTAGAGGCATATGGACAAAATGCAATCAGATGGTACTAGTTTCGTTTGGAAAACCTGATCAGCATGGACAAGTTGGACCAAAGGGTCTGTTTGTGCGCTATATGACTGTATTAATCGAGAAAGCGAGGAAAAGGGGAGAAAAGACATGATGTAGTAAATTGGCAAGAAATACAAAATCAAGCAGCATGAGCTTTTCCGAACATATAAAAAAAGTCTAAGATGAGTGTGTGACCTCAGGTGAAGCTAAGTAGGAAAGTATATTGAGGATAATTGGAGGGTGTGACTGAAGAATTGGCTAAAAGGAGCAGACAGATAATTTACACCCATGTTTTACATCTTTCCGCACAGGGGAAGGTACAGTAAGTATTTCAGTGATGTAAACAAAATGGTAATAGGAGGGAAGTTCTTGAAACGTCTCGAACAAACGGAACAAGGATTTTTGTGTCAAATAAGACTAAGAGTAGACAGGCCAGCAGTAATTCATAGCTGTTTTTGTAAGAAATGGTCACAGTCTTGGGATCATGGTGTCCTCTCTATCAGATGTTAGTTCTGCTGTTTGTTAATGTAAGCAGTAAGTGCGGTAGCTTGAATGGGTTGTCATCAGGTTTGGATACACATGGTTCTGACCGTGGCATGTTCACACACTCATCACTGAACCGGAGATCAGCTTTATGGTAATGGTAGACTGAGAGATTATATTGTGGTTGAATACAATTCTACTGCTGCTGATGCTACTACAGCTGCTATGATTTGCCGAATCACACGAATGCCCAGTTTGAGCTGCAATATCTGCAATACAATTCTGCCGCCTCACCCAGTCACACCTCTCCCCTGTACACAGTGCCCTATCCCGGTTCCTGATGTGGGAACGCTTCCATTTTTCAAAATTCTCGTCCCGTTTGGGTATCTTCATAATGCCATGCCTCCAATTTGTCGCATTCCTCAAAAGCATTTAATGTTTTCACCTGAATCTCTTCCCCACCGGTAATGACATCTCTTTAAAGCGAATGTGTTTCGCTCTGTTTCTCTCCATGACCATGATTATGAGCTCTGTTGTGTCGTTAATGACAGCCTTATGTAGTTTCAGAACAATTGAATTTTTATACCTTGCGTTATCATTCACTGCCCGGTGTATGGCGCTCCATGTTGGTCAGGGCGTGTGAGCAGCTTTGACACACATGTTTGAAACTTGTTCAAAAACAGAAATTACTGAAGACACTGACAGGTCTGACAGCATCTGTGGAGTGAAAGCAGAGTTAATCTTCCGGGTTCTGTGACTGTTCCTCAAAGCACCCAGTTATTCCAACAATTTTTGTTTTTGTTTCAGATTTCCTGTATCCAATGATCTTTGCTATATTGAAGATGTGTTCTGTAACTTTTCATTTTTGAAGGAACTCAGGGTTCTGGCAACATCTGCAGAGACAGGGAAACAATGTTAATGGTTCAAGTCCAGTGTAAATCTTCTTCAGAAGTGCAAAAGATTGGAAAGTGAGCGTTTTAGTATCTTGGCAGAGGTGGGAAAGAGTGTTTGGAGGCCCAGTGTGAAAGACAAATGGGCTTAAAATTGTGGTGAAAGAAACACAGATATATAATGGGTGTAAATTAATGTGTAAATATTAGATATCGATTTTCTCTGTTGAATGCAACATAAACACGACACGAAGTTATTGAGCCCAGGAGGGAGAGTGTACGGAAAGTGGAGAAAAGCCATAATGGGTTCAGGCTGTGAATTTATGGAATTGAATATGAACTCCTACAGACTGTAACGTACCAAAGTGTAAAGTGAGGTGTTACTCGAGCTTGGGTTGTGCTTCATTGGAACATTGCAGCAACCTGCATTTTGTTAGAATCCCTGCAGTGTGAAAACAGGCCCTTCTGCCCAACAGGTTTATACTGACCCTCCAAGGAGTATGCGAACCTATCACATTCTCTACCCTAATACTGTTCATAGACCCTTGACTATTGCACCTAACATCAACATCGGCAATGCAGCATGACCTGTTCACGTAACCTTTTAACGTTTAACAACTTTTAAACTGTGACAGGAAACTAGAACACCCAGAGGAAATCGAACCCAGTTCCCTGATGCTGTGAGGCAGCAGTGCAAACCACTGAGCCACCGTGCCATCCATGACGAAATATTATAAGGCCACAACTCTATACGAACATTAGGACCATCAAGTCTGCTCTGCCATTCGATCACGACTGACAGATTTTCAACCCCATTTTCCTGCTTCCTCTCAGTAACCTTTGATCCACTTGTCAATCAAAATTTATCTGAGTCTGTTTTAAATATACCAAATAGAACATAGAACAGTACAGCACAGAACAGGCCCTTTGCGCCACGATGTTGTCCCGAGATTTAATCCTCATGTAAAACGTAGTAATTTAACCTACGCACCCCTCAACTCACTGCTATCCACGTGCATGTTCATCAGTCGCTTAAATGTCCCCAATGACTTTGCTTCCACCATCAGAGCTGGCAATGCATTCCATGCATTCACAACTCTCTGCGTAAAGAACCTACCTCTGACGTCTCCCTTTTACCTTCCTCCTAATATCTTCAGACTATGACTTCTCGTGCTAGTCAATCCTGCCCTGGGGCAAAGTCTCCCGGTATTGTCTCTATCTATTCCTCTCATTATTTTGGACACCTCGATCAGCTCTCCTCTGTCCTCCTTGTCTCCAGAGAGAAAGATCGAAGCTCGTTCAACCTTTCTTCATAACGCAAGCCCTCCAATCCAGGCAGCATCCTGGTAAACCTTCTTTGCACCCTCTCCAAAGCCTCTGAGTTTTCCAATAGTAGGGCGTCCACAACTGGACACAATACTCCAAGTGTGGTCTCACCAGCAAAACCTCACGGCTCTTAAACTCGATCCCCCTATTAATGAAAGCCAAAACACCATATGCTTTCTTGACACCCTATCCACTTGGGTAGCAACTTTGAGGGATCTATGCACTTGCGCACCCAGATCCCTCTGTTCCTCCACGCAGCCAAGAATCCAGTATTTAATGCTATATTCAGGATTCGAATTTGACCTTCCAACATGCATTACTTAGCATTTATCTAGGTTGAACTCCATCAGCCATTTCTCAGCCCAGCTCTGCATTCTGTCTATGTTGCGCTGCAGCCGACAGTCGCCCTCTATACTATCGACGTCACCTCCAACCTTTGTGTCTTCAGCAAAGTTACTAACCCACACCATAACCTCCTCATCCAAGTCATTTATAAAAACTACAAAGAGCATAGGCCCAAGAACACAGCCCTGTGAGATCCCTCTCAACACTGTCCTCCAAGCAGAATACTTTCCATCTGCAACCACTGTCTGCCAACCAGCCAATTCTGAATCCAGATAACCAAATCTCCCTGTATCCCATACTTCCTGACTTTATGAATGAGCATTCCATGGGGAACCCTATCAAATACCTTGCTGAAGTCCACATGCACCACATCCACTGCTCGACCGTCGTTTACCTGCCTTGACACCTCCTCAAAGAAATCAATAAGATTTGTGAGGCATTACCTGCCCCTCCTGAAGCCATGCTGACTGCCTTTAATCACACAATGCTTTGCCAAATAGTCATAAACCCTATCCCTCAAAATTGTTTCCAAACTTTGCTGACCACAGACTTAAGACTGACTGGTCTCTAATTGCCATAGATTTCCCTATTACCCTTCTTGAAATAAGGAACAACATTCGCCTCCTTCCAATCCTCTTGTACGACTCCTGTGAAGAGTGAGGAGGCAAATATCCTGACCAGCGGCTTAGCAACCTCCTTTCTCGCTTCCCGCAGCACTCTAGGATAAATTTGGTCTGGCCCTGGGGACGTATCCATCTTAGTGTTTTCCAAAATTGTGAGCACATCAACTTCATCAATCTTGATCTGGTCAAGACTGATCTGGCCCAGCTCCTCTACGTTTCATTTACAAGTTTATTTTCCTTGGTGAAAATCGAAGCAAAAAACACTTTTAGGGCTTTTCCTATCTGCTCAGACTTCATGCATAAGTTCCCTACACTATCCCTGATCGACTCTACCTTCTCCCGAATTATTCACTTAATCCTCACGTATAAGTAAAATGCCTTTGGGTTCTCCCTAATCCTTCTTGCCAAGCCTTGTTCGTGCCCCATCATGGCTCGCCTCAGTCCTTTTCTGATCTCCTTTCTAGCAAGCCTGTAATCCTCTAAAGCTGTGCTAGATCCTTGCTTCCTCCATCTTAAGTAAGCTGCCTGCTTCCTTTTTACGAGACGTTCCTCTGTTCTCGTCATCCAAGGTTCCTTAATCTTACCCCTTCTGACCTGTCTCAGAGGAAGAAATTTGTGTATCACTCGCAACAACTGCTCCTTAAACAGTCTCCACATGTCTGCTGTGCCCTTTCTGTGGAACAATTGCTCCCAGTCTGTACTTCCCAACTCCTGTCTGATAGCATCATAATTTCCATTTCCACAATTAAATATCTTCCCTCAGAAATTGCTCCTTTCACTCTCCCAGACTATGCTGCATGTGAGGCATTTGTGATCACTTTCACCAAAGTGCTCTCCCACCGTGAGTTCTAACACCTGTCCTAGCTCGTTGCCGAGCACCAAATCCAAAATAGCGTCTCCGCTAGATGGTCTGTCTCCATACTGAACAAGGAAACCATCTTGAACACACCTGACAAAACCGGCTACATCCACACCATCTGCACTTACGAGGTTCCAGTCGATATTGGAAAAGTTGAAATCACCCATAACTATAATCCTGCTACTTTTGCATTTTTTCAGAATCTGCCCGCCTATGGGATCTTCAGTCTCTCTACTGTTATTTGGTTGTCTGTAGAAAACTCCCAAATGCGGTGACTGTTCCCTTGCTGTTCCTAACTTCTACCCATACTGACTCAGTAGACAAACCTTCCTCAACAACCTTCATTTCTGTAGCTGTGACGCACTCTCTGATTAGCAATTCTACACACCCTCCTCATTTTCCACACACCCTATTCTTTTTTAGATTCGATTAGATTACCTATAGTGTGGAAACAGGTCCTTCGGCCTAACAAGTCCACACCAACCCTCCATCGAGCAACCAACCCAAAACCATTCCCCTACATTTACCCCTTCATCTAACACTACGGGCAATTTAACATGTCCAATTCACCTAATCTGCACATTTTTGGATTATGGGAGGAAACCGGAGCACCCGGAGGAAATCCACAGGGAAAGTTTGCAAAATCCGCACTGACAGTTCCCTGACATGGGAATTGATCCCGGGTCTCTGGCGCTGTGAGGCAGCAGTGCTCGCCATTGGGCCACCCTACTTCCCCGAAACATTTCTATAAGTTCTAAACCCTGGAAAATCAAGCAACCATCCCTGTCCCTGTGAAACCTACGTCACCGTTATGGCCACGACATCGTAGCCCCAAGTTCTGATCCATGCTTAAGTTCGTCACTCTTATTTCGGACATTCCTTGCATTAAAGCAGACGCACTTTAACTGATCCCTTTGTTTCATCGCGTGCGAAACCTTACTGATAGATTCAGTATATTCTGTCACTGTCCCATCTGCAACTAACCCCCTCTCAGACATGTGGTCTTATTCCTACCCCCCTGCCAAACTAGTTTAAACCCGCCAGAATCACACGAGCAAACCTCCCAAACAGGCCATTTGTGCCCCTCCAGTTCAGGTGCAACTCGTCCTTCATGTACAGGTCCAACCTTACCCAGAAAGTATCCCGATGGTTTAGGTATCTGAAGCCCTCCCTCCTGCACCAGCCTCGCAGCCACGTGTAAATCCGCATTCGCTGAGTGTTCCTCATCTCACTAGCTCGTGGCACTGGTAGCAAACCTGAGATCACTACTCTACTCGTCGTGCTCTTGAGCTTCCAAACTAACTTTGTGTAGGCACGTTTCAGAGCCTCAGTGCCTTTCCTGGCTATATCGTTGGTGTCAAATGATCTGGTTTCCACAGCCTTCCGTGGTAAGGAATTCCACAATTTCACCACTCTCTGGCTCATGACGTTTCATCTTATCTCCGTTCTAATGGATTTTCCATTTGTTCTAAGCCTGCGCCCTCCTGCCAGTGCAAACGGCCTCCCAATTTTGTCTGTATCCAGGTCATTCAGTATTCTGTAAGTTTCAATTGGATCCCCTCTCATCCTTCTAATCTCCATCGAGTATAAACCCAGTGTTCTCCAACGTTCCTCATGTGTTAAGCTTTTCATTTCTGATGAACCTTCTCTTGACACACACCAAGGCTAATACATCCTTCCTGTGGTATGAGGCACAAAATACTGGAAATGTTGTCTGACCAGAGCCTTAGAAAGCCTCAGAATCCCCACCAGTATATCCTACTCATCTCGAGATGAATGACAACATTGTATCTGCCTTCTTAACTACTGACTCAAACTGCAAGTTTATCTAAGGCGACTCCTGCGCTTGGAATCTCAAGCCCCTTTGTTCCTCAGATTTCTGATTTTTTTTTCCCATTTAGTAAATAGTCCATGCCTGCATTCTTCATATCAAAGTGCATTACCTCACACTTGCCCACATTGTGTTCCATCTGCTACTCCTTTTCCCACTCTCCTAAACTGTCGAAATCTTTCTGCAGGCTCCCTGTCTCCTCAATACTACATGCCCCTCCACCTATCTTTGCATCATCTACAAACGTAGCCAGAATGCCTTCTGCCCCGCCACTCAGATCATTAACCTATAAAGTGAAATGTTGTGGTCCCAACATTGGCTCTTGTGGAACACTGGTAGTACCGGCTGCCGTCCTGAGAAGGACAATTTTATCCTCACTCAGCATCCTGCCAGAGAGCCAAACATTTATCCATCCTAGTACCTGGCCTCTGACGCCATGGGTCCTTAGCTGACTCTGCAGCCTCCTGTGCGGTACCATATCAGAGGCCTTCTGGAAGTTCACATAGGTATCTCGCTCTGGTCCAACCCATCATCAACTTCTCAAAGAATTCTCATAATCATGAGAGTAATGTAGGTTATTGAAATGGGGTGCAATCAGAAGGCCAGGGTCATTTCTACAGACAGAGAGGAGATGTTCCTCAAAACAGTTTCTCTTTGGCTCACTAGTGTAAAGGAGACTGCATTGTGAGCAGCAATGACAGGAAACTGGATTGGAAGTGTACACGTGAAATGCTGCTTTACCTGGAAGGTGTGTTTAGGGCCTTGGACAGTGAGGAGGGAAGAGGTGAATGGGCAAATGTTGCAGCTGCTGCATTTACATGGGAAGGTGCCATGGGGGTGTGGGGAAGTGTTCGGGATGATGGAGGGTGCCACAGAAGGAGTGGTCCCTGTGAAATACAGACAGTGGACGGGAGGGAAGATGTGTTTGATGGTGCTGTCCTGCTGGAGGTGGTGGAAGCGGCATTGATTCAGTGAATGTAGATTCTAGTGCAGTAGGAAGTGAGGACAAGGGAGATCTATCATTGTTCTGCGAAGGAGGGGATGGAGTGAGGGCAGAAGTGAGGGATACGGGACAGACACAGCCGAAAGCTCAGCACATCAGTGTGAAGGGATTTCTCGTTTGAGTGAAAAGGATGACATGTATGAACCTTCCCAAAGGAATGCGGCATCATACTGCAGAAATGACAGAGGCATGGAAACTGGGAGAATGGAGACACCCTCAGCTGATCATGTGTTCAGCCACATAGTAGGTTCTCCATCAATGATTGAAAAGAGCCAGGCATTTCATATGTCATATATGTGGTCAAACACGGAGTGTGAAAACAGACATAGGTGAAGGTCAGCAGATATGTGTGTGTGTGTGTGTGTGTGTGTGTGTGTGTGTGTGTGTGTGTGTGTGTGTGTGTGTGTGTATGTGTGTGTGTGTATGTATGTGTGTGGTGGGGGGGACATTTAAGCAGGTACTGCTTAATAACGCTCAGTAACGATTGACTCCTATCAAAAAGAAGATAATATGAAGGTGTGAAGATGAACCACCCATGAAGAACAAAGACTGTGAAGTATGCTAATCAATCAAAAAGAAGAATGCAGATTGGGGTGCTCTGTCGTTGGCCACATTTGGGAAGTTTACTTTTGGAACCAGAAGCAGATTGTATAAAACAAAATACAAAGAAAAATATTCCAAAACTGGCAAGAAATATGAAAAGAAACTAACCGCAAGAGTTTTCCCATATCAAATAAAAAAACCTTTATGATGTATGTGTGACACTTGGAAGAAAGGCAGGAGAGAATATGTGGGACACCGGGAGCTTGTGACTGGGGAACTGGTTTCAGGGAACAGGCAGAGAATTTAAAACAGTGTTTTACATCGCTCCTCACAGGGGACCGCACAAATAGTTTCAACATTATAAACAAAATTGTAGTCAGATGAAAGTTTTGCATTGTCTCTAACAAAACGAACAAGGCTTTTCTCAAACAGAAAAGACCAAGGATAAACAGCTCACCAGCAATTCATAGCTTGCTTTAATAGAAGTGGTTACAGAATGACTGGTGGCACTGTGTGAAATATTCCATAACTCTTAAGATTACAGGAGTGTTCCAGTGAAACTGGCGAAACTCCAGTCTTCAAGAAGAGAGTGAGTCTTCAAGTGTCTAAGTGCTCTCTTTGTCTGAATAGCGGAGCATATTTCAGAGCCATAATGGCCTCATAAGGCACTTTAATCCTGAATGATTTCAAAAAAAGGTAAACTCTGCTCCTTCCTCTGATGGGTTACATACTGGGGGATGAACAGTTTGCTAAAGTTGAATTATTTTGAAAATTATCTGGAACATTGTACAAATGACATAATCCAGAGAATTCTAGAAACTGCACTCATAAGAACATTTTATTACCATGTGGGGGTATTGCAGAGGTGAGAGAGAGAGAGAGAGAGAGAGAGAGAGAAGTTGCTGCATTGCAGTGCTGAGATTGATGGAGCCTTATTCTGTAGAAGGTGCTAACAGATATACAGTGAGTGTGAGAGAGTCGAGAGAATACGGTGATCCTTATCCTGACAGAGCGGGGAAGGTTATTGATGCTTTTACTGTATTCCTGGACTTTTATTCTGACCGCAGATACTGCACTGAGCTGAGTGGTGTGCTCAGATCATGCTCGATGAGTCTGGTGGTGCGGCTCCCTCTGGGAAGAGAATGGTCCCGCTTTTTACCAGACCATTCACCCAGCCCTCCGTGCCCCTGTCGACAAGCTGTGGTGTAATTTCCCTAATCTGCCATGCTCGGGGTAAACTGTGCAGGGCAGCTCCAAACTGAGAGAGTTCAACCGTGTGCCCATTGTCCTTTTAACGATGGCAGCTGTGCCAGGAATCACTGAATATCCAAGGGTACCCAGGCGATGGTGTGTAACTACAGCCATGATGGGTGGAAAAGTCGGGCTGGTATTGAATAAGAGGGACACCATGGGGTGCGGTGGGTAATTAATGAGGTGAGTTCGATAAGATAACACCAGGAAATTATCTCTGCCTTGTGCAGACATTCCTTCTGTCGCACTCAATGCAAATGGTACTGAGACAAATTATTGTTCGATTTAGTCCAATGAGTCGAAGACTCTGCTGAACCGACTCCCAGTTACAAAGCTGCAGGACAAATGCTTATCCAAAACTCTCCATCATCTTAACTTACACCAATATCCTGCTCACCCATCATTCCTGGAAACAGTGATCTATATTGCAAGATGCTATCGAAATGTTTTCATTTCACAATTTTTAAACCTACCATCAGATCCTTCTGTGAAATTCTCTCTCAATCTCCCCCTCGCTTTAAAACAAACTCCTCCCATTTGTTGGTATTAAAACTGATTCCCCCGCCATCTATCTCTGAGCTGCAAGTTTCCCCACGCTGGGCAGTGATTTAACACAGTGTTACTGAGCAATGCAGTGATTGGTGTACACAGCTGTGAATGCTGGGAAGGTAACTGCTCCAGATTAATAGATAAATTCACTGCTATTCACTGCACAGCTCCCCGTACTGCACAGATATCCAGTCCGTGTGTATAGAACAATGCCTTTGTCTGTTCTGCACAAAGCCCTGTGCTGAAAAGATAATCTGTCCAAGTTTATAGATCAGTGCACTGTTGGACTGATAAGTAGTGAACTGGTGAGTTCTAAACAGTGTTCGATCCTGGACGGATTGCTGAGCAGTACACCAGCCTGGTCTACGCAGTGCTTCATGCTGAGCAGGTACCTCATCTGGGCTTATACGTGTCCGAGCTGGATCTGAGAGATGGATTGAGTATCTGATATAATTCCTGATATGACTATCACTCCTCCAGCTTGGCCCATTCCGATGGTAAATGTGAGGTGATATGTTTCAAATAAAATTTGCTTGATCAAAATATTCAACATTAAGCAAAACACAATTTATTCGAATACTGTCGATAAAAGACAACAAAAGGAAGAGGAACTTCCAATAACTTAATTCTGTTGGAAAACATAGCAGAATAATAATTTACTTAATAGCTATACAGTAACTGCTCCAATATGGTATCGTCCAATAAGCACACAAATGTCAAAAAACAAATGCAGGAAACAGATTGTCTCACATGAAGTTCCCCAATCCAGGAGGAAAGAACATCCGAGAGAAATCACAGAGAGAGTGTGTAGCACCCGGGAGAGATTTCCTGCCTTCCAACTCTGCTGAGACCCCAGCAATAACTACCGAAAGGTAAAACTAAGAATCCTGGTTCCGTGAGAGTTTGACCATCACTCCACAGGACCAAGCCGTGGCTGAAAGAACACAAGGAATGGACTGTATATACATCGTCTATGACTCCGTAGGTGTCTCTCAAAAATGCTGAAACCCCCCTAAGCCGTTAAATGCTGGACAGACAAAAGTCAAAGTTAAATATAAATAAATAAAACAAAAGGATGCAGCAGGCCTGGTGATCAGATACACACAGATTCGGGAGCCCAGCAATTCCTACGCTGCCAAAACACAGCAGAATCATCGAGCTTGTGAAGAGAAAGAATTATCTCTCTCCCTCACCTCGATGTTTACAACTGGAGATATGCTATTAGACCAATAATCAGTGATATCAAAATCCCATCCACTCCAAGTATTATTGTGATATATCAGAGTTGCCGAGAAATGGGTTAATTGAAATTGTTTGTTCAGTGACTGCGATTAATATCAGTCTTCCTGGACCTAACTGGGTCGCTGGAAGATTTCCCTCTTCCATAATTAGGGACTTCTTTCAACTTGTTATGCCATAGTATTCGGGGCAGAGTCAACCTCAACAAGACTGGGATCAGCAGCTACAGACAAAGAGAGAAAAATCAGAATCTGAGAACATTATAATGGTCCAACAATGGATTTTAATCTGAGATCATTAGGCTGGAATGTTCCAACAATGGATCAGAATCTGAGAACATTAGACTGGAATGTTTCAAAAATGGACAGGAGTTTATCCTGGGGTCTTTATTGGCTTTCTCAGGATTGGCCATGGTTACAGTTGCGGATACGAGCCATACTAATGATTATTCAAGCTGGGTACTATCCCATCCTCACTATTATTGGTGTTCCTGGTAAGTCTATCTCTGTCAATTCTATAAATGATAATGAATGTTATTGCTATTCTGGTTGATTATATTTAACAAATACATAAACTTTCCGTCACAAACGCCACTTCCTTCTCATGCATTTCCAAAGTAATTACTCATCAACATCTGAGAAGGAACAAGACTGTTCAGAACGTTGAGTCCCTTTTTACCGTGAACTGTTTTATGTCTCCATATTCTCTCTGTCATCAAACCCGCTGACACCCCCTTCATAATATCCCCAATCTCCAGCTCTGCCTGAGTTCTGTTGCTGACTTCGCCATCACCTACCCCTTCGTTAACAACAGATTTTATGGCTCCAGTTCTCTTCTGACCTCTCTTCCAGTTACAAATAGTTTGACCACAAACTTGTTCTTGTCTGTACAGTTACTTCACAACAGGGACTCTTAAACAGAGTAATAATATCACTGACTGTGTCATTCAGAGGCACGGGTTATGACTCTAAAAGCATTGTCTGAAATCCTACCACAGTCGATGACTAAATTTAAATTCCAATGACAAAAATTGTAATGAAACCTAATTCCACTCATAGCAACCATAAACCATCAGGATTTCTTTTCTTTTTTTATTAATAAACTTTGGTAAAGAAACATAACATGTTTGCCCTGTCTGAACTAAGTGTCACCTCAGATTCACAACAATCTGTTTGTCTCCATATTGTCTTGATAAATGGCCGCATGGTCAAGGGCAGTTAGGATGGACAAAAATGCTGCCCTTGCCAGTGATGCTGGCATCCCGCGAAACAACAACATTAAAGGTGAATTAACCAAGGAAATGTGGATGCTGGCGATCTGAAATAAAATTGTCCACCGTCTGAAAGAATGTTAGAGAATCTGAGCAGGTATGGCAGTCTGTCGGAAGAAATACAAATAGTGTTTCGAGTTCAGTGAACCTATCAACACTGAATGCAACTGAGAAATAACATTATTATATCAGGGATGGTTGGAATGGTGAGCGGGCGGTTTGTGTTGAGTGGATGATGTCCAGCAAGAGAGAGAGAGAGAGAGAGAGAGAGAGAGAGAGAGAGAGAGAGAGAGAGAGAAAGGAAAAGCAAGCAAAAGGATTGCTGATGATGGACTGGAAGGAAAACAGAATGGGATGTTATTCTAACAATTCCCCTTTTCACATATTCCTGAATATCATATTTATTATGGGATGTCCCTGCTTACCGTGAGTTATGTTCCTCTATCTCTCCTCTCTGAGGTGTGGTGATCAACTCCATCAGCAATACTTATAGTCGCTGTGATAGACAGAAACGTAATGTTCCATTGTCAACTGTTTCTTTGGAGAGAGGAACTGTTACTGTGCGACTGTGTGGAGATGTAACAGCTTTCTCAGCCAGGAAAAGAAACTGAGGAGACCGAGGCATTTTCAACACTGAGTGAATGCACTGTGGGTGTGGGGAATTGACTTGCTGCTGTCATCTAGAAAGTCAGTGCTGGGTCTATGGATGGTGTTCTCAGGATTGTAATGTCAGCTACTGGGTTCATTCAGGGAACCCCGAGGGTCTGGGGACCCCACTCTGAATACTGCATTTACAGTGTGTCTGGGTCCATGGTAAACAAATGGAGCTATGACTACAAAGAAGGGAAGCTGTGTAAACAGGGAGGAGCAGGGCACTGTACTATAGTCTCTGGGATTTCCAGGAAAATTTGTCTATGCTGCACCTATTCAGGTGTAAAGTATAAAACCAGCTTGTCTCAAAATTGAAGTGGTTATTGAGCTGTATCCCGTCCTTCAGTATAACCTGTCGTCTCACACCAGGGACAGGACTGTGCTGACTCTCATGATGAATTAAACTGGATTGATTCTGGAACTTTGCAGGCAGCAGTGGGCAATATATTCATCTCCGAAGTGCAGTCCTCCAATGTATTCACAAGCAGTCAGAAACCACCTGCCTGTTGAGAGGAATGCATTGGCTCCATCTCCACAGGGGATGGTACAGAAACTAACTTGCAGAAATATTAAGGAACAGAGTGATTGGTAAAAATGGGAGATTGCAGGAAATCAGAAGTAATGAAAAGTATGTTATTGAAATTCCAATTGAATTGAAGTTTCATAAGTTGCTGCATCTGATGATCTCCATCCCAGAGTGATTGAGATCAGAACAGAGCTAGTGAAAGAATTGCTGATTATTCTTCAAAGCTAGTTAGATTCTGGAAAGGAGGCCGCAGACTGGAAAACAACTATTGTAAACTTAAATAGTTAAAACAGGATGGAGAGGGAAAACAGAAAACTAAATAGCTTGATGTCAGCTGTGAGAAGAAATATTGGAACGTTTTATAAGGAAAGTGATAACAAATACTTGGAGAATAATGATTTGATTTGGTTCATTCGGCCGAGATTCAGGAAAGGGAAATGGTCTTTGATAAACCTGTTTGTGGACATTATCCGTTGTGACAATGACAGTTGAGAACCAATGGGATTGGAGTATTTGTATTTTTAGAAGATGCTTGACATGTTTGAATACAGGTGAGTGGGGAATGTTAGAGTCCATGGGTAGGTAGGCAAGAATATATACCACATGGATTCAAAATTGGGTAATAGAGATACGAGAAGAATTCTGTTTTTCTCTGGACTGAAGGATTGATGGGGTGCGGCAGGATCAGTGTTTGGGCAATAGCTGTTCACAAGGTATAAAAATGATTCAGATGTGAACAACAGATATCATCATGTACATTTATATTTATTAAATGGTAGAGAGGTGGGCGAGTGCTTTTGTTGAAAAGGACCTGGATGTCCTTGGTCATACGTCACTGACAGAATTCATACGGGGGCAGGAAGTAAATGATATGTGGTTTTTCATGCAAAATGATCGAAGTACCAAAGTTATAATATCTTTCCCAATGATCGTGTTTTTTGAGAGAGTATTTGGTGCATTTTGTAAAGATTTGGTATGCTTTATAAACAATGATCCCTTTTTCACTGAGAGAGTGGAAAGTATTTTGACCAGACTAAACACTGGCATGATGTTACCATGAGGAGAGGGTGCATTAACTGTGTTTAATCTGTAGCGCTGTGAGCGAATAAGAAGTTGAAGCTTGATGGGTATGGACAGAAATTCATTATGTCCCAAACAGCTGAATAGGGTGAAAATTTCATGCTTTTCATTAGATGTTTTATTCACGACAGTTTATGTGCATCTGCACAGCCGCCATGTCGATTGACAGCGAGGTACAGGCTCTGAATGAACTCTGAACACTTTAATGCACAGTTACTGTGTGACACTGCATTGAATGTCACTTTGTACACAATCCTGTCAGCAGCCAAAATACTTTCATTCTGAAACAGTTAGTTATTCCCTAATGGTTTCTGACCTCCACGGAGACCATGGGTCTGCCTTCTTGGAGATGGAAGGTAACTTGGAGAATGGCTAAAAAATGTTGGCTCCATTCCGACTGCCAGAAACCCATGTTAAAGTAACACATATGTACCATGAGTAATTAAGCCATGTGGATCAAATTGGAACAGTCTGTCTGTGCAGTGCCTGCTCCCTTTGTTTGTGATGTTGGAGCATCTATGACACTTTCCTGTTCCTGTGTTAGTGGCTTGACAAGCTGAATAACCTCTTCCTGATCCTTTTGTAATTGACTCCGGGTGTGAAATGGTTCTGTCTGTTCCCATGTACGTGACATGTGGGAGAGAGTAGATTCCCTGACTTCCTGTGCAACGGGTAAGAGGGACTGAGTGGTCTATCCTTCTTCTTGTCCAGTAGTTTTGATGGGATGGGATGAATGGCTTCCTCACATTCTTGTGAAACCAGATTGAGGTACTGAATAAACTCCTCCTCTTACTGTGTAAATGTACTGTGCTGTTACATAAGTGTTACCAAGACTTTAACAGCACGATCTTGAATGTTATCCAAGTCTTGCTGCACATGGTCACAGATTGTTTCAAGAGCTGAAGAGGAACAACTTGTCGTGAAAACTTTGTAAACTTCAGTGAATGCCCCCTCTTCTGCTGGCACGGTGGCTCAGTAGCTTACATTGCTGATTCACAGCGCCAGGGTCCCAGGTTCGATTCTGGCCTTGGGCAACTGTCTGTGTGGAGTTTGCACATTCCCCACTTGTCTGCATGAGTTTCCTCCGGGTACTCCGGTTTCCTCCCACAGTTCGAGGATGTTCAGGACGGGTGAATTTGCCATGCTAAGTTGTCCAATATGTTAGGTGCATTAGTCAGAAGGAAATGTGTCTGGGTGGGTTACTCTTAGGAGGGTCGGTATGGACTGGTTGGGCCGAAGTGACTGTTTCCACACTGTAGGGAATCTAATCTGCTCAGTTTGGACTCATTGGGCTGAATAGCCTCCTTCCACACTGTAGGGATTCTATGATGACAAACTGGAGATGCCTGAGCTGAGGATCTCCTGCAGATGTGTCCCACGGCTGAGATGATTGATGCCCACCAATGATAATCATGTTCCCTTGTGCTGTGAATAACTCCAAAAAGTGTAGAGCTCTTAGTTAATTCTCATTAAGTGCGATTGACCAGGAGGAGATTTATCAGGACGCTGCCTGGACTCGAGGGCAGGTCTTATGAAGAAACCATGAGGGAGCGAGGGCTTTTCTCACTAAAGGTGTATAAGATGATGAGAGGCATAGAAAGTGAATAGCCAGAAGCATTCTCCCAGGGCAGAAGTGTCTGTGACTAAGTGGCATAATTTTAATGCAATTGGAGGAAGGTTTAGGGGAGATATCAGCGATAGGGTTTTTACACAGAGAGTGGTGTGTGTGTCGAATGCACTGCCAGCGGTGGTAGTAGAGTCAAATACGTGAGGGAAACTTAAGAGACTCTTGGATCGGCACATGGAACAAAGTGTACGGAAGCATGTAGGTTAGTCTGATCTTAGAGTAGGATAAACAGCACACCGTCGAGGGCTGAAGATCCTAACTGCATGCATTCATGTCGAACTCTGAGCTCAAAAACTGCATGAATTCATGTAAAACTGCGTTATCTCACTTTTTATATTAGAACCAAACTAAACATCATGGCCTAGACAGAGAGCCCAGGGGGCAACACCTTCACCATATTGTCTAGCTATCACCATTGATAGCAGCTAACCTGAGAATGCAACTTTAAAAAAAGGTTTTTGTGACTTACATATGAAGGAAGTGAAACTATCATGGTAGTCTAACAGATGAAAGGCTTAGCAATCAATTTTCCAATGTATAATTTCAGTTACATCTCACTGCAAATTTCTGACATAAATTCTGTGTTAGGATTGGGCCCTCCACTATCACCTGATGAAGGAAAGCTAGTGTGCTTGCAATTAAATCTGTTGGACTATAACCTGGTGCTTTGTGCTTTTTAACTTTGTTCACCCCAGTCCAACACCGACATCTCCAAATCAATACTGTTCTTTGTTCTGTATTCTATGGAAGTGCTCAAGAAGACTTGGACATTGAGGAATATTTGAGACTTGGAGCAGGTCAGCCTCGATCTTAGTGAAGGGCAAGGCAGGCTTAGGATGTGAATGACCTGCCCCTGCTTCTGATGTTCTCCCATTCTGTTATTGGAAAGTTAGTTGGTGTTATTTTCCTGGAAGGTCTTTTATGGAATATTGCAATCAGGGAGACCAACGGATTTTGTGAGCCATCGCTGGGTGAGCCTTTGGGGCTGTATTCACAGTGAATCTGGGTCTACAACATGATCAACAAATGAAGCACAAGTTACAGAGAGGGGAAGCCATGTAAAGAGAGATGAGGGACCTCTTTTATATCTAGCCTGTGTCTTCCAGTTACATTTTCCAAAGCTCCGAAACCATGTGGGACAGTCTTGAGGGACGAAATGGTCTCCTCTGTTTATGTGCACCATGCTATAACAGTTAGTAGACTCCAATAGCTCCTGTCTAGCCGGTTTGAGGGATTGAATGGAACGCAGAACCATGGGACTGAGGAAGAAGAGTGGGTCATTAGAGAATTTGAGCCTTCTCCACCAGGCATTAAGATTATGGCTGATCAGATTGTGGTCTCAGCCTCATTTTCCTGCCTGTGTCCCATTATCCGTGACTCACTTATCTGTCAAATCTTTAACTAACTCAGCTGTGAATACTTGTAATCAGAGAGGCACCCCAAACTTCTGGGGAAGAGAATTCCCATTCGAATGGCCCTTTTAGAATTTTCCCTCATCGCGTTGGGAGAATAAGAGAGTCATACAGCATGGAAACAGATCCTTTTGTCCAAATTATCCACGCCAATCTGGCATCTTAATCGGATCTCGTCCCACTTGTCAGCATTTGGCCCACATCCCTCTGAACCATTCCTATTTATGTACCTTTCCAGATACATTTTAAACGTGTAATTGTACCCGCTTTTACCACTTCCTCTGACAGTACACCCACCAGCCTCTGTATGAAAATGTTTCACATCAGGTCCCTTCTAAATCTTTGCCATTTCACCTTCACACTATGCGGTCTCGTTCTGTACGCCCCTGTCCATTCAGACTATCTATGCCCCTCAGGACTTTTTAAAACATCTGTCATATCACCATTCAGCCTCTGACAGTCCAGGGGAAAAAAAAGCCTCAACCTGTTCATCATCTCCCTGTAGCTCAAACCCTCAGGTTCCAGAAAATCCTTGTAAATCTTTTCTGCACCCATTCAAGCTTAACAACATCCAGCCTTTAGCAGAGTCAACTGATATGTACGCAGTTTTCTTAAAGTGGCCTCTCCTACATCTTGTACAAGCACAACACGCTACCCCTACTCCTATACTCAATGTTCTGACCGATTAAGGCAAGCATGCCAACTACATTCCTCAGCACTCTACCGACCTAAACTACACTTTCAAGGAACTATGAACCTTCACCCGTAAGTCTCTTTGTTCAGCAACAATCCCAAGGGCACTACCCTGCTTTAGCTTACCAAAATGCAAAACCTCACAAATATCTATATTAAACTCCATCTGCCAGTCCTTGGCTCATTCATCGTCAAGGATCCCGTTATATTCTGAGATAATGTTCTTCACTGTCCACTGCACCACGTTGGTGATGTTATCTGTAAGTTTACTAACCATGCCTCCGATAATCACATCAAAATTGTTTACATCCGTGGTGAAAAGCAGTGATCTTACCACTGATTCTTTCAGCACACCGCTGGCCACAGGTCTTCAGTCTGGAAAACAATCCATTACCTTCAATCCAATTTTATATCCAATTGGTTAGTTTTTCCTAGATTACACATAACCAAATCTTAGTAATCTGTCTACGATGAAGTACCTTATTAAATGCCTTGCTGAAGTCTGTGTAAACAATATCTACCACAGTGTCTTCTTCAATCTTCTTTTTCACCTCTTCATAATACGCAATCACATTTATTAGGCATGATTTGCATCACACAAATCCATATTGACTATCCCTAATCAGTCCTTGTCTTTCAAAATAGATGTAAATCCTATCCCTCAGAATCCTCTCCAACGAACGCCTCGGCACGAACGTTGGCTGATTGAGTCGATAACTCCCTGTGTTGTTTTGGCTTACTTCTCCCTTTTCTAGCCCCACTCCTGCACTGGCCACAAAAAAATATATAACTAAGTTGGTGATATGGCCAATGATATAGTTCTCAGAGTGCGTCAGGGTCAGTGTTAGGAACAAGTCAGGCAGATTTCTTTAATCTGCTGAAACAACACGTTTATGACCAAAAGAAATGTACTCAAACTATGATGGAAAGGGGAATGACGAGAGGATATTGCAAATATGTACATTGATATTTTGCTGAGAAACACACACAGACACACACAAAAACAAACACACAAACACGCACACATGCACGCACACATACACACACACGGATTGTCGATAATAAACTGAAAAGCAAAATATCTGCAAAGTTAACTTGAAAGAACATTGTCCAAATATGATTCGAACTCATGACCACAGGAAAAATGAGAGTTTGACCGAAATGCTGTTCTATTTGTAGAGTCATCACGTCCTACAGCATGGAGAGAGGCAGAGAGGCCCTTTGGCCCAAACTCGTCCATGCTGACCCAAATATCCAACCACACTAACCTCATTTCCCAGCACTTGGCCCTTAGCATTTTCGACATTTCCTGTCCATGATACTGCCCAAATGCCGTTTAAATATCGTCAATATAAATGCTGCAACCACGTCCGTTGGCAGCTCATTCCTTTTGTGTACCAGTCTCTGCGTAAAACAGTTTCCATCAGTTTCCCTTTCATTCTTTCCCCTCTCACCTTAAATTGATGCCCTCTCCTCCTCGATTCCCCAACTCTCGGAAAAAAAGGCTGGATCTATCCTATCCATGTAAACTTCTATAAGATCCCTCTCAGTCTCCTATTCTCTAAATAAAAAAGTCCTCGCTTGTCCATACTCTCCCTACAATTCATATGTTGAGACCTGGCAACATTTTTGTAAATTCCTTCTGCACATATTCCAAATTAAAAACATCCTTCCGATCGCAATGTGAGTAAAACTGAACACAACACTGCAAGTGCAGCCTCACCAACATCCTGTATAACTGCAACATAACTTCCCAACTGCTCTCCTCCATTTCCTGACCGATGCTTGCTTAGTGTGGCAAAAACCTTCTTCACTACCATGTTTAACTATGACCCCACTTTCAGAGAACGGTGGACCTAAACTCCATGGTCCCTCTGCTCAACTACACTCCTTAATGACCTACCAAACACCATGAAACTCCTACCCTGATCTAAATATGCCAAAATATTCCTCGGCCCACTTCTCCAGTTTGATCAAGGTCCTGCCGCAATGTCTGATATACGTCCTCACTGTCCACGATACCACCTATTTTAGTGTCATCTCCAAGTTTGCTCATCATGCCTTGTACATTCTCAAGAATATCATTGATACAGATAACAAACAGCAACGGGCCCAGCAGAGACCCCTGAGGCACTTCATGTGTCACAGGCCTCCAGTCCGAGAGCATCCTTCCACTATTACCCTCTGCTTATTACCATGAAGCCAATTGTGTGCACAATTTGCAGCTCCCATGCGATTCCAACCTTCCAGAACAGCCTATCAATGGTAACCTTGTCAAAGGCCTTAGTGAAACCCATACAGACTCCGTACACCGCCCGACCCTCATCAACATTTCTGGTCACTTCATCAATGAACTCAAACAAATTTGAGAGGCATGATCTCCGACTCACAAATCTTTCCAGTCTAAAAACATCTATTAATGATAATTACTAAAATTAATAATAACATCCAAATTATTAAACAATAATAAGATGACATTTTCAGTGGAGGATAAATTATCCATGGTATGTAATATTGGAACGTGCATCATGGATGAAGGGCAGAATAGATTTTGTACCTGTGTCATTGAACTGTGTTGAAAAAGGTAAAGGTGGCATGCTGATTCCTTAGTTAATACTGCTGCCTCATAGTGTTATGGATCAGGTTTGGTTCCAGCTTCGGGTGACTCTCTGTGTGGAGTTTGCACATTCTCACTGTATTTGTGTGTGTTTCCTCTGGGTGCTCCATTTTGCTTCTACAATCCAAAGATGCATAGGTCAGGTGAATTGTCCATGCCAAGTTACCCGTAGTGTTATGTGCATTCGTCAGGGGTAAATATAGGGCAGGGGAATGGGACTGGGTGGGTTACTGTTTGGAGGGTCGGTGTGATCTTGTTGGGCCAAATGGCCTGTTCCCATACTGTAGGGAATCTGTCAAAAAACTATTTCTAAACAAACCTTATCTTTCAAAATGCATGTTTCTCTCATCCCTCAGAATCTTCTCAAGTAACGTACCTACCACAGTTGTTAGGTTTCTTGGTCTATAGATCCCAGATTTTTCTTTGCTTCCCTTCTTGAATAATGGCATAACATTTGCTAATCTCCAATATTCTGGAGCCTAAACTGTAGCTAACGATGATGCAAAAGTATTAACCAGGGTCTCCGTAGTTTCTTTTGTAGCCTCTTGCAGTATTCTTGGATGCATCTGTTTAGGACCAGGAGATTTATCCACCTTCATACATTCTAATGCATCCAACACGTCTTCTCCTGTGATATTGACTCACCCCAAGATAACACTACTACCTTTGTTAACCTCCCTAGTCTTCATGTTTTTCTCCACGGTAAAGGCAGAGGAGAAATATTCATTGAGAATCTCGCAAATCTCCTACGGTTCTAGACGTGCATGTCCACTTTGGAACTCGAGGGGTCATATTCTCATTTCGTTATTCCTTTTTCTTTAATATACTTAAAGAACCTCTTTGGATTCACCCTACTCTTCTCAGCCAAAGCTATCTTGTGCCCCCTTTTCGCCCTCCTGATTTCCTTTTTCAGTAAACTACTGTATCCCTTGTATACCTCCAGGTATTCCCTCGATTCCAGCTGCCTGGACCTGAGCCAGGCCTCCTTTTTGCTGGTCAAAGCCTCAATATCTCCTGACATCCGAGGTTCCCTCTACCTACCAACCTTGCCTTTTACCCTTACAGTAACATACAGACCTTGAACTGTAGACATTTCACTTTTAAAGTCCTCCCACTTGCAGGAGGTCCCTTCGCCTGCAAACAAACTCCTCCAACCAACCCCTACACGCTCCTGTCTCTTTCCACCAAAATTCGCCTTGCCCCAGGTTTGAACTTGAACATGTGGAGCAGTTTTGTCCTTCTGCATTACTATTTAAAAATTAATAGAACTATGGTCACTGGTCCCGGAGTGCTCCCCCACTGTCACCTCAGTCACCTGTCCTGCCCCAGATCTTAGAGTAGGTCACGCTTCGTCCCTTCCCGAGTTGCACCCTCTACTTACTGCTTGAGGAAACTATTCTGAATACACTTAATAAATACACCCCATCTCAGTCCTTACTTCTATGTCATTCCCAGTCTATTTTAGGAAAATTAAAATCTCCTACTAATGCAATCCTATTGGCCCTGCAAGTCTCCCCAGTCTGTCTACATATTTTTGTTCCCCTAATTCCTTGTTTATTATTTGGGGGCCTATAGTACAATCCCAATACTACCACCATTCCCTTCTTATTTATTAGCTCCCCAGACAAATACTCACAGGATGATCCATCAGTTATTTTATCTGCGTTAACTACTGTGGTACTCGCCTTAATCAACAATGAAACTCCCTGTCTTCTCCTTCCACCATCTCTGTCCCGCATAAAGCACCTGTACCCTGGTACTTTAAGCTGCCAGTGCTGTCCCTCCATTAGCCATGTTTCAGTAATGGCTATAATATCCCAGTCCCACGCACCGATCCATGCCCTGAGTTCATCGGCCTTACCTGTCAGCCATCTTGCATTGAAACAGTTGCAATTTAATCCAACAGGCATTCCTTGCTCTCTGTCAATGTTTAGCCTGACCTGTCTTTTCATTTTACTGTTTCTGATTACTGTATCTCCTTCCAGCCTCGCACTTGTCTCCCTACTATTGACGATCACACACGCACCACACACCCACCCCCACCCAATCCCAGCCAATCTAGTTGAAATCCTCCCTTGCAGCAGTTGCAAACCTGCCTGCCAGGATATTGGTCCCCTTTCAGTTCAGGTACAACCCGTCCTTCCTGAACACGTCACCTTGCCCCACAACAGATACCAGTAATCCAAAAATCTCTGCCCCCTGCACCAATTCTTTAGCTACTCCTTCATCTGCCATATCCTCCTGTTCTTACCTTCACTAGCATGGAGCACTGGAAATAAACTGGATATTACCACTGTCATGGTCCTGTCTTTTCTCCTTTTCCCTAGCTCTCCACAATCATTCTGCACGATGTCATCACTATTTCTACCTGTGTCACTCTGTCCTTTGTACCAATGTGCACAATGACTTCTGTCTGCTTCCCGCTCCACCCCACCCCCCAACCCCCACTCCGCCACCCCCAGTGAGAACGTTCTGCAGCCGCTCTGAGACATCCTGGACCTGGCAAGTGGGAGGCTACACACCATTCCGGATTCCCATTTGCAGCCACCGAATCTCCAATCTGTTCCCTTTACTATCGAGTCAGATAATTACTTCTGTAGTTATTCTACTTGCACTGCCTTTTGACAATGGGATTTCTTCATGAAACAGTTGAATTTGGCTGAAATGTTTTGCTTCAGGTAATGGGAAGATTCTAATGAAACCTCATCAGGAATCCTCCATTAGTGGGAAAGACGACTGGGCTTTTTTTCACTTCACACATTGTTGTGATGAGCGATAGGGAAACAGAAAGGGAGCAATAGAATGTTTCCCCACAGATAGGCTATATTTTCCATCTGTAAGTTAAATCAGTAACGTTATCAGTCCCACACTGGACTCAGTGAGCTCTTCTTGAACATTGTCTGAACTATATGACTCCATTACATTTTTGACTCCAGGTCAGTGCGTTATTGCAGAATCAATTCATTCACAATAAATGGTCGTAATTGTTTTGAAGATCTGTTAATATGTGCTTGCATAATGTAAAAATAAGCGTTTCATGTCTTCACAATATCTGTGTTAAAATGAATATTCTTAAACTTATACAGTAATTGCTGGAAAAGCTCAGCTTGTCTGTCGGCATGTAGGAAGAGAATTCACAGTTCAGTTTTTCTCTCCAGTGACCTTTCCTTTGAAACTGACTTATTCTTAAAGAATTTCCCCAGTTTTATTCTCTTACACAAGAAGAAATATTCATCCAGTATTCACCAACTGCACTCTTCTCAAGATCTTATATGGTCAATAAAACATCCCTCACTCTCAGGCCGAACTGTTAATTCTTCATAACGTAATGTCTTCATCCCAAGAATGCGTAATGAGAAATATATTTGTGACATTTCGAAAACAATTTTGTTTTTTTTATTTTCAATTTATACAGTTATAACTACACATAATACAACAGATGTAATCTCAGCAATGCCCTGTACTGATGCAGAAAACATCCCTAAGGTCATACCCAACACCCCTTGCATGAAACAGAATCACGACATTTACCTTCCAAATCACTTGCTACATCTTCAGGTTAACTTGATGTGATTCATGTACTAAGACACACAAATCCTTCTGTAACACTGAGTTCTGCATTCTCCTTGTATTTAAATAAATTTCTGCTGTTTCTTCCTTTCCCCAAATCAGAAAAGTTCCATCATATATATTGAACTGCTTTTTTCCTGCTGAAACTTTGCTCACAGCCATCCTCCGTATGCCATTGCTTGTTGCTGTGCCCTTCCCCAATCTGTGTCCCATTGCAGACGTTCTGCACTCCCACTGTCTGTGTCGCATTGCAGACAATCTGCCCTCCGCCGTCAGTATCCCATTGCTGATGCTCTGTCTCCCCATCTGTATCCCATTGCAGATGCACTGCCCTCACCCATCAGGACCCCATTGCAGACGCTTTGCCTTTCCCCTGTCTGTATCCCATTGTAGATGCATTGCCCTCGCTCTGTCCTCCGCTGTCTGTATCCCATTGTAGATGCTTTGCCTTCCCCTGTTTGGATCCCAATGCAGACATTCTGCCCTCACCCATCAGTATCCCATTGCAGATGTTTTGCCTTCCCCTGTCTGTATCCCATTGCAGAAGCTTTGCCCTCCCCCGTCTGGATCCCATTGCAGACACTCTGCCCTCACCCATCAGTATCCCATTGCAGACACTCTTCCCTCCCCCTGCCTGTATCCCATTGCAGGCGTGCATCCCTTCCCCAGTCTGTCTCCCTTTCAGATGCTCTGGCCTTCCCCTGTCTGTATCCCATTGCAGACGCTCTGTCTCCATTTGACATCTTATTGAATGATTATCCTGGTGCATGATCAAACTGAGCTCCATCTCCTTCATCCAGTTCATTAGACTAGATTGTAATTTGTTGATGAGCTCACACAGATCCCTGAAGAATTCCACTCATTATAGTTTTCCAAACACAAAATGAGTAATGATCTCTACTCTGCATTTCCTGACAGCCACCCAGGGCGCCCCTGCTTCTGCATAACAGCCTGGGGTGATTATAGGGCGTCCCCCTGTGCTGTGTAATTTACTGAATACTTAATTCTGTTTGGTGGGGTCTGTTTGGTGCAGCCCATTTTGCCGCAGACACTTATAGACGCAGCACTATTTCAGCTCAGCTCATATTTATTCCTTTTCAGGCTTCGAAAAAAGCATTAATCTAAGCAATAAAAATAAAAATAATGTTTATTCCATTTAGTAAAAATATGAAAAAGACACTTGAGTCAGTGTATCATTGACTCAGAGTTTTATTTCAGAGCTAAAATGATAGTTGGTCTTGCATTTATTCAGATTGAAAACATTCATGAACCTATTGAACATTTGTCTGATGCGCTTCCAGATGAACTGCAACCGCTGCTGGACTGGTTCGAGGATAACTTTGGAGGTAGAAGATTAAGCAGAGGAAATGGTCGGTGTCCACCGCTTTTTCCAGTTGGAATGTGGAATTTATATGAAAGGACTTTAAACAATGAGGACAAAACAAACAATAATGCAGAAGCTGCCCACAGGAGATGACAATGCGAATTTGATGTGAAACATCCAGTTATTTGGAAATATATTGACAGTTTACGAAAAGTTCAGAGAGGAAGGGACATTTACTATGAGCATCTGATAGCAGGGCACGATATTCCATTGAAATTAAAGAAGCAGGCACAAGAATACAAACACTCGTAAGAAGTTTTGGTGAGAGAAATGATGTCGAGTATTTATGAGGGAATGCCGATAATTTTGAATGAACGTCATATTTTAGATTTTTCCTAATGAACTTATTCCGTTTACTTTTTTCTTTTTAACATCTTTACTGAAGAGAATAAACATTATTTTTATTTTTAGTCTTTCATTAATGCTTTTAACAGAATCCCCTAATCCTGAAAAGTGAGAGAGATGAGATTGGAACTGCCAGCAAGTTTAAGTTGAGAATTGCTCTTTCCTGAACATTGCTGCTTACTTGGTTGGTGGGATGTTGATGTTTCAGAATCTCCACACAAGGTGTCCTGGTCCTCTGTGGCTCTTTCCAGGATCCTCCCCACATGTCGAGGTAGTGGGTGAGGGAACAGATATCGGTCATTCTAACACCCGGCTTGGCCCTTTATGTCCTATTCCAGGCTGTTTCTCCTGGAATTGGTGAAGAGGAGGGATGGAGCGAGGGTGGGAGTGGGTACCCCTACTATTAGTGCTGGTGCAGTGGAAGGGGGAAGGGTGAGATGTCCGGAGGGAGTCTGACCACAGTGTTGTATCCATGCAGTGGTATTCGTGTGCGCGGCTATTGTGTCAGTGACAGAAAAAGTCGGGGAGGGAAGGTACGAATTCAACAGTGAGTGTGGTCGTGCTTGAGCCTTATTTGGAGATAGAGTGTGAGCCTTGGTCGGGGGTAGATGTTATAACAGATATACGATGAGTGTGAGGGAGCAGAAGAATATGGTGACACTTATCCTGGCAAAGTGGGGGGAAAGAATATTGATGCTTGTCCTGTATTGCTGACCAATTCTTCAGATCATCTCAGCGTTGAGGTGAGTCTCCCTGAACGTCTTGTCCAAGTCTATCGCTAATAACGCCACAGGCCTTTTCCATCACATCCAAAAGAATCCGTTTGGGTGAATCTTACAAAGAGCAAGGTGAAGCAAATATTAGTGTGTTATATATAAAACCCAAATCTATCACGCAAATACTTTACATCATACGTTCTGGAAATTAGGTATGTAAGTTAATGCAAGGGAAAGCAATGACATAGTGACATTATCGCTGGGCTCTTAAACCAGAGACCCAGGTAATATTCTGGGGATATGATTTCAAATCCTGCCATGGCAGATGGTGGAATTTGAATTCAATATGTATCTGGAATCAAGGGTTTATGATGACGAGGAATCCATTGTCGATTGTTGGAATATCTCATCTGGTTCACTGATGTTCTTGAGGGAAGGATACTACTGTCGTTATTTGGTGGGGCCTGCATGTGACTCCAGACTCAAGAAAACGCAGCTGACTCTTAACTGCCCTCTGGCATGGGTATTAAATGCTGGTTATCCAGTGACGCCCTTATCCTGCCAATGAGTAGCAAATAATCATGGGTGCTGCAGTAATACTGGATTGTCTCAAGTTGCACCGAAACTGCATTAACTAAGTGACTACCAATACTGTGAAGAATAACTTCCGTAAGTGTGTATCAGGTCGGTTGAACAGTATGTTGTGAACCAAACTGGAGAGCAGGTTATTTCAGATTTGGTGTTGTGTGGTCAGGAGGACTAATTAATAACCTTGCTCTGAAGCAGCTTTGGAGGAATAGTGACATCAATATGTTGCATTTTTACACGGCGTCTGAATACAATATCGAATGTTTGAACATTCTGGTCACGCATCATGGAAGCCCGGAGGCTAGAGGGTTAATTACGCTCCAGTGAATTGGGGAAGTACAATATAACATTCAATGGGACAAGCAATGATTGTGAGAGTCATACAATCCGACAGCACGGAGACAGGCCCTTCAGCCCGAACTGGTCCATTCCGAACGAAATGTCCATTCACATTAACCCCATTTCCCTGCACTTGCCCCGTATCCTTCTTATTCTTTCCTATCCGTGTATTTGTCCAAATGCATTTTAAATTTTGTGAATGTACCCGCCTCATTCCATGTGCATACCACCCTGTGTGTAAAAGAAATTGCCCCTCAGGTTCCCTTTTACTCTTTCCCCTCGGAACTTAAATTAATGCCCTCTGGTCCATGGTTGCTCAACCCTGGGGAAAAAAGACAGAGTGCATTCACTCTATCCATGCTTCCCATGATCTTATACACTTCTATCAGATCCGCCGTCAGTCTCGCACTCTAAAGTAAAAACTCCTAGCTTGCCCAACCTCTCACAATAACTCAGACCATTGAGTCCGGGCAACATCCTTGTAAGTTTCTTCTGCACTATTTCCAGTTTAATAACATCCTTCCTATAGTAAAGTGAACAACACTGAACATAACACTACCAGTATTGCATCACCAGCATCCTGTATAACTGCAACATAACTCCCTAATTTCGAAACTCATTGCTCTGACTGATGAAGGCCAGTCTGCCAAATGCCTTTTTCACTGCCCTATCTACCTGTGACTCCACTTTCAGAGAACCTTGAACCTGAATTCCAAAGTCCCTTTGTTTCAATACACTCCTAAAGAGCCTGCTATTCACCTTGAAACTCCTACCTTGCTTTGACTTTCTAAAATGCAAGAACTTACACTTATCTGTATTAAACTCCATTTGCCATTTCTCGGCCCACTTCCTCACCTGATCAAAGCACTGCTGTAACTTCTGAAATTCCTGTTTTTCTTCCTCACTGTCCACGACACCGTCTATTTTAGTGTCACCTTGAAACTGATAATTCATGCCTGTACATTCTCATCTAAATCATAGATGTGTGTAATACGTAAATATATATATAATATACATGCATAAAACAAACAGTAATAGTCCCAGAACTGACCCATGAGGCATTCCACTCATCACAGGCCTTCAGTCTGACAAGCATGCTTCCACTATTACCCAATGTTTCCTACCATCAAGCAAATTTTGGATTTGATTTGCCAGCTCCCCCTCAATTCCATGTGATCTAAACTTCCAGAGCAGCATACCATGCGGAACCTTAGCGAAGGCCTTACTGAAATCCATATACACCAGGTATACCACCAAGTTACTTGTCATTTCACCAAAGCACTCTAACAAATTTTTGAGCCATGATTCCCCATGCACAAAGCCATGCTGACTGCTCATAATCACACCCTGCCTTTCCAAATCCATGTATATCTTCTCTCTCAGAACCTTATCAAGAAACCTACCTACTAGAGATGTCAGGTTTACTGGTCTATAGGTACCAGGTTTTTCTTTGTAGCTCTTCTTGAATAAGGGCAGAACATTCGCTACACTCCAGTCCTCTTGGACCTCACCCGTTGGCTACCGATGATACAAAAGTACCAACCAAGGCCCCCGCTATTACTTCTCTGTCCTCCTGCAGTGTTCCTGAATATATCGGGTCAGGACCAGGAGGTTTATAGAAATACTGATATGTCTACTTATTTCAGGTGAAAACACCAGAGTGAGTAAGTGACTTAATGATGATTAAATTAACAAATTAAAGAAGATATTAATGACAGGAAGTGACTTCAGAAGAATTCCAGACTTTGTGGAATCCTAAGAATTCTCAGAAAATTGCAATACAGAAAAGGAGGGTCATGAAACTGATCAGGAAATCAAAAAGTGAATATGCATGCAAACAAACAGGAATACAAAGACTGCAAAAATCTACGATCTATATTTCAAAGGAATGAAAAACATAGTCAAATGTGGAAATTTGTAATCAGGAGAGACGATTATGGTTGATAACAGGGAAATTGCAAAGCAAATGACCAGTTATTTTACATCTGTCTTAATGGAGTAAGATCCAGAAAATCACCCAGAAATACGAAGTGATCGTATAAGACTTGTGGAAGTAAAGACATAAAGTCAATTCATATCAGTAACAAGGCAATATTAAACAGGCAGCTGGATTGAGCATTGCTAATCTTGACAAACCAGATGTACTTCGTACCAAAATCTTCAGAAATAAATCACAAAGAGAAGCATTAATTGCATTGTCGATGACGGCGTTTTATTTTCCTGTACATTCTGCAGAGTCTAGAAGCTGGTGTAGATAAATGTACATTAGTAAACATGATCCAAGCACGATAGATGAATGGTAGGGATCCTAGCATCTACAAAGGGAAGAAGAGATAGTGTAGAGAACTGCTGATAAATTCACTTTACATTTGTCGGGAAACTGTTGGAATCTATTGTATAGGATGTGATATTGGATACTTAGACATTAACAGCAATAATGGAGAGACTCAGTATGCATTTCTGAAAGGGACATCATACTTGACAAACTTTGGAATTGTTTGAAGTTGATTCTTACAGCATAGATAATGGGGATCCAGTATAATTGGCATATTTTAGATTATCAGAAGGCTTTCTATAAGAACTCACACAGTGAGTTCCAAAATGCAATGATGTGAAGGGTATTTGGAGGAATATATGTAAATAGAAACTTAAAGTTTGGTTTGCCTTCCTTTAAGGGAGTCAGAATATAGATGTAAAGCCATGTTGAAGCAGTTTCACAGAGTGTTGGTGAGACTGTACCTGGAATATTGAGGACAGTTTTGGTGATCAAATCTGAGAAAGAATATACTGAGCACAGAGGAAGTGAAATGGACATTATCCAGATAAATCCCTCAGATGGCGAGATTGCGTGATTAGGAAACTCCGCCTGTGTTCTTTGAGTTTCAAAGAATGAGAGTTGGGTCACTGTCAACTTCATAAAACTCACAAAACATACGACAAGTTGGAAATTAACAGATGTTTATCAGGCTGTCTAATCCACATTCAAGGCAAATAATGGCAGGATAAGGACAGACCATTGAAGACTGAAATAAGTAGGAAATTCTGCACGTGGAAGAGACTGACTAACACAGGGGCAAGGCAGGGCAAGATTACGGAGAATCCACAGACAATCTATAAGTGTGTCAAGCGGAACAGAATAAACAGTAAATAGGTAGGCCTCATTCGTGACTTGCCAAGTTGCATCTAAATCAACTTTAGTAGTAGGAGAAAGAGGGGAGTGTAGAAGGCTGTTTGTGTGACTGGAGGCCAGTGTACCACAGGCATCAGTGCTGGGTCCCTTATTATTTGTGTTTCGGCGGTGCTAGTGTTGGGCTGGGGTGGACAAATGTAAAAATAGCATAACACCAGACTATAGTCTTACAGATCTATCCGGCAGCACAAACTTTCGAAACACTGCTTCTTCATCAATGTGCACAACCACGTGATGTAACTGATGTTGAGAGATTTTTAACCTTATTATTTGTGGCATTCATAAATGATGCAGCTGTGAAAATGGATGAGGGGTGGGGTATGTAATAAATAAGTTTGTGTTTGATACAAAGATTGGCCGGGTGATTGGCAGTGAGGAGGATGGCCTTATGTTACAGGGTGATACAGATGGAATGGTCAGATGGGTGGATCAATGGCAGATGAAATGTAACTCTAATAACTATGAGATGATACACTTTGGGAGAAGGAAACAGACAGGGGAGTACTCAATGAATGGCAGCACACTAGGAAGCTCAGAGGGTGCTTCTCCACATATCGCTGAATGTGATTGAACAGGTTAATACACAATTTGGGGATGGATAGGGGAATATAAACATAGCCTTTATTCATCTAGGCATAGGTTATAAGAACTATGCAGAACTTTGATGAGGGCAAGATGGAATTCTGTGTGTAGTTCTGGGAACAACATTACAGGAAGTATGTGATTGTACTGGAGTGGGTACAGAGTATATTCACCAGGATGTTGCCTGGGATGAAGCATATCAGCTATGGAGAGAGACTGGATAAGCTCAGGTTGTTTAGTTTGGAGGAGAGAAGGCTGAAAGGTCTGTGATTCAGAAGAATAGGATTACGAGGTACATGGACAGTGTGGATAGACAGCAGCTGCTGCTTTTAGTCAAAGGGCCCCACTTTTAAAGTGAAGGGTTTGCGGTTTAGTGAAGATGTGAGAATTGTTTTTCAACCAGAGGGTGTTGAGGTCTGGAATGCACTTCTTGAGAGTGCAGTTGTCATGGTAACCTCAACCCATTAGAAACGACACGGCTGTGCACTTCAAATACTTTAAGATTCACGGCTACGGTCTTGTGTTGGAAAGTGGCCCTAATGTAGACCGTGCTGTATTTCTGGTAGTACAGAGACTTTGCTTCTGTGATTGTATGGCTGTGGAAGGTCAATCATTGAGTAGCTTAAGGTAGGAATTGACGGGTTTCTGAAGAATATCTTAACACAGTTGATAAGAGAGAACTTGAAATATTTTCTGAAAATATGTCAAGGGCAAAATTAAGAGCAAAAACGTGCAGATTTCTTACCATCTGATACCAGATAATTGAGGACAGGAAAATAGCAGAACGATGGAGCAAATACTTCAGTTATGCCTTCACAGAAGAAAATAAAACAAAAAAGAAAACTTCCTAGTAATACGAGGGAACTTTATTCTGGTGAGAAAAAGGGATAGTATGAAATTAGCAGCTAAACAGTTTCGAGAAAGTATTCGACTGAAATTAATGGGCATAGACAAAGTCAACAGAGATTTATGAAATGGAAACCATATTTGAGAAAGTGGCTTTTAGTAGAATTATGTAGAAGGTATCAATGCCATACGAATGGAATCTCAAAGCCCAAGACTATTCTGCAAATTTGAATCCTGTGTAACTCAGGCTAATATATGGTCATAGATTTAGAATGGGAGAGCTGGCAGGAAACAGTGAGTAGGAATTAAACAATGTTTTTTTTTAATGGAAGGCTGGGAGGATATAGGAAGGATCGTGGCTTGGGCTCAAGCTATTCCCAATACACATCATATCGTGGGTGTGCAGCGCAACTGCAATATTCCCAAGTCTGCTGACAGCACTAAACGATGTCAGCTTGCGAGTGGATGAGGAGGATGTAAAAAAGTTCCAAGGTGATTGAGACAAGTGGAGTAACTGGGCAAATACGTGGCAGATGGAGAGTAATGAGGGAGCTGAAATGTTGTGTACTTTGATGGGAACAATAGAATGGCGGCCTCTCATTTGAAAAAGGAGTGGTTGAAAAATGTTTCTCTATGAATGAACTTAAGCTGCATTTTTGTTCATTTCTGCATAGCCCTCCGAGTCCATGTAGGGCAGTGAGTTCTGAAGCCAGAAGTCAATACTGGGAATGGCATTGGCACGCTGACTATTGTATATAGGCCCAGCAAGTGGAGAACTGTAACTTTGAAAGGAATCTGGATCTCCCTGTACAACAATCACTGAAAGCAATATCGCAGGAGCAGAAAGCAGGTAGGAAGATAAATGCTGTATTCACTTACATTTCAGGGGGATTTAAGTACAGGAGTAAGTGTATCTTATGCAGCTGTACAGGGCCTTGGTGAGACCCCATCTCGAACATTGTGCAGTATTGTGTGCAGTTTTAGTCTGTTTTCCTAACAGAGGACAAACCTGACATTGAGGGAGAGCAGTAAAGGAAGACCAGACTGATCGCTGGGTGACAGACCTGTTGTGGGAGCAGAGTTTGGAGCGACTGGACCTGTATTCCATGGGGTTTAGGAAAATGAGTGGAAATCTCAGTGAAATATATAACACTCTGACAGGGCGAGACAGATTAAACGCAGCGATGGTAATTCCCCCGGCTGTGACGTCTAAAACAAGGGGCCACAATATTAGGTACAGACAGGCCACTTTGCATTGAGATGAGACTAAATGCCTGCACTCAGAGACTGGCGAACCAATGGTACTCTCTCCCAGATCAGGCTGTGGAACTCAAGGGCCTGAATATAAATAATGCTTTCTGGAAACTAAAGGGATAGGGAGAGAGCAGGAGTATGGTGTGAAGATAGAAAATCAGCTATCATTCCAAGTTGTTCTCTAATAACGCAGTAACTGTGTTCCTTTGCAACACTGTGTTGTAGAAAATTGTGCAATATTAATAATGGGGTCTATGGATAAAAGAGGGTAAGTGCCGATACCCGAAAAATATCAGTAAAAACCAAAAATTAAATTTGGTCTAACACACACTCGGACAGTCTAAATAAATCTTTAAATTGCATGTTGTAATGGAACAGTGCTGTAAATGTAACGCTTTCACACGACAGTCACTCACTAGTGCACTGTACCTTTCACCACAATCTTCACCAGAAAGCACGCGGGGGCTGACTGACCACGTGATGCCGATGGGGAATTCCAGTTCTCCCCAAGATTCTCGCCACAGTTTGAAATAAAGTTGTTTCTAAATATAAACTACAATTCCCAGTTTCAGGCTCAGTTTCAAGGCCTGCAGAGCGGATTGCATTCCTGTTTTAGCTGAACACAATGATTGAACCTTTTGTAGACAGAGGGATCTTGAGGCAAGGTTTGCTGTTCAGCTGGTGTCTGGCAAGGAATCGCATCACAGTGAACACGAGTTCACTTGATAGAAAAAGGTTCATTAATTGCATTGCAGCCAAATTGTATTTAATCATCACGCGTTATCGGTGAACCACCTTTACATAGAATGGAGGCGCAAAACTGGTGGGCTGAATGGACGACACCAGTTCTCATTTTATGTTTCACAACGTTTAAACATATTAAGGGATATGAATATTGTATGGGGAAAACTGCTTTGAGGAGATGTTCGGCCATTAACTAGAATAGGGAAAGCTCAATGAGTTGTATGATGTATTCCTTTCCCGATGCTTCTGTGCAGTGTGTGGGAAAGCTCTGTAAATGTTGTCACAAGCTCTCAGCTGTTAGGAAGGAGGTCTCTGCAGGGTCAACAGGATTGTGCTTCCCGTTCCCTTTTCTGATAACGAGGCTGGTGCCGGGTATCTCTCTGAGTTTATCCTTTAAGACCTCGGAGCAGTTTGATACAATTGAGTGCCTTGCTTGGCCGTTTCAGAGACCATTGAAGAGTTTATAACATGTCTGTGTGTCTGTAGTCACTTTTACGTCAGACCAGGAAAGCACGGGAGATTCACTTCCTGAACGTATACTGGGGAAGGAGATCATCGTCTATAATTGACATTGAAGAAATGATCACTATTACTGACACCAGGTATTAGATCTCGATATTTTATTAATTGTTTTTAACTTGCACCAGTTGCCAGAGAATTATCCTCGTCTGGATTAGCAATCCAATGACAATTCCACAACAGCACCATCTCCACATGGGGGCCTATCGTAAAACCACAGTGAACCGATTATTTCTGTGCTGTTTGACAGCTCTGTCAAAAATAGCCCCAACCAATTTGACTATCGTGATGGGACTGAGGGCGTGGTAATTGGTCCGATTGTAATTATTCCCTTCTTAGGGGATGGGACATAGTTGAGTAATTACCCACATTAGGAGAAAGTGAGGACTGCAGTTGCTAATTACCCACATTGCCAGGGAGATGTTAGAGTTGGAGCTGGAATGAAACAGCTTCCTGGGGTACACAGCTTGTTTTGTAGCAAAAGTCCTCAGTCCTATTGCAGGAATGGTGTCAGGGCCAAATGCCTTTGTCGTATCTACAGTGTCCAGCTGTTTCTTCATGTCACGTGCAGTGAATTGAATTGGTTGAAGACGGGCATCTGTGATTCTGAGGGCATCATAGTGAGGGTGAGGTGGGTAATCGACTCAACACGTCTGGCTGAGGATGGTGCAGATACTGCATCGTCTACATGGAAGCACAGGGCTGTTCTATCATTTAGGATGGGGATATTTGTGGAGTCCTCTCCTCCAGTAAGTTGTTTAATGGTTCATCGACTTTTATCCATGGATTTGACAGGACGACAGAGCTTAGATCTGATATGTTAGTCTTGGGCTCATCTCTCTGTCTGTATCAGATGTTAGTCCTGCTGTTCATAGTGTAACCAGTCAAGTGCGGTAGCTTTAATGGATTGTCATCAGGTTTAGGTGCACGTGATTCCGACCCAACCATGTTCACCCACACTCGTCACTGACCCATGGATCGAAATGATGGAAATGGTAGACGGATGGACTATCCTGGGGGAAAGGTTACAGATTGTCATTGAAATCTACAGCATCAGATGATAACCCAGTTTTAGCTGCAATATCTACAATTCAATACTACTGACTGGCCCCAGTTCACACCGAGACCCATTCACCCATCAGCCCTGTATTCAGTGACCTACTCTGGTTTCTGATGCGGAAATACTTCCAGTTTCATATTCTCATTCTGCTGGAAGTCTTTCCTTGTGTGACGCCTCCAATTTGTTACATAACCAATATCCATTTAAGGTACTAATCTGAATCTTTTCCTTGCAGTAATGCCATCTTCTGTATTTGAAGTGAAGGTGTTTCCTTCTGTTTTTCTCCCTGACCATGATTCAGAGCTCTGCAGTATCAGTGATGCCAGCCTTATGCAGTTTCAGAGTCAAGGAACTTGTCACCATGTGTTGCTGTTCAGTTCCCAGTGTACGGCACTCCATGTTGGACAGGATGTTTGGGCATCTTTGACAATATGTCGTTGAAAATTGTTCATAAACAGAAATTGCTGAAGAATTGGCTAAAGATGTTGCAGAATTTTCTGGAGTGAATGCAGAGCTAAACTTCCAGTTCCAGTGAACCTTCTATAAAGCTTTTTGTATTTTTATTTCCAGTATCCATAGTCATTTGTTGAATTGAAAAATTGTTCTGCGCCTATTCATTTCTGGAGAAACTCAGCAGGTCTGTCAACATCTGCAGAGAAAGAGAAACAGAGTTAGCGTTTCCAGTCCAGTGTGACAATTCTTCAAAACTGAATACAATTGCAAAATGGTATTTTAATCCCTTGCCAGAAGTGGAGGATGGGTGGCAGGAAAAAGAGGGTGTGGCAAAAGATAAATGGACTTTTCGCAGTGGGTAATGAGAAGATTCTGTATAACGGGTCGAAATTAAGGGTTACTGGGGGAAAGGGGTTCTCTTTATTGAATGCAAGATAAAGAAGACACAACCAGACAAAGTCATACGGAGACCAGGAGGGAGAATGTTGACCATGTGGTAATATATAGATCTGGCCACAGATACGTTTTCACTGTCGTGATCGCCACCTCCTTTAGACAAAGGAATTCAGGTGCTTGACTTCTTATTGGCACTAGTAAGCGTTTCATGCTGCCTTAGTATTGTAAGATGGAGAAAAACAAATCACAGTATGACGTTTGGGCTGAGTGTTGGTTACCTGTCATTTTTAATATTATTTAATTTTGCAGTGCTTATCTTTAAACACTTGTTCTTGAAGTTAGTATCAGATGGAGTGTAGAATGTTGAGGGGTGACCTTAAAGAAACATATAAAATCATGAGAGGTATGGATAGGGTGAATAGCCAAGGTCTTTTCCACAGGATAGGCGAATTCAAACATAGAGGGAATAGGTTAAAGGTGAAAGAGGGTAGATTTAAAAGGGATGAAGGGTCAGCGTTTTTACACAGAGGGCGGTGTGGGTATGGAATGCGCTTCCAGAGGAGGAGTGGGAGATGCAAGGACATCTACAACATGTAAAACGCATTTGGACAAACGTATGAATGGGAAACATTTAGAGGCATATGGACCAAATGAAAGCAAATGGGACTAGTATAGTTTGGAAGATCTGCCCAGCATGGACATTTAGAAAAGCTTCTCGCAGAGTCAGAGTGGTTTTGTGAAAGGGAAATGATATTTTGCCCTGTAAAATCATGGAAAGTATTTCTGGAGATGCCTGTAAATGTAACAAGTGGACTTGATAAAGGGGATCTGGTGGGCACCAGGCTTTCCAGAGATTTTCCACAAGGTATTACAAAACAAAAGTTCTGACACAAAACAGAAGCTCCAGGATGTCGGATACTGTATTAACGTGGGATGATGATTGTTTAACACAGAAATCGGAGATTCAGGATTAATGTATCTTTATGAGAAAGGTGTATCTGCTGGAGTACCACAAATATCAGTCCGATGGCATCAGTTATTTGCAATCTATGCTGACAGCCTGAAGGAGGGAGTTGAGTGCATTATACATCCGAGTTTGAGGATGACACTGAGAATCAAAAGGCAGGCTGTTATTTAATGGAGAGGACTTCCAGAAAAGGAACAGTACAAAGGTATTGGAGTCTTCCTGTGTATGAAACATAAAGTCAGCATGATGATGCAGCAAGGAACTTGGTTGGTACATTCGGCGGTTTCCAGGGAAGAAAGGGTTGTGTTATTGAGAATCTCTAAGATGGTGAGGCGATAATTCATTTGGGTTTAAATGAATGAGGAGTTATACTGCTGAAATATACAAGACACAGAAGGGGTTGGAGAAGGTAGATGTTGAGAAGTTGTTTCCATTGTTGGGCAAAGTGTTGAACTCGAGGACATAGATATCGAATAAGGAACATCGATTTCAATCTGAGATGCAGAGTAATGTCTTCTCTCCGAAGGTAGTGAATGTCTGGAATTCCCTAACCCAGAGAGGTGTGGAGGGATACAAGGAGTCGGCAAGAAAGTGGAGTTGAGCCCTGGAGTAGATCAGCCATGTTCTTATGAAATGACAGGGTAGCTTGAGGGGCCGATTGACCTACTCCTATTCCTATTTATTCATTTCACATGTTATGCTTTTGGACAGTAACGGGTTATTTTGCTGGAAATCGTGTTGTACAATGTTGCATTCAGAGAGGGCAGAGGATTTGTTGTTTTAACCCTAGGTGGGGTATGTAGCTGTATTCCCAGCGTATCTGTGTCTGCTACATGACCCACATCTGGAGCAGAAGTTACAAAGAGGAGAAGCCTGGAAACAGGGATTGGGGGTGGGGGTGGTGGTCACTTCCTTTTCCAGTCTGGATTTTCCAAGTAAATTTCCAAAACTCCACCTCACCATCGGAGTAGCCTCGATCTGCCTCTGTTTAGCATGTCCGAGGGCTGAATGGAACATCAGAAGATAGGGCTGAGGGACACAAGTGGGTCATTCGGCCCTTTGACACTACTCCACTAGTAAATAAGGTCATGATTCATCTCATTGTGATCCCAGCTGCACGTTTCTTTCCATGCACCATTAACTCTGATTAACCTGTCCATGGAAAATCAGACAAAGCCAGCTTAGATATAATTTAAAGATCTAGCCATCCCAAACTTCTGGGTAAGAGAATTCCCACTTGACTGAAATCCTACTTTGTGTATTTCTCCTAATTCCTGCTCTGATGGAGGTTGGAGGGTATCACTGTTTCCTTTTCTCGTCCCATTCCTCCACTGCTGACACCAAATTTTAAATGTAACCAGGTTGGTGATATGGCCGATGATAAAGTTCTCAGACTGAGTCGGATTCAGTGACAGGAACAAGTCAGGAAGATTTCTTTAGTCAGCCACATGTAACTAATATAACTAACGAATGTGCATGGTGGATCTGTGGTTAGCACTGCTACCTCCCATCACCAAGTAGCTGCGTTCAATTCCAACCTCGGGCAACCCTTGATGTGGATTTTGAACATTCTCCCCATGTCTGCGTGGGTTTCCTCCCAGTGTTCCAGTTTCCTCCCACTGTCCAAAGGTATCCAGCTTAGAGCGGATTGGCTATGCTAAATTGCCTCTAGCGCCCAGGAATGTGTTGGTTAGATAGGTTAGTCATGGGAAATGCAGGGTTACATGGATAGAGTAGGGGGGCAGGTCCGGGGTGGGGTGGGGGGATACTGTTACGAGGGTCAATGTGGACCTGATGGACGGAATGTCCTGCTTCCACAATGTCGAGATTCTATAAAAACAAGAAGTTTTACTATACAAACACCCAGAGGGTATCTATCTGATCACTCTCATCTAGGTTTTTTATGTTTCAATAACATCACCTCTCATTCCAAGAGTAACCTGTTAAAGCCTTCATAATATAAGACCCTCATCTCTGGAATACATGAAGTGAAATATCTATGAACTGCTTCCAATTTAATTATATCCTTTCTCAGGTAAGGAGACAAAAATAATCTCATACACAGCTGAAGTTAATTTTAGTTTTCTCAGTGGTGATAGTATTTGGAAATCTCTTCCCTGCAAAGCATTGGAGGCAGTGATATTGAATATGTTTGAGGCACAGACAGAAGGTTCATAAAGAATAACGGAGTCAAGGATTATCGAGGAATGGCAGGAATGTGCAGTATTGGGGAAATGCTGACAGTGTTAAAAAATCACATTGCTCCAGAACATCCAAGAATATAATGCAAAATGAAATGATAATATCGATAAAATGTTAATGGGAAATCCAAGATGGTGGCGATCTGGAAGGTCTGCTTTGTCGGGCTCTGCATCACAGCACGGGCAAAGTGCTTCCCTAACCCACTCCATCACAGCCATTTACTTAAAATGCTTAGATTTTGAAAGATTTGAGATTTGGCAGTTGTAGTAGTTTTAGTTTGTATAGTTTTTAAGCTCTATGAGACTTTGTTTATTAATGATCAGTAATTCGAGTTCTTCGTCTCTCGAGTTCAAATGTTGCTACAGTGTGTTCTGGGTAATGATGTGCTTTAATGGTGTATCTGGAGCATTAAGGGGAGCCATTAGCCAGAAAAGAGGAAAAATTTACTTTCTAGTCTTAAAAAGAGAGGGAGGATGTTGCCCTATTGCAGGAAATGCACCTTGATGACAAGGAACATTTGACTTTCCAGCAGGTCGCGTTTGATCGGGTTTATTTCTCCTCTTTTAATATTACGAGTTGGGGAGAAGCCATAATGGATAAAATGAATCTTCCATTTAACCTACTAGATTGTACTTGATACTCACGGGAGGCTCATAATCCCCAAAGCATTGAACTATGGTAAATAATACAGTATTTTGCATGTTTATTGCACCCCCTCCCCACCCCCCATCCCCCCCCCCCCACCCCACCACACCCCCGGCCCACCCTCTTAAAATCCTGGTAGATGCATTTTCCAAATTCAGTTATCTTGCATCGTGGCACATTATTGTAGAAGATTTCAACTTTCTTATGGACCCCACGGTGGAAAGAATGTCCTAAAGTGCCCCAATACCCTCGTTATAATGTAAGCAATTAGTGGATTTGTGTGCAGAAAGAGAGCTGGTGGATGTCTGGAGGCAGATCCACATCACAAGTAAGGATTTTATTTTCTTCTTTTACCGGCATAAATGCCACACGAGGGTTGATATCTTCCCCATTCCTGCAACAATCTTAGATTCGGTGACATCCTGCACAATTGGGAATATTACCATTTCTGACCATGAAGCAGTATACTTATTGATTAAGATTAAGGGCAATATAACAACTTCGAGACACGAGCGAATCAATCTTTTTAGTATTAAGACTAGTTGGTTAATTGAGTATTTAGATTAGATTACTTACAGTGTAGAAACAGGCCCTTCGGTCCAACAGGTCCACACTGACCCGATGAAGATCAACCCACACAAACCCATTCGCTGACATTTACTCCTTCACCAAACACTACAGGCAATTTAGCATGGCCAATTCACCTGACCTGCACATGTTTGGACTGTGGGAGGAAACCGGAGCACCTGGAGAAAACCCACGCAGACACAGGGGTAATGTGTAAACTCCACACAAACTGTCACCTAAGGCAGGAATTGAACTGGGGTCTCTGGCGCTGTGAGGCAGCAGTGCTAACCACCGTGCCACCGTGCCACCCACTGCAATGAATTCAGATCTTTCTTAACCATTAATTCAGATCTAACCAGTAAAACCATCCATTCGATGGGAAATTGCTAAGGCTTCTGCCGAGGGAATAATTAATCCTTAGGATGTCGCAGAAGGGGGAGCAGGAACGCTGGTTTGAGGCAGAGCTGAGGCCAGCCAAGAAGGCATACTGTGATAGACCCTCACAATGCTTCAGTCTACAGTGAATTCCACGCTCACACAGACAGCCAGGAAGGAACTTACTTTTGCAAAACAAAGGCTGTTTGAACATGGTGATAAGCCAGGCAGGTATTTATTCTATCTTGCCAGGAAAACGAACGCCCCTCTTAAGCCATTACCTCAATTAGGGAAGGTACTGGGATTCTTACCTTCAATTCCAAAAAGATTGATGTCCCCTGTCCGAGATTTTTCACCAAATTATTTCAGCCTGAACATTTTGAGGAACGATGGATTAAGATGGAATCATTTTTCAAGAACCTGGGTCTTCCAGGAGTAACCCCTGAATAAGTGTTGTGGCTTAATGCACCATTGTTAGCACGGGAAGGTGTGAAGCAACTTCAGAATGTAAAGGTGCACGTTCCTGACGGATTTCTGAGTGAGTTTTATAAATAATTTATAAACCTATTGTCAGGGCTGATGTTTAATATGTTCCATCACTCATACAGTCACGAACCCCTCCCTCCATCCTTAAGAGAGGCTCATATCTCTCTGATGCTGAAGAAATGAAGACCCCGGAGGATTGTGCTTCTTACACGCCAATCTCACTTTTAAATGTTGGTCTCAAAATCCCGTCTGAAACCCGTGCATTAAGGCTGGAAACTTTGCTCCCTTCCATTACCAAAGAGGACCAAACAGGCTTTATAAAGGGCGGCAGATTTTCCTACAATGTTAAGTGGTTACTCAATATGATCCAAGAGTGTCAACATCAATCTGTCCAGGGATTATTGATCTCTTTAGATGAGAGAAAGCAGTTGATTGGGTTGAGTGGCCGGATCTCTTCTGTATATTAGAACGGTTTGGTCTACGCAAAGTTGTTATCAAGTGGGTGAGGGTCATTTACCATGATCCTCTGGCTGCAGTTCTCAGTAATGGTGTGCCAACCAGTAATATTAATATTTCTCCAGGCAGCCGACACCTTTCACCATTGTTGTTTACGTTGGGGATTGAGCCACTGGCGGAGGCCATCTGTAGGGATGTCAACATATCTGCCCTAAAGGTGGGATGTAAGTCACAAAAGATTACATTGTATGCAGATGAGGGTGTTATGTTTTTTGTCAAATCCCGCAATTTCGGTAGGTCATGTGATGCAATGCATTAATTCGCTTGTTGCCTTTCCGGGCGATAAGATTAATTTTAAAAAGTTGGAGGCCATGCCGATGGGAGGCCTTAAGAAAATACCTGATACTGAGGCTAAATCCTGGTTTCCTTTTAAATGGTCACGGGGGTGGTTTCCCTATTTCAGTATATTCATTACATCTGTCTTTGATCATTTATGTAACGTAAACTATGTCGATTTGTAGGACAAAATTAAACAAGACCTTCAAACACGGGAGGAATTTCCAAAATCCTGGCTAGGTCGGATAGCTGTTATTAAAATGAATGTCCTTCCTCATTTCCTACACCCCGTGTGAATGCTTTTTTTTGATGTTTCCCAGACAAATGAGGCATATGGGCTGCACTGTGGCACAGTGGTTAGCACTGCTGCCTCATACTGCCAGTGACCCGGTTCACTTCCCACCTCAGGCGACTGGCTGCGTGGAGTTTGCACATTCTCCCCGTGTCTGCGTGGGTTTTCTCTGGGTGCTCCGGTTTCCTCCCACATTAGAAAAATGTGCAGGTTAGGTGAATTGGCCACGCTAAATTGCCCATAGTGTTAGGTGAAGGGGTAAATGTAGGGGAATGGGTGTGGGTGGGCTGCGCTTCGGCGGGTCGGTGTGGACTTGTTGGGCCGAAGAGCTTGCTTCCACACTGTAAGTAATCTAATCACAGTTTTTTTTTGAAAAAAATGGCTGGTTTAGCTCTTTTATTTGGCACCATAAGCGATTCTTTATCAAGCTAACAAAATTGCAACTGCCCCAAAAATTGTGTGGAGTTGATCTCCCCGATTAATAGCAATCAATTAAGTTTTTTTTCAACGTATTTGAGTGCCTGGGCCGCTGCGGTCTTGGCGTCAATATGGCTAGACATTGAGCCCTCTCAAACAAAGTGAACCCTTTTAGTCTGTCGTTCTTAGATAAATTGACAACGTTTATGGAGTATTGTCAGAAACTAATGATGATCAATACTGTTAAAGCATGAAGGACAATCCGTCAGATTGAGGGCAATACAGCCAAAACCATGTTTCTTAACCCGGATAATTGGTATACCAGGTTGTCAATCAGGGATAATGGATTCCAGGTGTCAACTATGGGCAGCGAGGGGGATACCTTGCTCGGGTGATTTAGAATTAGTAGAAGCCCTGCAGTTTGAAATCAGCTCCTTGGGCCCAGCAAGTCCACTTCAACCCTCTGAAGAGTGACACACTCAGACCCATTCCCCTACCATTCTATATTTACCCTGGTTAATGCCCCAACTTACAGATCCTGGAACACGATGAGCGATTTAGCAATGACCAATTTATCTAACCTGCACATCCGCGTGACTGTGGGAGGAAACCTACGCAGACACAGTTGAGAATATACTAACTTCGGACAGCCAGTCACCCAAGGCTGGAACCAAACCCATGACCCTGGTGTTGTGAGTCAGCAGTGCAAACCACTGAGCCACCACGTGTTACTTGAGGGAGAAACAATTATATCATTTGGTCAAATAATTCGTAAGTATGGGCTACCTAGTAGAGACTCCTTCTGTTTTTTTCCAAATTAGAGATTTGATTAAAAAATTACTTTTAACAGACACTTATAGATCCGATATAGAGAAGTGGGTTCTTACTGCTAAGAATACACTCTCTGACAGTACCCTTTATCATTAGTTGGATAGTGTCCGCTCAGACAAGACTGTGCAGCTTCGTGACGTCTGTGCGAGAGAGTCGGGGTTTAGATCTCTTCGGAGACATGGGAGAATATTTGTGAAAATGCTCGAAGGATTTTGATCTGAAATAGGACCCATTCCATGCAGTTGAAAATTCTTCAAAGGGTCTATCTGACCCCAGATTTTCTCTCAAAATTCAAAGTGGGATTATCTTCAGCATGTCTTAAATGCAGAATGACTACAGGCACTCTTACTCATTGCATGTGGTCCTGCTGCAGGCTTCGTATATATTGGAGCACTGCGTTAGTTGTGCTAGAGTGGGTCATGGGGACCGAATTGGAGATGGACCCGGTTTGTCTTTTCCTGGGCCTGCCAAGAGTATCTTACACAGATGCACATCGGAAAAAAATATATCCTTACTTTCTGGGCTAGGGAAAATATTATGTTGTGTTGTATGTCTGAAAACTCCACGGATCTGTTGGGACTTTTTAAACTCATCATGGAGAATATCCCTTTGGACTTTCACACCAGCATGGTGCAACAAAAAAAAACAGAGATTAATATAAGTCATAGAGTCATAGAGTCATAGAGATGTACAGCATGGAAACAGACCCTTTGGTCCAACCCGTCTATGCCGGTCAGATATCCCAAACCAATCTAAACCCACCTGCCAGCACCCGGCCCATATCCCTCCAAACCCTTCTTATTCATTTACCCACCAAATGCCTCTTAAATGTTACACTTGTATCAGCCTCCCCGACATCACCTGGCAGTTCATTCCATACATGTACCATTCTCTGTATGAAATAGTTGCCCTGTAGTTCTCTATTATATCTTTCCCCTCTCACCCTAAATTTATACCCTCTCGTTTTGACGCCCCGATCCCTGGGAAAAGACTTTACCTATTTACCCTATCCATGCCCCTCATAACTTTGTAAAACTCTATAATGTCAGCACTCAGCCTCCGACGCTCCAGGAAAAACAGCCCCAGTCTGTTCAGCCTCTCTCTATAGCACAAATCCTCCAACGCTGGCAACATCCTTGAAATCTTTTCTGAACCCTTTCAAGTTTCACAACATCTTTCCGATAGGAAGGAGACCAGAATTGCACGCACTATTCCAACACTGGCCAAACTAATGTTCTGTACAGCTGCAACATGATCTTACAACTCCTGTACTCTATACTCTGACCAATAAAGGAAACGCCTTCATCACTATCCTATCTACCTGCAACTCCCCTTTCAAGGAGATCTGAAACTGCACTCCAAGGTCTCTTCCTTCAGCAACACTCCCTGCGACCTTACCATTAAGTGTACAAGTCCTTCTAAGATTTTCTTTCCCAAAATGCAGCACCTCGCATTTATCTGAATCAAACTTCATCTGCCACTTCTCAGCCCATTGGCCATTTGGTCAATCAGAGGTGACCCTCTCCGCTCTCCACTACACCTCCAATTTTGATGTCATCTGCAAACTTACTAATTGTACCTCTTATGATTGCATCCAAATCATTTATGTCAATGACAAAATGTAGTGAATTCTGCACCGATCCTTGTGGCACTGAATTTGTCACAGGCCTCCAGTCTGAAAAACAACCCTTCACCATCACCCTATGTTTTCTACCTTTGAGCCAGTCCTGTATCCAAATGGCTAGTTCTCCATGTATTCCATGAGATCTAATCATGCCATTCAGTCTCCCAAGGGGAACCTCATCAAAACCCTTACTGAAGTCCATATAGATCACATCTTCCCCTCTGCCCTCCTCAATCCTCTTTGTTACTTCCTCAAGAAACTAAATCAAGTTTGTGAGACATGATTTCTCACGCACAAAGCCATGTTGACTATCCCTAATCAGTCCTTGCCTTAACAAATACAAGCACGTCCTGGCCCTCATGATTCCCTCCAACAACTTGCCCATCACCAACGTCAGGCTCACTGGTCAAAAGTTCCCTGGCTTGTCCTTAACACCCTTCTTATACAATAGCACAGCGTTAGCGAACCTCCAGTCTCCAGCACCTCACCTGTGACTATCCATATTACAAATATCTCAGCAAGACGCCCGGCAATCACTTCTCTAGCTTCCCACAGAGTTCTGGTGTCACCTGATCAGGTCCTGGGGATTTATCCACCTTTACCCGCTTCAAGACATCCAGTACTTCCTCGTCTGTAATATCGATATTTTGCAAGGTGTCACCATCTATTTCACTACAATTTATATCTTCCATATCATTTTCCACAGTAAGTACTGATGCACAATACTCGTTTAGTATCTCCCCCATACTTCATGTGCTAGGAAGAATATTCTGTTGTGTTGGATGTCTGAAAACCCTATTGGGTCTATTGGGTCGTTGTAAGCTCGTCATGGAGAATATCCCTTTGGACGTTCTCATTAGTATGGTGCACCGAAAAGCAGAGATTTATGTAAGATATGGCAACCCTTTCTGGATTACCGCGATGCAGGCTTATTTGCCACTCTAAAACGGTCTTTTATATAGCCATGACGATTTTGTCTAATGAATCACATCTTAGGAACTATGAACGTATGAATGTGTATCCGTTGATGCTCTCGAAGAACGAGAGCTATCACTTTGTTATTATTTATTTATTATTTATTGTTTATTTTTGTTTTCTTCTGTCCGTTTTGAGACTTTAACTTATTTTGTATATACATGCACATGGGTGTAATTTTGTTCAGTTATTTGAGTTGTTTTGTTATTCGTTTAATATAATAATAAAAATATATTTTTCAGTAAAAAATTTTGCTAAAAATTAAAATGCTAATATGGATAGATTAGAGTCCCAAATATCTCTCATTAGAGAGACCACTCGTGGTGGTTTATGTTGAAGGTCACCACACGGGTGAAATGGTAAGGTTGAGAGAGGATCCCCTTCATGATAACCTCTGGGGAATTGAACCTGCGCTGGTGGCCTCCCTCTGCATCACAAACCAACCATCCAACCAACTGAGTGGGAGACTGTGTAACTGCTACACACAGAATCAGCCGCAGAAAAAGGGCAAGAGAAATTTTAATGACAAGGAAAAAGGTGTATTTGATACAAAAATGTTCTCTGCTAGAAATTGTATTTTATAATGAGACAAGTGTTTGGAAGCCGCCTTTGGCTGAATACAATAAGGTGAGACAAGTGAAATAACCAGAATGACTAATTGTGATTGGATATCGATAACCATAAAATAAGTCCATGTTTTTGATTGGTCTGTGGAAAGCTTGCTGGCTGTTGCATGAATTTATAAATCAGATGAAATATATTGAAAGGAGAGTCCATCCCCATGAGAAATGCCTTCTGAACACATGCTAGAAGAAACCCGGGGTATGAAGTGTCTGAGAATCGTCTGCTCGGTAACAGGAACCTGGGGGTTGAATGACTGAAAGTTCATGTAACATGGAGCTCAGAAAACCATCAGATCACCCCCAAACGTATTGAATGTTGGAGCATATTTGAAGGACTGAATGGCCTCATGATTTATTTTAATTGTGTGTCATTTGAAAAACGTACATCCCTACTCCATCCTCTTACGTGTTACACACTGGGGCACAGCCGTTCACCTGAAACTGGGAATAAGTTGGAACAATACCTGGAACATTCCATAATTGGCATTCCCCAGAATATTCTATAACTATGTGGGGGGCATTAGAAAGGCAAGAGAGAAAGAGAGGGAAGGTGCTGCATGCAGTAGTGAGAGTGGTGGAGCATGAGCCTTGTTCGGGGGTCGGTGCTATAACAGATATACAGTGAGTGTGAGGCAGCAGATAGAATGCGGTGACCCTTAACCCTCCAGACTGGGGAAGGTTATTGATGTTTGTACTGTATTGCTGGACATTTCTTCAGACCGTAGATACTGCACTGAGCTGGGTGGAGAGAGCAGACCATGCTCGGTGGGTCTGGTAGTGTGGCCCCCTCTGGGAAGAGAATGGTCCCCTTTTGTACTTGCCCATCCACCAGGACCTCCATGTTGCTGTCGACAAACCGTGGTGTAATTTCCCCTTCGCTGCCATGCTTGGGGAAAATGTGCAGGGCAGCTCCAAACTGAGAAAGCGCAACCGTGTGCCGATCGGCCTTTTAAAGATGGCACCAGTGTCAGTGATCACAGAATATCCAGGGGCATCCAGGCGATTGTGAGTACCTCCAGTCATGATGGGTGGCAGAATCGGGCTGGCATTGTATGAGAGGAACACTATGGAGTGGGGTGGCTAGTTAATGAGATGAGTTTGGTAAGATAGCACCAGGAAACTAGCTCGGCCTCGTGCAGACAATCCCTCTGTCACACTTAATTAAAATGTCACTGCGACAGCTTTTTGTTAGATTCAGCCCAGTGAGGCGAAGACTCTGCTGTCCTCATTCGCAGGTACAAAGCTGCAGAACAAATGCTCATCCAAAGCTCTCCATCGCCTGAACTCACAGCAATATCCCTTTCACTCATAATTCTTCGAAATACAGACCCGTGTTGCATGATACTATAGAAATGTCTTCATTCTGAAACCTGTGAACATATCCCTCCATGTCATTTTATCTCAGTCTCCCCCCACCCCACCCCACCCCCCCCGCATCCTATCTTCTCCCCAAAACACACTCATTTACAGTCATATTGAACGAGACTGCCAGTATGACTGGTCATTTGGCCTAGCTGGTCCATGGCAACCAAAATGTACATCCAGACTCACCCCATTTCCCTGCCCTTGTTCTGTATCCCTCTAATCCTTTCCTATCTGTGTATTTGTCCAATTGCCTTTTCAATGTTGTTATTGTACCAACCTCAATCACTTCCACTGACAGCTCAGTCCATATGCGTACCACACTCTATGTAAAAATGTTGCGCCTCAGTTTCCTTTTTATAACTTTATCCCTTCCAAACATTAATGGATGTCCTCTAGTCTTCGATTCACCAAACTTGAGAAAGACGTTTGAAGTATTCACCCCATGCACGCCTCTCATGATTTTATAAGGGCTACACTTCTATAAGAACCCCCTCAGTTTCCTAAGCTGTGAAGAAATGAGTTCTAACCTGTCCAACCTGTGCCTATAACTTAGAGCTTATAGCCCAGGAAACATCTTTGGAAATTTGTCTGCATACTTTCTAGTTCAATAATATCCTTTCTCCAGCAAGATGAACAAAACTGAACACAATACTCCAACTGCAGCCTTACCAACATCCTGTACAATTGCAGCATAACGTCCCACCTTCTATACTCAATGCGTTGATGAAGGTCAATGTGCCAATAGCCTTCTTCACTGTCCTGTCTATCTGTGACTCAAATTTCAGACAACCGTGCACCTGATCTCCAACGACCTTTTGTTCCACTACACGCCTTAAGGCGCTATCATTCGTCGTTAAACTCCTACCTGGATTTGACTTTCCAAAATGCAAGACGCCACACTTATCTAAATTAAACTCCATTTGCTATTTCTCAGCCCACTTCCCCAGCTGATCAAGGTACTGCTGCAATTTCTGATAACGTTCCTCACTGTAAATGATCTCTCCTAATTTAGTGTCATCTGCAAACCTACTAACGTTGCGTTGTGCACTCTGGTCCAAATCATTGATATAGATAACAAACAGCAATGGGCCCAGGACCGACCACTAAGGCACTCCACTAGTTACAGGCCTCCAGTCTGACAAGCATACCTCCACCATAGCCATTTGTTTCAGAACATTAAGCCAATTGTGTCGCCAATTTGCCAGTTTACATTGGAGACCATGTGATCTAACCTTCTAGAGCGGCCTACCATGTGGAACTTTATCAAAGGCCTTACTGAAATCCATATAGACTATGTCCACCATCTTTCCTCATCAACCTTTCAGGTCACTTCCTCAGAAATCTCTATCAAACTTTGTCAGGCATGATCTGCCACGCACAAAGCTATGCTGACTGCTCCAAGTCAAACTCTGTCTTCCCAAATGCATCCATATCTTATATCTCCGAACCTTCTCTAGTGGTTTCCGAAACAGATGTGAAGCTTACTGATCTATCTTTCCCAGACTTTTCTTTGCAGCCCTTCTGAATAAGGGCACTACATTTGCTACTGCCCAGTCTTCCGTGACCTTGCCCCTGAACTACCGTCTCTCGCCTTGTGCAGTGCTCTTAGATATATCTGGTTAGGACCAAGAGATTTATCTGACTTTATGCATTCTAATATGTCCAACAACACCTCTACTGTGATATTGACTGTACCAAGATATCGCAACTAACCTCCCAAAGTTCACAGGTCTTCATGTCTTTCTTCATGATAAACACAGAGGGGAAATTGAGGACCTCACCCATCTCTTGAGGTTTTACACATGCATGCCCATTTTGGATTTTAAGGCGTCCTATCTCTCTCTAGTTGTTCTTTTTATTTGCTATACTGAATTTGGATTCATCTTAATCTGCTCAGCCAAGGCTATCTCATACCCCATTTTAGCCCTGCTGATTTCCTTCTTCAGTAAACTACTGTAACCCCAGTGTACCTCCAGACATTCCCTTGGAACCAGCTGCCTGTACTTGAGTGACGCCTCCTTTCTTTCTGGTCAGAGCCTCAATATTTCTTGTCTTCCAGGGTTCACTCTTCCAGCCTCACTTTCCCTTCACCCTCACCGGAACATGCAGACCTTGAACTCGAGCTATCTCACTTTTGAAGCCCTCCCACTTGCCCTGAATCATTCTATCTGGTTACACACTACTCCAATCAAGCCCTGCAATGCCCTGTCTAATTTCAACAAAATTCGCCTTGCCCCAGTTTAGAACTTGAATCTGTGGGCCAATTCTTTTCCCTACCATAACTATTTTAACATTAATACATCTCTGGTCACTTTTCCCAATATGCTCCCCCACTTTACCTCCGTCACCTATCCTGCCCTGTTTCCCAACAATAGGTCGAGTTTGTCCCTTCCCGACTAGGACCCTGTACATGCTGCTTGTGGAAGCTTTCCTGAACACACTTAACAAATTACGTTCCACCGAAGTTCTTAACCCTCTGGAAATCCCAGTCTATGTTAGGATAATTAAAATCACCTATTATGACAACCCTATTGCTCCTGCAAGTCTCGCCAGTCTTCCTGCATATTTGTTCTTCTAATTCCCATTGATTATTTGAAGGCTTATAGTGCAACCACTAGAACGTTACCAACCCCTCTTATTGTTTGCATCATTTACAAAATCTCATTGGATATTATCTCAGTTATTTCATCTTTAAATACTAGAGTGATACGCGCCTTAATCAAAACTATTGGTATTTAAATTGTTTCCATTTACATCTCTTCCTCACAGTGACTTTCACATTTGCAGCATCCCTTGTCAATGCATATTGGAGATATGGAGCTGTAAATGGATGGGAGCTGCACATCCTGTCAGTTCCAACATTGGTCGCAAGTTTCCCCACACTGAGCTGCGATCTAACACAGTGTTACCGAACAATGCAACAATCTGGGTTTATATATGAATGATCCAGTGCGGACTGCTCAGCCCCCCCATGCTGGACATTTAGCCCAGGATTATAGATCAAGCATTGGTGTGGGCTGCACAGAGTTTCACTCTGCACATAGCTGAGTTGCATTCAGCAGTACACTAGCCGGATCTACACAGTGCTCCATCCTGAATATGTAATGGTTATGTGAGTTAGATTGCGAATGTGAGAGAACTAAACATCCGGCTATGCCTTTATTTTTGTTTTAATTCTTGTGATTGGACCCTTCAAATCCTGACTCATCCAGTTAGACCCGACCCTCTGGATGAGTCATGGTAACTGTTGTTACAGCATCTGGGTCTGCAACATGACCAACAAATGGAGCAGAGGCTGCAGAGAGGGGAAGCTCTGTAAAATGGAATGAGGGAATCACCATCAGATCAGCTGTGGTCTTAGTGAATGGTGGGGCAGGATTGAATGGACCACTGATGCAACTTATCACATATTTCTGTTTGTTCCAAGCAAACTCCCCTTCTCTCCCAGTGTCCCATACTGATGGGGACTGAGTCACCTCCTCCTGTTCCTGCGTAACAGGATCCTCGGGCCTCACTAGCCTCCAGATTTCCCTGTGACCCAGTTTTGAGCAGTTGAATAACTGGCTCCTGTTCCTGTGTCTCAGCCTCGATCAGTTGAGTGACTGTCTCCTGTCCCTGTGCCCCAGTTTCAAGCAATTGAATGACTCCCTCCTGATCCCAAGTTTTGTGAAAGTAGATGTCCTCCTCCTGCTCCTGAGTAACAGGCTCCAGTAGCTCTGTGCTCACCTGCTGCTCCTGTGGAATGGAGGTGAGGGACTGAATGGCCTCTTCACATTCTTTACAGCTTTTTCTTGACTAAACGCCTTTCCCCTGTTTCTGTAAAGCACCATCAAAATCTGAATGATGTATTTTTGTATTTGACTCTCTGTGATTGAGCAAACAAGCCGATTGGCAAAATTCAGATGCTGAATGGCCTCCTCCTGTTCCCGTGTTATACACTGAAGGGTCAATAGACTCTCAGAGATGTACAGCACGGAAAAAGATCGTTCGGTCTGGTCATCCATACCGCCAAATATCCTAAATTAATCTCGTCCCCCTTGCCAGCAATTGGCCCATCTCCCTCTAAACACTTCCCATGCATGTATCCATCCAAATGCCTTTTAAATGGTGTAACTGTACCTGCCTCCACCACCTCTATTGTCTGTTCAATCCATAGACACAGCGGTCTCTGTGTGAAAATGTTGTCCCTCATTTCCCTTTTTAAATCATTCTCCTCTCACCTTAAAATTTTGTCTTCTAATTTTGGACTCGTCTATCCTTGGAAGACATTGACTCTTTACCTTATCTATTCCCTTCATGATTTTATAAACCTCTTTAAGGTCCCCCCTCAGCCTCAACACTTGAAAATAGCCCCAGCCTATTAAAACTCTCCCTGTAACTCTAACCCTCCAACACCTGTAACATTCTTTTACAGCTCTTCTGCACCCTTTCAAGTTTGACAACGCCTTTCCGAAAAGTGGCCAAACCAATGTCCTGCACAGATTTAACATGTCATGCAAATGCTTCGACTCAAAGCACGCACCAATAAAGGGAAGATCACCAAATGCCTTCATCACTGCGCTGTCTACCTGTGACAGCACTTTCAAGGAACAGAGAACCTGCACCACTAGTCTAACTTTGCTGCCTCACAGGGCAGCGAAATGGGTTTAATTCCATCCTTGAATGACTCGCTGTGTGGAGTTTGTACATTCTCCCCGTGTCTGTGTGAGTTTCCTCCAGGTGCTATGTTTTACTCCAACTGTATAAAGATATACAGATAAGGGTAGATTGGCCATGCTAAATTGCGCACCATACCCAGGGATGTGTAGGGGAGGTGGATTAGCCATGGGAAATGCAGGCTCAGAGGGATAGGGCAGGTGTTTGTCCAGTGGGATACTGTTTAGAGGTTCGGTGTGGCCTCGATGTGCCGAAAAGCCTGTTTCCTCACTGTAGAGATTCAATAATTTCAATGGAGTTCTCCTTCACTGGCAGCTTTCGACAGGGCACTACCTGTAAGTCTTACCTTGATTTGTCTTGCCAAAATGCAACACCTCACATGTAACTAAAATATACTCTATCTGCCACTCCTCTGTTCACCTAAAAAGGTCCCATTATCGTCTGAGAGATCATTCTTCACTGTCGACTACACCACCAAATTTGGAATTATCTACAAACTTACTGACCATACTTCATATACTCAAATGTAAATGATTTGTATCAGTGACAAAAGGCAGTGGACCCACGATTCATCTTTGCGGCACGCTACTGGTCACAGGTCTCCAAGTTTAATGAACAAATGACCATTGTCACGCCCTGTCTCCAATATTGAAGAAATTTTCGGATCTAAATGGCGAGGTCTCCCTGGATCCGAGGAAGTCTAACCTTGCCAACCAGTCTACCATGTAGAACATTTTGGTAATCTTACTTAATTCCATAAAGACAACATCCACTGTCCTGTCTTCATCAATCATCTTCATCACTTCCTCAAAAGATTACACCGAGTCAGTGAGACGTGATCGCCAATGTACAAAACCCTCTTCAGTCCTTGTCTTTTCAAATACATTTACATCCTTTCCAACAAAATCCCCTCCAACGATTTAGTCACCATTGACGTCAGGCTCACCGATCTATGGTTACCTGTTTTCTTTCCCTTACTTTTTAAATAATGACACTATGTTAGCTGCCCTCCAAACTTTTGACACCTCACCTGTGGAAATCAATGATACAAATATTGCTGACCAATTTCTTTCCTAGCTTCTCGCAAACATTTGGGACACAACTGATCAGGTCCCAGGGATTTGTTCACCTTTATGCGTTTTAAAATGTCAAACACCTCCTTGTACAATAGACACTTTTCAATGTTTCACTGTATATTTATTCATTCTCTCGCTCTTGTAACCTCCTCCTCATTAAATACTGAGGAGAAAGTTTTGTTTCATATCCCTCCAATCTCGGGTGGTTCCACACATCGGTAGTCTTACTGATCTTTAAGGGGCCCAGTTCTCCCCCTAGTTAATCTTTTACCATTAAAGGATTTGAAGAATTTCTTCAATGCCTCGTTAACCCTATTTCTAAAGCCATCTCATGTCCACATTTTTCTGGCCCGAATTCCCTGTTGACTATACACTTATTGCCCTTATACTCCTCTCGGGATTCACTTGATCTCAGCTCTGTTTACCTGACATATGCCTCCTTCCTTACCTTGACCAGAGCATCAATATATCTAACCATCCAGCACTCCCTGCACTCACCACCCTTGCCCATCTCACTAATAGGAACACGTTGGCTCTGGCCTCTCTGAAACCACATTTTGATGGCCTTGCATTTCCCAACCATCCCTTTCCCTGTGAATAGGGTATTCCAATCAGCCTTTCACAGGGCTCGCCTAACACTTTCAAAATTGGCCTTGTTCAAAGTTAGAACTTTAATGTTTACATCAGGTATTTCCTATTCCACAACTAATTTAAAACTAATATTTATGTGAAACAGACTTGAAAGTTAAATCAACACTTCCTGCCCCTCTATAACGGGCTCAAAAGTCTGATTAGGCTCCTCATGTCCCTCTGTAATCGATTCAAGAGGCTTAATGGCCTCCTCCAGTTCTTCTAAACACACTCGAGAGGCTGCATGGCCTCCTCCTGTCCCTGTGTAACAAATCCGAGACACAACAACCTGTGGATTACGAGCAGCCGTTAAACTATATCTGATGGAGGTCCATCCTTTCTCAGTTACAGAAACACAGACAACACAATGTACTGCAGGTGCCCTCTCAGTTACACTTTATGCAGCTGCAGCAACACATCTCTTTGTTCTGAATGATTCTGTTGACAAAATGTGCCAATATTCCAGCTTTCCACCTTTTCAAGTAGCAACAGGCTAATATGGGCTGATTGGTCTTCTCTTATCCCTCTGTAAGAGGCCCATAGGGACAGAATTGCTTCGGCCTGTTCCTGAGCAGCAGTCCCAATGCTCTATCTCAAGGTTATGAAAGGATTTGACAACAGGGCATCAACACCAGGAGTGGCCGCACACTGGTCAAGAAGTACCGTACTTTGGATTCAGGTATCTAGAAACTTACCCACACCACCCCCCCAACATTTTTAATGCAGCCAATCTGTTATTTTATAACGACCTCCTTTCATAAACAGAATGGAACATACATAGACCCCTGCAGTGTTCTGTTAATACTCTCATATACAAGGAAAAAAAGATATAAAATATTGAAAGATTTATGGTCCATCCCTCAGCAACCCTCATCCATTGCATCCAGTATATGAAAAGTGATTTATTGAATAGGTTAACTGAGCCTATTTGTTCAGTGACTGCGATTAATGCCAATCTCCATGGATTCTAATTATCCTGGTGGAGGGTTTCAATCTTTTAATGATAAATGGGCTCCGTTCAATGTGTCAACCCGTAACATGAGCGGAGCATCACCGACAGCACTGACAGGGATCAGCAGATCCAGAGAGAAGGGGAGGAGATATCAGAATCTGTGAACATGAGACTGGAATGTTCCAACAATGGATCAGAATCTGAGAACATTAGACCGGAATATTCCAACAATAGACAGGAGCTTAGCCGAAATTGGTGTTAAGACCTCTTACCAAATTAGACCTCTTACCAAATTAGAATTACAAACCCTACAGTCCGCAAACAGGCCATTCGACCCAACAAGTCCACACCAACCCTCCGAGGAGTAACCTCCCCAGACCCATTCCTTTACCCTATTATTACACATTTACCCCGACTAAGGCACCTAACCCACACATCCCTGAAAACTACAAACAATTTAGCATGGTCAATTCACCTGACATGCACACTTTTGGATTGTGGAAGGAAACTAGAGAATCCAGAAAAAGCTCATGCAAACACTGGAGAATATGCACTGGGAGGCTATTGGGTTCAAAGGTTACGTATGGTAGTTGTTAGTGTCTTTGGTTCTGGATGTTGAATTCGGTTGGTTTAAACAGTGCGTTGAGTATAAAGACAATTTCAGTCACTAAGAGTTCTCTGGGTGTGGAAGAAGTAAAGTTAGGGGTTTTACAAAAGGTATAGAAGGGAAGCTGTAGGAATTGGCAAACAAGCTGGAGTTGGAATTGTGTTTGTCTGTGCGAAAATGAGAGATAATTACAGCTATAGCTCAGCAATTACATTTGGTGGAACCGCCATCAGAACCTTTGGAAATGGCCAGAATTCAATTTCAAATGAGGCACCTTGAACATGAGAAGGAATTGAAACAGTTTCAATTATGATGAAAAGTAGAAATAAAAGAAAAGGAAATGAAGACGAAACAGAGAAAAAGAGAGAAGAAAAGCAGAGAGTTTCAACTTCAAAAGTTAGTAATTCGAGAGGAAAGTTGACATAGAAGGTGGAGATGAAGGCGGACAGTCGGCTGAATAAGGAGGATAGTGAGGATGAGCAACCCTATATAGCCAAAGGTCTGACGGGGATCTGTTTAAATGCATCCAGGAATTATCTAAATTTGATGAGAATGATGGAGGGAGCCTTTTAATATCATTTCAGAAAGTGGCTAAACAAATGCAGTTGCCAGAGAACATGTGGATTTAGTTGATTCAAACAAAGCTGGTAGGCATTTGCATCCCTATCAGAGGAGGTATATGCTGAGTATGAGGAGGTAAAGAAAGCCATTTGAAGTGCATATGAGATTGTGCCAGATGCTGACAGACAGTGTTTCAGGAATCTAAAATAGCATGCCTGGTTAAACGCACGTTGTGTTTGAAAGGATCAAATAAATTTTGAAAGGTGGGGAAGGGTATTAAAACAGAGCAAACCTATGAACCTTAGAGAGATTCTTATTTTCGAGAAGTTCAACAATTTACTTCCTGCAGTCGTGAGAACTCATGTGGAAGAGCAGAGAGTAACAATGGGAAGGTTAGAAGCTAAAATGGCTGGTGATGATGATTGAGTTCAGAAATCAAAGTTTGGTTTCTGTGAGAGATTGAGAAGAATGTGTGAGATTTTCTTAGAACATATCCCTGTGAGCGTAAGGTTTACTGGCATAGGCCAGGAGTAGCAGGTAAAGAGGTTACAGCATTAAGAGGTAAAGAAGGATGTAATTCTTTTATGCTGAGACATGAGGAGCTATGTCATTCAGAAGGACTATTGGAGAGATGAGAAGTGCTCCATTATGTAACGTGTGGTTGGAGTGTCCAGTTGAAACATCAACAGTTTTATTTCACAATGGGGAAGGAGGCCTTGAGCTTGGTGTTGGCGTTACAACATTTCAGCATTTAAATTACAAATAACGTATCTGAGACAAATCGTTTTCACTGATCGTGACCCCTTAAAGTTTTTGGAGAAGTTTTGGGAGAAAAATACCAGTCTGTGTCGACTGAGCTTATTATTTCCGCCATTCAGTATGAAATTATACATGTGACAGGGTTAGAAAACCTAAGTTTTGACACGTTGTGGAAACTTGAGTGAAGAAAGACAAAGGCATTCTGTGGCAGGAGTAAAATGACTGAAATCGAATCTCGTTGTGAACATTTGTATGTTCAGAGTCAATGTAATATATATGCATTGCAGTCAATAGACTATAGACAATAGGTGCAAGAGTAGGACATTCTGCCCTTCGAGCCTGCACCACCATTCAATATGATCATGGCTGATCATTCCTAATCAGTATCCTCTTCCTGCCTTATCTCCATAACCCTTGATTCCACTATATTTGAGAGCTCTATCCAACTCTTTCTTAAATGAATCCAGAGACTGGGCCTCCACTGCCCGCTGGGGCAGAGCATTCCACACAGTCACCACTCTCTGGGTGAAGAAGTTTCTCCTCATCTCTGTCCTAAATGGTCTACCCCGTATTTGTAAGCTGTGTCCTCTGATTCAGCACTCACCCATCAGCAGAAACATGTTTTCTGCTGCCAGAGTGTCCAATCCTTTCATAATCTTATATGTTTCAATCAAATCCCCTCTTAGTCTTCTAAACTCAAGGGTATACAAGCCCAGTCACTTCAGTCTTTCAGTGTAAGGTAATCCCGCCATTCCCGCCAGTCTACTCATAGAGGAAGATTAGGAGGTCTAAAATGAATCCTTTTTTATATTGATGGATCATTTTATTAAAGGTGGAGTTGTGAGTATACTATCACTATAAAAAGGTGATTTCATCTTGGGATTTTTTTTTTGAAGAGAGGTTATAAAGGCAGAGGTGCAGAACTGCTGTCTGAAAACAGTTTAAGTAAATAATTGAGAAAGCCTTTAGGTTTTATTAAAACATTGGTAACAATGGAAGGGCAGCGGCCAGCTCTCCCAGACCAGGTTTTACTCGGTTTGCTTTTAGCTGCAGCATTCAGAAGCTGTTGGGGATCCCGGAAAGGGTTGGAAGTTTCAATACATGATCCCCAGCTGCTTTTCTCTCTGAGATCTCTGTTGATGTTGATATCGCTTCGATCGGAAAACTGCATGTCAGGATCTGTATTTGAATATATCTTTGTGCCAAGCAGTGTATACCAAGAAGGTACGGTATCTATTGTTTGTGTAAGTGTTCAAACATATAAGCTATTTCAAAATGTTCTTTTCTTTAATTGTATTTTAACTAAAGCATTTGAATAGATTATATTTTGCTTAATGTCGAGTGGTTTGACCAGTCACAACATATCTGGAACGCAAACTTCACATCTATTTGTAAAATAAGGAAAGGTTTGGGTCTAAGCGACCTTCTTAAAATATTTTGCAGGGATCTGGTCTGTCCACAACACTTATAGATGAGGAGTTTCTGACTGACTCCTCTTATTGAACATTTAGTGGAGGGGTTGGGGATGGTTTGCTGGAGGTTTGTGCTGCGAGCTGCCTGAGACATTCAGGGAGACATGAGGATTTGCTGACCCATCTTTGGGTGGAGCCTGGGGACTGTAGTTACAGCATCTGGGTCAGTAACATGAGCAACAACTGGAGTAAAGGTTACAGAGTGGGGAAACTCTGAAAACACAGAGTTAGTGTATGTGTGGAAAGGGATCCGTTGGACCCACCTGAGTTTTCCATTAACAGCCTCGCAAGCTACACTTAATACAGGAGCAGAGTGTGAGGTGACACTGATTGAACAAGGAGCTGGTCACAGAGCGGTGTCACCTCCTTTAACGCGTCCTGCAGCTTCACCCCAGGGGAAAGGATGGTGCTGCCAGTGGCTGTTCGGGTCACAGTTTCATTCAGCTTCTATGTTCTGGAACTTTCCAAACAGGACTGGGTGACATAGCCATCATCTCCCAGTATGTTGCAATCAATGTAACCATTCGGTGATGGAGGATATATATGGTGGATGATGTAAATACATTGTTTCACCCACAGCAGGGAGCTGCCGGGTGTATCCAGTATAATGGGATTCCTGATGGTGTACTTGGCATCTGCAGAGTACCCATGTCAATGGGGAGAGGTAGAGGAACTGAAGGAGCTCTCTCTCTGTTAATGTTACCGTGTGTCCATGCACAGTACACTACGTTGGTGAATACCTCTGTCCTGACAGCAGCCACAGTTCCTTCATTCAGAAGCAGACAGCATTCCCATCGTCTTCGGGTCTCCATGTAGAAATGAATGAATGTATCTTGGATAAAGGCCGTCCCCTTAATACATGTTTAAAAACAGCATCCCCATCACCAACCAAACACTTCAAAACATTCCATGTGTACGGAGAGCAATGGGGTCCCTTGGAGTGTGAAGGAGCAGACGATCAGGGACGGAGCAAAACCTCCCATGTCTGAACGGGGCTGAGTGAACCCCCCAGTACACAGTATCATTAAGTCCTGTAATCCCTCTCCATTTCAGTTACATACTGCCTTCCATTATTCCTGTAAATGAAATGACAGGTTGTATCATGTTATATTGCACCTGCCAAATTATTATCCATTGCCTTTACCTCTCTTGATAATTTAATCTCTTGCTTATCACAGCAACATGACCAAACTCAGTATCTCTATATCTGTTCAATCCTCCTGATCATTGATATAGATTGTAAATAGTGGAGGGCCCTGCACTGGTCACTGTGTGACTCCACTGGTGACTTTCTGTCAAACTGATTAAGACTGATTTATCCGGAGCGTCTGCTTCCTGTTTGATACACAGTCCTCTCCCATTACTGTGTAACACAGTGGAAAAGCTGAATATGAAAGAGGAGAATCAGTCAGGAATCCAACCCCTCGAATCTGCTCCGCCATGGAATACAATCATGGCTGATGTCATCGCGGCCTCTGTTCCACATCCCTGCTATCTCTCGATCGTCAAACTCTAGTCTCTTGTTGGAGATTGCGGCTGATGAAAAAAATATCCACTCCACATCTACACTTTCAAATTTTTTTTCACATCTTACAGACCTCAATGAGCTCTCCTATCGTTCTTATAAAATCGAGGGTATAGGCTTGAACTGCTCAATTACTCTTCATAAGGCAAACACTTCAAATATGGAATCATTCTAATGAAGCTCTTCTGAATTGCCTCCAATGGAAATACCTCATTCTGCAGGACACCCAAACTGTACTCTAGTTGCAGCCTCACTAATGCCTTGCATAGCAACAGTAACACTCCCTACCTTTCTACTCTATCCTTTTACAAATAAACGCTGAAGTTATACTTGCATTTCTCAGTATTTGAAGTACCCGCAAGCAAGTTTTCTGTGATATGCAAACAGCCACCCAGATCTCTCTGCACTTAAGCACTTTGAACTTTCTCTCCATTTAGATAATAATTTGCCTTTTTATTAGGCTGGCCAACTTGAATAACCCCATATTTATCCACTTTAATTTTCCTTGCCAAATGTTTGCCCATTCACCCAACCTATTTATATACTTTTTAAATCTCTTGCATTATCATTCCGAAGCAATTTCCCACCAATGTTAGTGTCATCTGAAAATGTAGCTATAGTATTTTCTATCCCGTCAACCGAGTAATAATATCGATCCCAAATGGTTGAAGCATGAGAACTGAAATCTATGGCACCCAACAAATTGCATTTTCCAATATAAAATGATACATTTAATTAATCTGACTGCATTTTGTTAGTTAACCAAGCCTCCATCCAAGCTCATAAATTACTCCTAAACTCATGCTGTGTGATCTTACCACTCACTCTTTGGAGAAGCGACATATCCGATGCCTTCATGAAGACCAGATATATTCCATCTCCAGGTTTCCCACTATCCACCTTGTTTGTCACATCTTTAAATAACTCAAGAAAACACTTCAATCATGGTTTATCTTTTGTAAAACCATGTTGAGTCCGATGGATTGTGGTTTACTTTTTGCAAATGTCCTCAACAATGGATTCTAATAATTTGCCTTAAATTACAATACTTTATTGTTGCATTTTACTCCCTAATGTATTTAGTTATTATAAGTTCTTCCCTTTCTAAAACCTTTACGTTTTCTTTGAATTCCTGTTTGATGGGCAGAAGGTTTTAAGAGATGTGCTCCAATTGCTACATAAGCGGTATGTGTGGCTGACTGGACTCATCATCCTGCTGGTGTACAAAATCGATGGGATGAAGTCTTTCTGGCGTTCCCATGTTGTCATCTCCAAGTCCAGAATGACCACCTCCTGTTGATGCGTTAGAGGGGTGGGGGATTATGGAACCTTCCCGTTGCTGTGTAACATTTTGAGGGTCTGATGGGTCTTCTCATATTTCTCCATAATCGGTGGAGATACTGAATGTTCTCCTCATGTATCCCAGAGATGGGACGAAGGGAGCGAGTGGTCTTCTCTTGTTCCCATACAACAGACATGTGCTTGAATACCTCCTCCTTTCTCATGAAAAAGTCTCAGATAGTTTTTATCCAAACACATTTCCCTTGCAACAGACTCGGTGGGTCTGAATGGCCTCCTGTTATCCCAGTGTAACAATCTCCAGTCACTGTGTGACCACTTCTAGTTCCTATGTTACGGACTTGAGGAGGCTGAATGGACTGATCCTGTTGCTGCGTAACAGGATACTGGTGCAGCATGGCCTACTCTGGGTCCAGTGTTATAGATTCGAGGGGCTGATTGGCCTCCTCCTGTAAATATACATCAGGCTCGAGGGGCTGAACAGCCTCGTCCTATTCTGGTGTAACAGGCTCGAGGGCCTGAATATCCTCCTGTTGTTCCTGTGTAACAGGCTGGAGAACGGAATGGATTCCCCCACTATCTGTGTAATTCTCTTCAGTTGTTGACTCCTTCCTGTCATCTATGTTGAAATAAGATCATCCTTTATTTTTGTAAAACCAAATGGCTATTGGATAAACCTAATCATCCTTTCGTTATAAGCTAGCACCTTCATTGCAGGAATCAGCTGAGGGAACCATCTCTGAGCTGCTTTCAATATAACAACATCATTTCTTCATTGAAGAGACTAAATCTGTACACACTACTCCAGATGTGATCGCACTAAGAACCTGTTCAGCAGCAGCAATGCTTTACCATCCTGCTGTAAGGTTCCCACCCAGGTTAGAGCAGTCTCAGCTCTCTGGGGAAATACAGAGCATTTATGAACGATCATTGTCCTTCTCTACCCTACTAGCGTAACGGGAGATCTGAAGAAAATGTCACAATGATGCTTAAGAAGATCATAAATGATGTGGCGAGATGATCTCTACCATTAATCTCCCCAAATCCCACATCGCTCAGATTCTCCAGAATCTAGTAAGGTGGAGCGCAAAAACAGCAAGGAGAAGGAAACATTGATGGGAGTTATATATCAAAGTGAAAGCTGCAATACAAATGCTGAACATGTTATAAAACAGGAAATGAGATATACACATTTGCGGGTACTGCAGTAATAACGTACTGTTTACATTATATCTAAACCGTGTTAACCCAACTGAATGCTAATGCTGGGAAAAATGGATTTCATGAGCATGTGTTAGATGGTGGCATTAACATTTTGTCGAGCACGGAGCTAGAAATCAGGTTATTTAGAAATTGATGTTGGATGATCAGAAAAGATAATTGAAAACTTTGCTGTAAAGGACGTTTTGGGAACAGTGACCACAATGCATTGGTTTTCTTTTATGCTGTTTGAGTACACGGTAGTTTTTGTTTTATTTGAAGTAACTGTCATAAATCTGAATCATGCAAGCCCTGAAGGTGTGAGGAGAAATTGGGGACTGCAGATGCTGGAGATCAGAGTCGAATAGTGTGGTGCTGGAAGATCAGAGTCGAAGAGTGTGGTGCTGGAAAAGCACAGTCAGGCAGCGTACTAGGAGCAGGAGAATTGACGTTTTGGGCATAATCCCTTCATCAGGAATGAGGCTTATGATGAAGGGGGCTGAGAGATAAATGAGAAGGGGGTGTGGCAGGAGGGAGGTAGCTAGGAATGCGATAGGTAGATGAAGGTGGGGTTGAAAGTGATAGGTGATGAAGGGAGACAGAACGCCTCATCTACTACATTCATTAAAGCCAGTGTGGTCTTCTCTACATTGGTAAGGCAGGTGGATCATTTGAGAGAACATATCTCGGATAGCCACATTTACCAACTCCACCGCCTTCTGGCTGAACACTTTAACTCCCCTTTCCACTCTGCCAAGGACGTGAGAGTCCTGGGCCTCCTCCATCGCCAAACCCTAACCACCCGAAGCACAGATGAGGAAAGGTTCCTCTTCTACCTTGGGACCATCCAACCACAGGGGATTAATGTAGGTTTCACCCGTTTCCCCATTTACCTTAACTCCACCTTATCCCAGTCCAATCTTCCAACTCAGCATCCTCCCCCCTTTTGAACTTTCCTATGTGTTCATCTTCCTTCCAATCAATCTGGTCCACCCGCCTCTCTGACCTAACCCTTTCAGCCTCACCTTCAACTATCTATTAGATCACAGGAATTAGCTTAGAAAAATGCCAAGTACCATAGTAAGCCAGTGGATTCGGAGAAATATAGGACCCAGCAACTGATGACCAAGAAAAGAAAATCAAAACGCGAAAAAGCATACAAACAAAAGAAAAACATAAAGACTGCTAAAATAAAAGTACATCAGTGTATGAAACAAAAGTAAGAACAAGGTCAAATATGGAACAGTGGGTGTGCGGACAGGATAATTTATTGAAGACAACAGAGAAATCACAGGGAAAAGAAACAGTTTCTTTGTGTCTATCTTCAAGGCAGAACATCCAGAAATTCTCCCAGAAATACCAAGTGACCATGGGGCTTGTGTAAGTAAAGTCTAAGATTATTCTTATAAGTGTTGAGGTCATGTTTTAAAAGAAAGCTGGATTGAGTATTTATAAATCTGACAGATCAGATGTACTTGATACAAGAATTTCAGAGGAAGCAGCAATAGGCATATTGATTGCATCGCAGATTATCACGTTGTTTTCCAATAAATTCCCGAAAGATATTTAGCCAATCCGAATAAGGCAAAGTTTATAAATATTATCCAACAGTTTAAGAAAGGATGAAGATGGAGAGTGGTGAACGAAAGATCAGTAACTTGTCATCCGCGGTCGGGTGTCTGTTGGGCTCGATTATAAAGAACGTGTTACTGGATATATAGAAGATAATGGGAAAACTAGGGAGGATGATAATGCATCGATGAAACGAAAACCATAAGTGGCAAACATTTTTTGGAATGGTTTGAAGATGATTCTTGTGGACGTAGGCAATGAGGAGCTAATGGATAATGTATAGTTGGATATTCAAGAGGATCTTTTTTAAGAACTCTCCCACTAACATCATAAGAAAAGTTAAAGTGAAAGGAATTGGGCGGCACAGTGGCACAGTGCTTAGCACTGCTACCTCACAGCGCCAGAGACACGGGTTCAACTACCGCCTCAGATAACTGACTGTGTGGAGTGTGCACATTCTCCCTGTGTCTGCGTGGGTTTCCTCTGGGTGTTCCGGTTTCCTCCCACAGTTCAAAGATGTGCAGGTTAGGTGAATTGGCCACGCTAAATTGCCTGTAGTGTTAGGTAAGGGGTAAATGTAGGGGTATGGGTGGGTTGCGCTTCGGCGGGACGGTGTGGACTTGTTGGGCCGAAGGGCCTGTTTCCACACTGTAACGCAATGTAATCTAAACACAAGCAAATAGGAAACGAAAAATTAGGTTTACATTCATGTGAATGTGATTGAAATATAGAAGATGCCATGCGCCAGCTGCACAGAGTGTTGCTGAGACTAAACTGAGAGTATTGTGTACCGTTTGGAGTCCCAATCTAAGATAGAATATACTACAGACGAACTGCAAAAGGTATTCTCCAGATTAATCCCTAAAATGGCAAGATTGTCTGATGTGGAAACTCAGCTTGTGATCTCGAGTTTCAAAAGATGAGAGGTGATTTTAGTGAAACTTAGAAACATAGAGGGGAGACAACAACCGAGGGACATGGAGAAGTGCAAGCAGGAGAGATGAGGGAGAATCCCATGATATTCTACACGGTCAAGTAGAACAGAATAATCAGCAAACAGTTAGTGTCCATTAGAAACCAAAGGGGCAATCAGTTTGTCAACCCGGAGAACATTGATAGATTGTTACATGTAAACATCACAGCTGTTTTACTTGGGAGAAGGAGGATGCAGGTACCGAATTCGAGAAGATGGACTGGAAAGCTCTTGGAAAGAGATTGATGTAAAATACGAGCGGCGGTTTGAGGCTTTGTCTGGTATAAAATTGGACCAATCTGCAGGTCTGGATAATGTTGGAGTCAAGGGAGGAAAGACGCTGACTGGAAATTTTAATTAGAATCTGACAATAGGGGAGGTGCCAGAGGACTGGAGAACAGCTATTATGATTGCACTTCACAGTAAGGGTGGTAGAGATAGACCAGGAAACTATAGACGAGCGAGTATTAAATCACTGCCCGGGAAACTACTGGAGAAAATAGAGAAGGAGAAAATTGAACTCCAATCAGAATGGCAAGGCTTGATCAGGGATAATCATCATGACTTTATCAGAGTGAAGTCACACTAATGGAGTTGATTCAATTAGTTTGAGGAGGTCGCTTATTTTGTTTTGATGCAATGCCTTTGACAAAGTTCCGCATGGGAAACTGAAAAACATAAAGTAAAATCTCAGAGTATCAAGGATAACTTGAAAAGTTACAGCGAAAATTGTCTTAGTTTCAGGAGGCAGAGGGTGGTGGGAGAAGGCTGTTTGTGTGACTGGAGACCAGTGTCCCCTGGTGTACCACAGGGATCAGTGCTGTGTCCCTTATTGTTTGTAGCATTCATAAATGGTGTAGATATGAATCTGGAGGGGGAGTGGGTGGAGGGGTGGGAGTTGTGATAAGTAAGTTTGTGTTTGACACAAAGATTGGCCGGGTGTTTGGTAGTGAGGAGGAAGTTCTGATTTTACAGGAAAATACAAGTGGAATGATCTGATGGGCAGATCAATGGCAGATGGAATGTGACCCTGATAAGTATGAGGTGATGTACTTTGGAAGGAGGAACCAGACATGGGGTGTACACAATGATTGGCAGCTCACTAGGGACCTCACAGGGTGTTTCTCCACACATCCCTGAATGTGACTGAACAGGGTAATGGACTAGTTAAGAATTGAACTTTGGGTGTAGCGTTTATTAATCAGGGAGTATATTATAAGTGTTATACAGGGCTTGGTTTAGTCCATGATGGAGTACTGTATGTCATTCTGGGAGCCTCATTACAGGAAGGATGTGATTGCACTGGAGGGGGTTGCAGAGGAGATTCACCAGGATATTCCCTGGAATGGGGCATATCAGCTATGGAGAGAGGCTGGATAAGCTCAGGTTTTTTTACTTTGGAGCAGAGGAGGCTGAGGGAGATGTGATTCAGAAGGATAAGTTAACAAGGGGCATGGACAGGGTGGATAGACAGTAGCTGTTCCTTTTAGACAGAGCGTCAAGAGCAAGGGAGCACACCTTAAAGTGAAGGGTTTGAGGTTCAGAGAGGATTTAAAGATTACTTTTTTTCACCCAGAGGGTGTTGAGTTCTGGAATGTACTTCCTGAGAGGGGAGTTATCACGGCTAACCTCTCGATCGTTAAGTGTACTTGGACGAGCACTTGGAAGTGCCATAACATTCCAGGCTGTGTGCCTGGTGTTGGAAAGTGGGACTAATATAGATCGTGCTGTATTTCTGTTGGTACAGAGACGATGCTCCTGTGCGTGTATGATGTGGAGCTGAGCAGCTTAAGACAGGAATTGATAGGTTTCTGAAGATAATGTTCACAAAGGTTATAAGAGTGAACTGTTATAGCTTTTCAAATTATGTCAATGTGAGAAGTATGAAAAAACAGTGTGGGTTCCTTCTAGTTGGAAACCAGAGAATGGAGAATGGGGAACAGGGAAATGGGAAAACTCTGAATCCACTGCTTCAGTTCTGTCTTCACAGAACTTTCTGACAATACCAGGAAAGTCCAGTGTGGGAAACGAAATAGTACATGGAATATAGAATATAGTAAGTAAATGGTTTGGGAGAAATTATTGGGACTGAAAATAATGGTCATAGACAACACTAACATAGATTTATGAAATGGGAATTATGTTTCAGAAACTGACTGGGAGACAAATGAAGGAGAAGCAATGGATGTAAAACACGTGGATTTTCAGAAAAAAATGTTGATAAACCTCCCAGCCTAGTTTGCAAAATCAAATCTGAGTGGATTGGGGTGAATATATGGACAAGCTTCTAGAGTGGGACAGCTGGCAGGAGACAGTGAATAGAAATAAACAGACACGTGAAACAACAGCCTGACATTGTATTTAAGGTCTGATTCTGTGAGTATGACTATATCCCTGAACCCATCACCTTCCCCGGATATCTTCTCTCTCACCAGCAGGACATACACAACAGAAATGGCGGCACAGTGGGATACAGTTGGAAGGGAATTGCTATGGGAGTCCTCAACAGTGACCTGTATCCCATGAAGTCTCATGGCGTTAGTTTGCACATGGGAAAGGCAATCCCCTGCTGATTACCATGTACCAGCCTCTCCCAACTGATGGGTCAGTAGTCCTCTATGCTGATCAACACTTGGAGGAAGCTCTGAGGGTGGCAAGGGCACAAAACGTACTTTGGGTGAGGGATTTCAATGTCCACCATCAAGAGTAGCTCAGCTGCAGCAGTACGGATTGAGCTGGCCGTGTCCTAAAGGATATAACTGATATACTGGGTCGATGTCAGGTGGTGAAGGAACCCACAAGAGGGAAAAGCCATATTTGACCACAGCCTTACTAATCTGCGAGTTGCACAAGTATCTGTCCATGACAGTGTCGGGTAATAGTAACCACTGCATAGTCATTGTGGAGACAAAGTCACACCTTCACATTGAGAATAACCTCCATAATTCTGGGTGGCACTATCACCGTGCTAAATAGAACAGACTTCAAACAAATCTAGCAGCTCAAATCTGGGTTTCCATAACGTTTTGTGGGGCATCTATTGCAGCAGAATTGTACTCAACCACAACCACATGGCCTGGCATATCCCCCTCACAACAATTACCATCAAGACAGAGGATCAACTTTGATTCAATGGAGTGTGCAGGAGGGCAGGAGCAGCACCGGGTATACCTGAAAATGAGGTGTCAGCCTGATGAAGCCACCAACCAGGACTGCTTGTGCACCAAACAGCACAAGCAGTAAGTGACAGACAGGCTAAGTGATTCCACAAGCAACGGTTCAGGTCTCTGCAATCCTTCCACTTCTAGTTGAGAATAGTTATGGACAATTAAACAAGTCATTGGAGGAGGAGATTCCACAAGTATCCCCATCCTTAATGATGGAAGAGATCAGCACTTCAGTGCAAAAGATAACGTTTATACATTCCCAATAATCTTCAGTCAGAAGTGCTGAGTAGATGATGCAGCTCAGCCTCCTCCAGTCGTCCTCAGCAATTCAGTTGCCAGCTATCAGCCAGTTTGGTTCAGTCCACGCGATATCCAGATTCAGTTGGAGACACTTGATACTCCAGAGGGTACATAATCTGACAACACTCTGGCAATAGTACTGAAAAGTTGTGCTCCAGACCTTGTCACTGCCCTAGCAAAGCTGTTCCAATACAGTTACAACAATGACATTTCCCTGATTACGTCGAAAATTACCCCAACTATCTCCTGTATATAAAAAGCAGAACAAATCCAATCCGGCCAATTACCACCCCATCAGTCTACTCTCGATCATCAGTAAAGTGGTGGAAGGTCTTAGTGGTTTCAAGCAGCACCTGCTCAGGAATAACCTGGTCAATGACGCTCAGTTTGGGCTCCACCAGGGCCACTCAGCTCCTGACCTCATTACCGTGGTTTAAACATGGACAATAGAGCTGAATTCCAGAGGTGGGGTGAGAATGACAGCCCTTTAAAACAAGGCTGCCTTCGACCAAGTGTGGCATCAAGGGGCCTTAGCAACACTGGAATCAATAGATATCAGGGGCAAACTCCCCGCTGGTTAGAATCATACCTGACATGTAGGAAGATGGTTATGGTTGATAATGGCCAGTCAACTCAGCTCCAGGGCAAGTCTGTAGGAGTCCCTCGGGCAGTGGCCTAGGCCCAAATATCTTCAGGGCTGCTTGAGCAATGACCTTGCCTCCATTTTAAGATCAGAAGTGGGGATGTTCTCCAATGATTGCACCATGTTCAGCAACATTTGTGGTTCTTCAGATACTGAAGCAGGCCATGTCCAAATGCGACAAGATCTGGACAGTATCCAGGCTGACAAGTGGCAAGCAATATTCACGCCACACAAATGCCAGACCGTGAACATCACCACTAAAATACAATCTAACCTGCCCCTTGTCATTCAATGGTGTTACCATCACTGAATCCACAGTGGACTGCAGCGGTTCAACAAGGCAGCTCACTACCACCTTCTCAAGGGCAACTAGGGACAGGCAATAAATGCTGGCCCAGCCAGTCACACCCAGATTCAGGAAATAAATATTATTTAAATAAAATAACAGAGGAAGGTTGCTGGGATATCACAGAGATCAGTGCTCAGGCCCCATCTGTTCACAATACCCATTAAACATTTGGTTGCAGGAATCAAATACAATATATCCCAACCTGCTGACAGAACTAAAGGATGTTGGATTGTGAGTGGGTGAGGAGGTTGTAAAAAAGCTTCAAGGTGACTAAGACAAGAGGAGTGAATGGGTAAATACGTGGCAGATGGAGAGCAATGTGGGGAGAGGTGACAGTGTGCCCTTTAGCGGGAACAATAGAATGGAAGCCTATCGTTTGAAAAGGGATTGTTTGAAACATGTTGATCTACAAAGGGACGCTTGCTCCTTTTTGTTGTTTCCTTCTGCGCAGCCTCTGAGGTCCCTGCAGCGCAGTGAGGTCTGAACCCACAAGGCCATACTGGGAATGGCATTCACACGCTGCCCAGTGTACATAGACCTACCAAGTGGGGAGCTGTAACATTTCAAAGGATCTGGATCTCCCTGCAGACCAGTCATTGAAAGCAATATTGCAGGAGCAGAAAGCAGTTAGGAAGGTAAATGGGGTGTTGACCTCCATTTCAGGGGGATTTGAGTCCAGGAGTAAGGGTGTCTTACTGCTGCTGTACAGGGCCTTAGTGAGACCCCATCTTGAACATTGTGCAATATTGTGTGCAGGTTTGGTCTCTGTACCTAATAAAGGGCAAACCTGACATTGAGGGAGAGCAGCGAAAGATGACCAGACTGATCGCTAGGATGACAGGCTTGCTGTGGGAGCAGAGTTTGGGGGCGACTGGGCCTGTATTCCATGTGGTTTAGGAAAATGTGTGAAGATCTCAGTGAGATATATAAAACTCTGACAGGGTGAGACAGAATGGAAGCAGGGATGATAATATCCCAGGCTGTGATGTATAAAACAAGGGGCCACTGTATTAGATACAGACAGGCCATTCTGCACTGAGATGCCAATAAACGTCTGCCCTCAGAGACTGGGGAATGTGCTCGCACATGGAAACCAAGACACTGAATATAAATACAGGTTTAGAGACAGAAAAGGGATGGTGTGAGAGCAGGAGTACGGTGTGGAAATAAAGGTCGAGGTATCATTGTATTTAATTGGGAGCCATCTCGATGGACCAAAGGGACTATTGCACTTCCTATTTTATAGCTTCCCACGGTTAATCACATTAACGGATATATATATATATATATGTGTGGGATAAGTGCATTGTGGAGATGTTTGGACATGAACGACAATGAGGTAGGCTCAATGTGTTGTATGGCCTACTCCATTCCTGATGTTTCTGTGCAGTCTGTGGGAAAACTGTTTAAATGCTGTCACAAGCTCTCAGATGTTAGGAAGGAGGTTTCTGCAGGGTCAACAGGACTGTGTTTCCCGTTCCCTTTTTCCGATACTAAGGCTGGGGCCGGGTGTTCTGTCCAGGTTTATCCTTTTAAGACCTCAGAGCAGTTTAATACAATACAGTTTCTTGCTTGGCCGATTCAGAGATCATTGAAAAGTTTTATCACAAGTATATGTGTCTGCAGTCATAGATAATCATAGATAATCATAGACAACAGTCTCCAGTCTGACAAGTATCCTTCCACTAAACCCTCTGCTTCCTACCATCAAGCCAACTGTGTATCCAATTGGCCAGTTCCCCCAGCATTCCACGTGATGTAACCTTCCAGAGCAGCCTGCCATTGGAACCTTATCAAAGGCCTTACTGAAATCCATGGAGACTACGTCTATCACTCTGTCCTCGTCAACCTTCCTGGTCACTTCATCAAAGAACTCTAAAAAATTTGGGAAGAATGATCTCCCACTCACAAATCTATGCTGACTGCTCTGAATCAAACCCTGTGTAAGTAATGGGTGCAGTCAATGGTATGCTGTGCTTCATTGTAAGATGATTCGAATATATAAGTAAAGCCATCTTCCTGCTGTTGTAGAGCCTTGCTGAGAGAGCATTAGGGGCACTCTCTACAGATTTGATCTCCTTTGTAAGGAATAGTCTTCTTACCACAGACACCGGTGAGGATAGAGTGAAGAAGCTGAGTGTTTAATCTGTAGAGCTGTGAGAGACGAAGAAATGGTGACGCTGAAACACGAGGAGTGGCAGCGATTACTTATTTCCAAAAGAGATATTGATAGGGTGAAAAATTCCATACTTTACCCAGGATTGATTGGTTTGATTTATTGTCACGTGTACCTCAGTACAGGGAAACACTTTGTTTATGAGCAGTGAAGCAGATCATAGTAAACATGGCCAGACAGATCATAGGGTGGAAATAGACTTGGACAGAGTAAGGCAGACAGGATACACTGAACAGGACGTGCACTAGACGTGATCAACATGAACAAGATCAGCACTATTTGAAATTAGAGAGTCCATTCATCAGTCTAACGTGACCTTCCTAATAGTTTATATGCCTAAATTAACTGTGCAGTTGGTGAGTGAACCCGTACTGAACGTCATGTTGCTCACAATCCCCAACAGCAGCCACAATACCTTCCATCTGAAACAGGTAGCTTTTCTCAACAGCTTCCGCCCTGCACAGAGAACACCAGGCTGGCATCTCAGAGATGAAATATGCCTTCTTGAGACTTCACACAAGACATATGGCTTCCCTCCTCACCATTAGAAAACCACATTAAAGTCCCACGTGTGTATTATAAGCAACGGAGCCAGGAGGAACAACATGGAGCAGTCTTTCTGTGCAGACTCTGCTCCACTTGTTCATCATGATGGAGCATCATTCTGGAGACAGTAAGGACTGCCGATGCTGGAGATCAGAGTACAGCGTCGATTGCTGGAAAAGCACAGCAGGTCAGGCAGCATCCGAGGAGCTGGAGAATCGATGTTTCGGTCATAAGCCATTCATCAGGAATCAGCATCAATTGCCTCATTCTGTCCCTGTGTAAGTACGTTGAGGGGGGAATGGCTTCTTACTGTTCCTGTGAAAGTGACTCAAAGGGCTGAATGGCCTCATCCCATTGCTGTGTAAGTGACCCAAGGAACTGAATGGCTTCTTCCTCATCGGATTGGACAGGGTCAAGGGCCGAATTGGCTTACACCTGGTTCTTTTTGAAAGCTCGATGTACTGATAAGTGTGATGATGCTGCAGTTTTAAGAGGTTATTTTGTCCGGGTTTCTTTTAAGAGGGAGATTGCACAACCATTACCAAGCGGGCTACTTAAGACCACTCGAGGAAACAACGAGAGAGGCCTTGTGTTTATTTTAATGCAGCCTGAATGGGTGTGGCCAGCTCTCACAGATTAGGATCTCTGGGTTTTGGTTTCTCAGTAACATCAGAAACTATTGGGGTCTCCACAGAGTTGGAAGCTTCAGTGAATGTCTCCTGCTACTTTCTCTGAGTTTTCTCTTGGTGCTGTTTTTAATTCCTGGATTAGAGAAATGGTTGTGACATTCTTTCTCTGAATATTCCTTTCTGCCAAGGGCTGTGTTTATGGGATTTTCCTATATTGGAACAGTTCATTATTAATAGTTCCTAGGTCTATTATTCTGTTAACTTGTCCAATAGAATTAAGTTATCCTAGATTCCTCTTTCTTTGATTTCATTTTATCTTTCGTGTTTCAATAAATGGTGTTTTGCTTCACACCAAGTACTTTGACCAGTCACATTGCGTCTAGAACAGACACTTTACATTTCCATTAAAATAAAAATAGAGTCTAGACTACCGCCTTCACATATTTTCCAGGCGCTCTGGTGTGGTCCATCACACTAGACTCCTTCTCTTTCTGAGTAATAGGCTGTCCCTGTTCTTCTCCAATAGTGTCAATGGGCTGAATGGCTTCCTCATACTCCTGTGAAACCAGCGTGAGGTGCTGAATGAACTCTTGCTTTACTGTGGCAATGTGCAGTGCCAGGCAGTGCTGGTAGATGAATGTTACCGACACTTTAACAGCACAAGTCTCAATGGAGTCTGGGTCTTGCTGCACACGGACACAGACTAGTTCAGGAGCTGACGGGGGACAAAATGTTCTGAACATTGTGGAATGTTCGGTGACCATCCCCACTTCTGATCTTATGGTGGGGAGGGTGAAGGTGGGGAGACATTGATGAAGCAGCTGAAGCTGTTTGTGAAGAGGAAGCTACCCTGAGGACCTCCCACAGAGCTGGCCCAGGACTGAGATAATGACCATCTTCCTTTGTGCCATGTTTGACTCCAAACACTGGAGAGGTTACTCTGATTCCCATTAAGTGCAGTTTTGTTAAGCTCCTTGATGTCAACAAAAGCCAACCACTGCCTTGATATCGGGGCCAGTCATTTTTACCTGAACCCTTGTCTCAACTTCTTTTGTTCATATCAATAGGCCATGATGTAGGAGCAGCAAATGTTTTCTTCAAACAAATGCTTTTGAATGTCAGGATTTCTCTCCTCAGGGGTGTTCGGGGAGCGAGATGACTGAAAGTATTTGAAGAGGAGGGAGATGGATATTGACCTGTCAGAGAGGTGAGGGCTATGAAGAATTGGGTATGAAAGAGGATTTGAGACAGAGAGCAGATCAGTCATGATCTTAGTGAAGGGCAAGGCAGGCTTGGGGAGTGAACAACCTGCCCCTGTTTCTGATGTTGTCACAGCCTGTTATTGGAAAGTTAGTGGGTGTTATTTTCATGAATGTTATGTTTTTGAATATTGCAGTCAGGAAGAGCAGATGATTTTGTGAGCCATCTCTGGGTGAGGTATATGGGCTGCATTCACAGTGAATCTGAGTCTACAACGTGACCAACAACTGAAGCACAAGTTGCAGAGAGGGGAAGCTCTATAAAGAGAGATGAGGGGACTCTTTCGTACCCAGCCTGGATTTTCCAATTACATTTCCCAAATCACTTCAAAGCGTGTGTGACAGTATTGAGAGGCTGAATGGTCTCCTCTGTTTCTGTGCACCAGGCCATAGGAGTAGGTGGCCTCCAACTATTCCTGTCTAGCAGGTATGAGGGGCTGAATAGAACACAGAAACATGGGACTGAGGAGCAGGAGTGGGTCATTAGATATTTTGACCCTTCTCCACCAGGAATTAAGATCGTGGCTGATCAGGTTGGGGTCTCAGGCCCACTTTCCTGTCTGTATCCCAATATCCGTGACTCACTTCTCTGTCAAATATTTAGTAATGCAGCTTTCAATCAATTAGAACATAGAGGCACAATAAACTTCCAGTGAAGAGAATTCCCACTTGACAGGTACTTTCAGAATTTTTCGTCATCCCTCTTATAGAATCAGAGAGTCATGCAGAACAGAAACAGACCCATTAATCCAATCTGTTCACGACGATCAGATATCAAATCTGATCTAGTCCCATTTGCCGGCATTTAGCCAATATCCCTCCTCTCAGATACTTTTTAAATGTTCGATTGTAACCGCCTTCAGCCCCTCCTCTGACAGCACTTTCTGCACACACACTACGCTCTGTGTGAAACATTTATCTTCAGGTCCCTTCTAAATCATTCGCCCTCTCGCCTTCAACCTATGCCCTCTTGTTCTGGATTCCCCTACCCTGGGGAGCAGAACGTGGCTGTTCAGAATATCCATGCCCCTGATGGTTTTATAAACTTCTATAATGTCACCCCTCAGCCTCTGACACTCCAGGGGGAAACACCTCAACCTAATCAGCCTCTCCCTAAAGCTCAAACCTCCAGTCCTGGGACATCTGTGCAAGTCATTTCTGCAGAAAACCGAGTTGTACGCAGTATTCTTAAAGTGGCCCCACCAACGTCCTGTATAGATGCAACATACCACCACAACTCCTATATTCAATGCTCTGACTGATTAAGGCAAATGTGCCAAATGTGTTCTGCACCATTCTGTCTACCTGCAACTCCACTTTCAAGGAACAATGCACCTGCAGCCCTGTGTCCCTTTGTTTCACAACACGCCCCGGATCTGACCATGAAGTATATAATGTCTACCCTGATTTGCCTTCCCAAAATGCAAAGCTTCAATTTATCTAAATTAAACTTCATCTGTTACTCCTTGACCCTTTGTCCCATCTAATTGCGGTGTGGTACTCTGAGATTATCTACTACACCACCTTTCTGATGTCACCTGTAACCTTACTAACTATGGCCCCAATATTCACATCTAAATCCTTTACATAAATGATGAAATGCAGTGAACTCAGTACTGATTCTTACAGCACACTGCTGCTCACAAGCCTCCAGTCTGAAAAATACCCCTCTTCCTTCAAGCTAGTTGTGACTAGCTTCCTCTGTATCCCATGTGACTGAAACTTATTAATCTGTCTACCAATCAGAATGAAAGTTTAGCTATGAAGAGAGGCTGAGTAGGTTAGGTTTATTTTCACTAGATAAAAGGAGATGGGGGGGGGGGACCTGATTAAAGTTTGCAAAATCATGAAGGGAATAGCCAGGGTGGATAGAGACAAGCTTTTTCCCAGGTTGAAGGATTCAATAATGAGAGGTTGTGCTTTCAAAGTGAGAGGAGGAAAGTTTAAGGGGGATACACGCGGTAAGTACTTCACACAGAGGGTGGTGGACATTTGGAACGCGTTGCCAGCAGAGGTGGTAGAGGCAGGCACGGTCGATTCATTTAAGATGCGTCTGGACAGATGCAAGAGGAGGTGGGGAGCAGCGTAAGACAGATGCTTAGGAATTGACCGATAGATTTAGACAGTACATTTGGATCGCCTCAGGCTTGGAGGGCGAAGGGCCTGTTCCTGGGCTGTAAATTTTCTTTGGTCTTTGTTCTTTAAATGAACATATTGCTGAAGTCCATATAGACAATGTCTACCAAATTGCCTTCATCAATCGTCTTTGTCACCTCTTCAAAAAACTCACCAAATTAATGAGCCATGATTTCCCATGCAGAAAGACACGTTGTCTACCCTTGGCTTCCCAAATGTATGTAAATGGTATTCCTCAGAATCCCCTCCAACAACTTACCCACCACTGACATCAGGCTCACCGGTCTATAGTTCCCCGGCTTTTTGGGGTCACTGTTTCCTGTTCTAGTCCCACTCCTCCCCTGCTCACAACAAATGTTAAATGTAACCAGGTTGGTGATATGGCCGAAGATATTTGTCCCAGACTGGGTCAGGGTCAGTTTTAGGAACAAGTCTGGCTAGTTTCTTTAATCTGCTAAAACAACACGTTTATGATCCAGAGCAATGTTACTCAAACTATGATGGAAAGATGAATAGCAAACTGTTTGGGTATTGCAATTATATAATCAATATTTACCTTTCAAAAAATGCTGACACACACACACACACACACACAAACACACACACACACACACACACACAAAATCTCTGCAATTTTAACTTGAAATAACTTGGTCCAAATAGTATTGAAAATCGTGACAAAGGAAAAATTGTGAGATTGTCCAAAACATTATTCTGCTTCTGAAGATATTGTACTCACATATCTGCTATCAATGGGATTTCATCCTGGGAGAGTTTGGATTTGGCTGAATTCCCTTTGCTTTAGGCAGTGAGGAAATTCCAGTGAGTTCTGGTTCGGGATCATCCAAAGGGTAGTACGGTGGTGAGCACTGCTGCCTCACAGCACAAGGGACTTGCGTTCGATTCCAGCCTTGGGTGATTGTCTGTGTGGAGTTTGCACATTCTCCCCTTGTCTGTGTGAGCTTCTAATGGGTGATCCAGTTTCCTAACACAAACTGTGTAGGTTCGGTGGATTGGTCATGCTAAATTGTCCGTAGTGTTCAGGGATTTCTAGGTTATGTGCAATAGTCAGAGGTAAATATAGCGGAATGGGTTAGGAATGTTGGTATGGACTTGTTGGGTCGAAGGGCATGTTTCCACACTGCAGGGATTCCATATAAATAAGAATGGTAACGATGACTGTAGAGGATTTTTAACTCGCACACATTGCTGTGATGAGGAACAATGAAGGAGAGAGAGTTCAATAGGCCATTCCTTCTCAGGCAGATTACATTTTCTCCCTCTCTGAGTTCAATCACACAGTAATGTCATCCTCTCCCAAACTGGACCATGTGAGGTCTCCTTGTACATTATCCAAACTATGTCTCCATCACATTCCCTGTTCCATGTAGGTGCATCATTGCTGCTGTCATACAGAGAGCCATACCCTTAGCAGAAACTGGTCTTGGTTAATTTGAAGATAGGTTTATATGTCCCTGCGTCATTAAAAAATAAAAATGTTTAATTTATTCAGAATACCTGTGTTAAACTGAATGCACTTTTTAAAGAAATACAGAAATTGCTGGAAAAGCTCGCCAGGTCTCTCAGTACCCAGATGATGTAGTTGTACCAGCCTCCACCACTTCCTCTGGCATCTCATTCCATACGCACACCACCCTCTGTGTGAAATGGTGCCCTTTAGGCCTCCTCAAAACCTTGCCCCTCTCACTTTCCACCAATGCCCTCTAGTTTTGGACACCCCAAATTTGGGGAAAAACCCCTGACTACTCACCCTATCTATGGCCATTTTGTTTTTATATACCTTTACTGCTGGAAAATGTGACCCCAATCAACACGAATGGCTGTACTTTCAGTCATCCTGGGCCTAAATTCTGAAATTCAATACTGACACCTCTTCCCTCTCCACCAAGTCACAATTCTAAATCCATTTTCATCAGTTTGTTCAGATGTATTCTGAGACACTTCTGTGGGCTTAACGCCAAGACCTTTGTGCCCGGAGGCAGGGACACTAGCATCGCTCGACAATACCCATAAAGCTGTAAAATTATTCTCCTGTGTGTTTGTTCATCAGCCTGTCCTGACATGCTGGGACATACCTCTGCAACAGGCAGAACTTGAATCCAGGCCTTCTAGCCCAGAGCTAGGAACACCACCACACAAGTTCAGGAATTGGAATCAAATCCAGAGCCCGGCTCAGAGACAGGGACACTACCCACTACACTACCATACCCAGATGTTGGGTCATATTTTAATGCCCACTTTCAGCTCGGTGTGGATTTATTATAATCAGGTTCCCATTACTGAACTATACAAAACACTTTGTATTGTTAAACAAATGCAAGATACTTGTCTCAACTGTAGGATATTGAGTGGACGTGCTGTGCCATTGAAATTAAATATAAACATCTTTAATTGCTATTATCTGTAGTCTGCAATATTAAGGAAAGAAATCCTGCAGACACACTCTGCCCAATGAAGGGTCTCAAACAGATATTTATTACTGAACACCAGAGACGAAGGAAGAGCTTAATTTCTGACCCTAAAACACCGATCATTCTTACCCAACTCTCACGTGTGACTCCCCTTTTCCTAAAACCATGAAGTGACACCAGGCTGCCGATTACTGTCCAGCCTCTCCTCCCCACTGACTGTGTCAGCAAACTGTCCCTCCTCCCCCTAACCACACAAGGCAAACCAAGCTCAGGGTCTTTGTGAAAATCAAGGCCGGAGTGTGCAGGCACCCTGGAGAGGGATGGGCATTTTAAAATTGAAGGGGGAGGGGGAGGTGCCAGTAATATCACACACTGGGCTGAGGGGTGGCTGATGGAGTTCAGTTTGGATTAATGCGAAGTATTGGATTTGGTAAATCAAACAACAGCAGGACCATTACAATTAAAAGAAGAGCCTTTGGCAGTGCTGTCGTACAGAAACCTAGGCTGTCAGGTTTAATTCTTTAAAATTTGCATCTCATATAGATAGTGTCGTTAAGAAGGTGTTTAACACACATCTTCATAGGACAGACCTTTGAGTATCGGAATTGGGATGTCATGTTGAGGTTGTACAGGACATTGGTGAGAACTCTGTGTCCAGCCTGGTCATCCTGCCCGCTTATTCCATAGGCACACCACCCTCTGGGTGAAAAAGCTGCCCCTTAGGTTACTTTTAAATGTTTCCCGTCTCACCTTAAGCCTATGTCCTCTAGTTTTGGACTCCCCGTACCCTTAAAATACCTTGCCTATTCACTTTGATATTACTGACGTTGATATTATTAAGCTGGAGAGGATTGAGAAGAGATTAACCATGATGTTGCTGGGAAAGGAGGGTGTGAGCTATAAGGAGAGGCTGGATAGGCTGGGACTTTTTTCATTGAAGAATATGAAATTAAGCAGTAACTTTACAGAGGTTTATAAAATAGTGTGGGTTACAGAGATGCTGAAGATCTCATGTCTCTAGAGTTGGGGATTCAAAACTGAGGGATTTTTAAGGTGCGAGGAAAAAGATTGACAAAAGTCATGAAAAGTAATTATGTTAGACAGAAGCTGGCTTGTGTGTGGAATGAACTTCCAGAGGAAGTGGTGAAAGTAGGGACAGTTACAACGTTTAAAGGACATTTAGATCAGTACATGGATGAGACATCAGTTTGGATGGTGCTGTGAGCAGCTGCCCTCTCCCTCCCCCTCTCTGAATGAATCCCTGTTGGTTTTCACCCTCTGCCAATGCCTGTGTAGTGGCGTGTGGCGGCCAGCAGAGGGTGGCATTGCATCACTTTAAGCACCACAGAGACACACAGATACACACACAGGGATGGTTAGGACACGGCGTGAAGCTCATCTGGTAACTTAAATGAAACATTAAAAATGCTCAATTAGCCTCGTAAACTGTTAAAATATGAGTGACAGAGAATTCCCAAATTCCACTGTTTAAATAAAAACATCAATTTATTTTTTCACTCTGAAAGTGAACATTTTACATGAACTATTCACAACTCTGGGACCCTCTTTCTCTTAGCTGCTTATTACCCGACTCCAGCTCTATAGCAATATACTGTTTCTGGGTCTGCCATCATCTCATATCTCAGGTGCTTGTAAGCTCTCAGTTCAGAACAGCATTCCCTCTCTCTTAAAGGTATAGTACACACTTTCAACTTCATCACATTATACTCTGATGAATATCGATAAGTGGGACCTCTCCGGATTTCTCTTGCTCTGTGGTTTGTCCATATTTCATTTGCTCCGTCTGGTGTGTGTCAGGACTTTTGTTGCTCCATTGACAGCATGTCATTAATAGACTCTGTCCATATGAATATATCAGTATTTCACTTGCTCACACTCGTGTATGTGGGGCAGGATTTCAGTTGTTTTATGGGGACTGTAATGCTATGACAATCTCACTGTTTGGAGATAAGACCAAATTGGAAGAATTGTAAAGTTTATGGAGGAGAGTGTGGAACTCTAACAGGACACTCACACGTTGGTGCACTGTTCAGGTTTATGACAGATGGGGATCAGTGCAGAGCAGTTTGAGGTGATGCACTTTGGTAGGAAAGACAATGAAAGACAGTTTAAAACAGGCTGTACCGTTATAAAGGGGGTGTAGGAGCAGATGGTCCTGCGTGTGTATGAGCACAGATTGTTGAAGATATCAGGACAAGTGGGGAGAGCAGTAACTATCACAGATTAGTTTCAGTATCTGAGCTGTTGACAGGAGGAGGTGTAGGAGGGAATCTCCGTGCTCCCTTCCTGGGACGTGGTGGTGACGATGTGTTGTGAGCCCACCCTCCTGCCCACCGAGACCATGGGGATTCCATTTGTACCAGCTCGAGAAAAAACGGAGATGGCATCAGGGCCACAGCTTCTAAGTTGTGCTGTGGGGGAACCGGAGCTGCCAGTGGGTTTAAAGTGAGAATTGTCCTTCACTGAACATTGCTCCTTACTCGGTCGGTGGGACGTGGATGTTTCAGAATCTCCACACGAGGCGTCCCGGTCCCCTCCAGCTCCTACCAGGGCCCTCCCCACATGGCGGGGGGAGGGGGGTGAGGGAAAGGATATTGGGCACTCCACCATCCGGCTTGGCCCTTTCTGTCCTATTCCAGGCTGGTGGTGGTTTGACGATGTGTTGTGAGCCCACCATCCTGGAATGGGAGGGAGGGAGGGAGGGAGGGTGGAAGTGGGTTGCCCTGCTCTTAGTGTTAGTGTAGGTGGGTCGGGGGTCATGGTGAGGTGTCCAGAGGGAGTCAGTCCACAGTGTTGTATCCATGCAGTGTTATTAGTGTGGGCGTGAAGTGGAGGGAGTGGGGGACAGAGGGAGAGAGAGAGACAGAGACAGACAGAGACAGAGAGAGAAGGTGCAGCATGAGGCAGTGAGAGTGGTGGACATGAGCCTTGTTCGGGGGTCGGTGCTATAACAGATATACAGTGAGTATCAGGGTGCAGAGAGAATACAGTGACCCTTATCCTGACAGAGTGGGGAAGGTTATTGATGCTTGTCCTGTATTGCTGGACATTTCTTCAGACCGCAGATACTGCACTGAGTTGGGTGGGGAGCTCAGACCATACTCGGTGTTTCTGGTTGTGTCGCCCCCTCTGGGAAGAGAATGGTCCCCCTCTGTACTAGCCCATCCACCAGGTCCTCCGTGCCCCTGTTGAAAAACCATGGTGTAATTGTCCCTTATCTGCCAGGCTCTGGGTAAACTGTGCAGGGCAGCTCCTAACGGAGAAAGCTCAATCGTGTGCCCCTTGGGCTTTTAAAGATGGCCCCAGTGTCAGGGATCACGGAATATCCAGGGGCATCTGGGTGATGGTGTGTACCTCCAGCCGTGAAGGACTCCATTTACCAAGCAGTGGAACAAATGCTCATCCAATCCTCTCCATCATCTAACCTCACACCAATATCCCTTTTTCCCATCTTTCCTGGGAAGACTAGCTCATGTTACAGGATGCTATCGAAGTGTCTACATTTCAGAATTCTGAAACCTTCGAACACAGCCTTCCATGACACTGTCTCTCAGTCTCCCTCTCTCTGTCGATACCCCAAACCCCTCCCATGTGGTGATATTTAAACTGATTCCTCTGCCTAGTCTCTCTGGCAGTGATGTTCACACCCACAGCACCCCCTTGTTAGGGCAACAATGCGGATATGGAGCTGTAAATGGATGGGAGCTGCACATTCTGTCACTTCCAGCCCGGTCTGCAAGTTTCCCCAAACTGGGCAGGGATCTATCAGAGTGTTACTGAGCAACGCACTGGGGTGGGGTACACAGTCCTACATGCTGGGACGGTAACTGCTCCTGGGTTACAGATCAATGCACTGGGGTGGTGTACACAGACCTACATGCTGGGAGGGTAACTGCTCCTGGGTTACAGATCAATGCACTGGGGTGGGGTACACAGTCCTACATGCTGGGAATGTAACTGCTCCTGGTTTACAGATCAATGCACTGGGGTGGTGTACACAGTCCTACATGCCGGGAGGGTAACTGCTCCTGGGTTACAGATCAAAGTACTGGGATGGGGTACACAGTCCTACATGCTGGGAGGGTAACCGCTCCTGGGTTAAGATCAACGCACTGGGGTGGTGTACACAGTCCTACAAGCTGGGAGGGTAACTGCTCCTGGGTTACAGATCAATGCACTGGGGTGGGGTACACAGTCCTACATGCTGGGAATGTAACTGCTACGGGGTTCCAGATCAATGCACTGGGTTGGTGTACGCAGCTCTACAATCTGGGAGGGTAACTGCTCCTGGGTTACAGATCAATGCACCGGGGTGGTGTACACAGTCCTACATGCAGGGAGGGTAACTACGCCTGGGTTACAGATCAATGCACTGGGGTGGGGTACACAGTCGTACATGCTGGGAGGGTAACTGCTACGGGTTTCCAGATCAATGCACTGGGTTGGTGTACGCAGCTCTACAATCTGGGAGGGTAACTGCTCCTGGGTTACAGATCAATGCACCGGGGTGGTGTACACAGTCCTACATGCTGGGAGGGTAACTGCTCCTGGGTTACAGATCAATGCACTGGGGTGGGGTACACAGTCCTACATGCTGGGAGGGCAACTGTTCCTGGGTTACAGATCAATGCACTGGGTTGGGGTACACAGTCCTACAGGCTGGGAGGGTAACTGCTCCTGGGTTACAGATCAATGCACTGGGGTGGGGTACACAGTCCTACATGCTGGGAGGGTAACTGCTCCTTGGTTACAGATCAATGCACTGGGGTGGGGTACACAGTCCTACAGTCTGGGAGGGTAACTGCTCCTGGGTGACAGATCAATGTACTGGGATGGGGTACACAGTCCTACTGGGAGGGTAACCGCTCCTGGGTTAAGATCAACGCACTGGGGTGGTGTACACAGTCCTACATGCTGGGAGGGTAACTGTTCCTGGGTTACAGATCAATGCACTGGGGTGGGGTACACAGTCCTACATGCTGGGAGGGTAACTGCTACGGGTTTATAGATCAATGCACTGGGGTGGTGTACACAGTCCTACATACTGGGAGGGTAACTGCGCCTTGGTTACAGATCAATGCACCGGGGTGGTGTACACAGTCCTACATGCAGGGAGGGTAACTACGCCTGGGTGACAGAACAATGCACTGGGGTGGGGTACACAGTCCTACATGCTGGGAGGGTAACTGCTACGGGTTTACAGATCAATGCACTTGGTTGGTGTACGCAGCTCTACAATCTGGGAGGGTAACTGCTCCTGGGTTAAGGATCAATGCACTGGGGTGGGGTACACAGTCCTACATGCTGGGAGGGTAACTGCTCCTGGGTTACAGATCAATGCACTGGGGTGGGGTACACAGTCCTACATGGTGGGAGGGCAACTGTTCCTGGGTTACAGATCAATGCACTGGGTTGGGGTACACAGTCCTACAGGCTGGGAGGGTAACTGCTCCTGGGTTACAGATCAATGCACTGGGTTGGGGTACACAGTCCTACATGCTGGGAGGGTAACTGCTCCTTGGTTACAGATCAATGCACTGGGGTGGTGTACACAGTCCTACATGCCGGGAGGGTAACTGCTCCTGGGTTACAGATCAATGTACTGGGATGGGGTACACAGTCCTACATGCTGGGTGGGTAACCGCTCCTGGGTTAAGATCAACGCACTGGGGTGGTGTACACAGTCCTACATGCTGGGAGGGTAACTGCTCCTGGGTTACAGATCAATGCACTGGGGTGGGGTACACAGTCCTACATGCTGGGAGGGTTACTGCTACGGGTTTATAGATCAATGCACTGGGGTGGTGTACACAGTACTACATACTGGGAGGATAACTGCTCCTGGGTTACAGATCAATGCACCGGTGTGGTGTACACAGTCCTACATGCAGGGAGGGTAACTACTCCTGGGTTACAGATCAATGCACTGGGGTGGGGTACACAGTCCTACATGCTGGGAGGGTAACTGCTACGGGTTTACTGATCAATGCACTGGGTTGGTGTACGCAGCTCTACAATCTGGGAGGGCAACTGCTCCTGGGTTAGGGATCAATGCACTGGTGTGGGGTACACAGTCCTACATGCTGGGAGGGTAACTGCTCCTGGTTTACAGATCAATGCACTGGGGTGGGGTACACAGTCCTACTTGCAGGGAGGGCAACTGTTCCTGGGTTACAGATCAATGCACTTGGTTGGGGTACACAGTCCTACAGGCTGGGAGGGTAACTGCTCCTGGGTTACGGATCAATGCACTGGGGTGGGGTACACAGTCCTACAGTCTGGGAGGGGAACTGCTCCTGGGTTACAGATCAATGCACTGGGGTAGGGTACACAGTCCTACATGCTGGGAGGGCAACTGTTCCTGGGTTACAGATTAATGCACTGGGTTGGGGTACACAGTCCTACAGGCTGGGAGGGTAACTGCTCCTGGGTTACGGATCAATGCACTGGGGTGGGGTACACAGTCCTACATGCTGGGAGGGTAACTGCTACGGGTTTACGGATCAATGCACTGGGTTGGTGTACGCAGCTCTACAATCTGGGAGGGCAACTGCTCCTGGGTTACAGATCAATGCACTGGGGTGGGGTACACAGTCCTACATGCTGGGAGGGCAACTGTTCCTGGGTTACAGATCAATGCACTGGGTTGGGGTACACAGTCCTACAGGCTGGGAGGGTAAATGCTCCTGGGTTACAGATCAATGCACTGGGGTGGGGTACACAGTCCTACATGCCGGGAGGGTAACTGCTCTTTGGTTACAGATGAATGTACTGGGATGGGGTACACAGTCCTACAGTCTGGGAGGGTAACCGCTCCTGGGTTAAGATCAACGCACTGGGGTGGTGTACACAGTCCTACATGCTGGGAGGGTAACCGCTCCTGGGTTAAGATCAACGCACTGGGGTGGGGTACACAGTCCTACATGCTGGGAATGTAACTGCTCCTGGTTTACAGATCAATGCACTGGGGTGGGGTACACAGTCCTACATGCTGGGAGGGTAACTGCTCCTGGGTTACAGATCAATGCACCGGGGTGGTGTACACAGTCCTACATGCAGGGAGGGTAACTGCTTCGGGTTTACAGGTCAATGCACTGGGTTGTTGTACGCAGCTCTACAATCTGGGAGGGTAACTGCTCCTGGGTTAGGGATCAATGCACTGGGGTGGGGTACACAGTCCTACATGCTGGGACGGTAACTGCTCCTGGGTTACAGATCAATGCACTGGGGTGGGGTACACAGTCCTACATGCTGGGAGGGCAACTGTTCCTGGGTTACAGATCAATGCACTCGGTTGGGGTACACAGTCCTACAGGCTGGGAGGGTAACTGTTCCTGGGTTACAGATCAATGCACTGGGGTGGGGTACACAGTCCTACATGCTGGGAGGGTAACTGCTCCTGGGTTACAGATCAATGTACTGGGATGGGGTACACAGTCCTACATGCTGGGTGGGTAACCGCTCCTGGGTTAAGATCAACGCACTGGGGTGGTGTACACAGTCCTACATGCTGGGAGGGTAACTGCTCCTGGGTTACAGATCAATGCACTGGGGTGGGGTACACAGTCCTACATGCTGGGAGGGTTACTGCTACGGGTTTATAGATCAATGCACTGGGGTGGTGTACACAGTACTACATACTGGGAGGGTAACTGCTCCTGGGTTACAGATCAATGCACTGGGTTGGGGTACACAGTCCTACAGGCTGGGAGGGTAACTGCTCCTGGGTTACAGATCAATGCACTGGGGTGGCGTACACAGTCCTACATGCTGGGAGGGGAACTGCTCCTGGGTTACGGATCAATGCACTGGGGTGGGGTACACAGTCCTACAGTCTGGGAGGGGAACTGCTCCTGGGTTACAGATCAATGCACTGGGGTAGGGTACACAGTCCTACATGCTGGGAGGGCAACTGTTCCTGGGTTACAGATTAATGCACTGGGTTGGGGAACACAGTCCTACAGGCTGGGAGGGTAACTGCTCCTGGGTTACGGATCAATGCACTGGGGTGGGGTACACAGTCCTACATGCTGGGAGGGTAACTGCTACGGGTTTACGGATCAATGCACTGGGTTGGTGTACGCAGCTCTACAATCTGGGAGGGCAACTGCTCCTGGGTTACAGATCAATGCACTGGGGTGGGGTACACAGTCCTACATGCTGGGAGGGCAACTGTTCCTGGGTTACAGATCAATGCACTGGGTTGGGGTACACAGTCCTACAGGCTGGGAGGGTAACTGCTCCTGGGTTACAGATCAATGCACTGGGGTGGGGTACACAGTCCTACATGCCGGGAGGGTAACTGCTCTTTGGTTACAGATGAATGTACTGGGATGGGGTACACAGTCCTACAGTCTGGGAGGGTAACCGCTCCTGGGTTAAGATCAACACACTGGGGTGGTGTACACAGTCCTACATGCTGGGAGGGTAACCGCTCCTGGGTTAAGATCAACGCACTGGGGTGGGGTACACAGTCCTACATGCTGGGAATGTAACTGCTCCTGGTTTACAGATCAATGCACTGGGGTGGGGTACACAGTCCTACATGCTGGGAGGGTAACTGCTCCTGGGTTACAGATCAATGCACTGGGGTGGGGTACACAGTCCTACATGCTGGGACGGTAACTGCTCCTGGGTTACAGATCAATGCACTGGGGTGGGGTACATAGTCCTACATGCTGGGAGGGCAACTGTTCCTGGGTTACAGATCAATGCACTGGGTTGGGGTACACAGTCCTACAGGCTGGGAGGGTAACTGCTCCTGGGTTACAGATCAATGCACTGGGGTGGGGTACACAGTCCTACATGCTGGGAGGGTAACTGCTCCTGGGTTACAGATCAATGCACTGGGGTGGGGTACACAGTCCTACATGCTGGGAGGGCAACTGTCCCTGGGTTACAGATCAATGCACTGGGTTGGGGTACACAGTCCTACAGGCTGGGAGGGTAACTGCTCCTGGGTTACAGATCAATGCACTGGGGTGGGGTACACAGTCCTATATGCTGGGAGGGTAACTGCTCCTGGTTTGCAAATTAATTCACGGGTGATCACTGCACAGGTCGCTGTGCTGGTCAGACTATCTGGTTGAGGTTTATAGATAATACAATGATGTGGTCTGTGCAGCTCCCCATGCTGGATGTATATTTGTTTCAGGTTCACACATTTGTGCCCTGCTGTGGTCTGCACAGCTCCCCGTGCCGGACGGATATCTAGTCCGGGGTTATAGATCAATGCACGGCTGTGGTCTTGACAGTTCCCCGTCCTGGACAGATATCTAGTCTGGGTTTATGGGTCAATGCACTGCTGTGGTCTGCACAGCTCCCCGTCCTGGACAGATATCTAGTGCGGGTTTATGGATCAATGCACTGCTGTGGTCTGCGCAGTGTTCCACTCTGGCCAGATTGCTGGATTGTATTGACCAGTGTAATGGATGAATCTGGACAGATTACTGGGTTGTACTGAGCAGGACACTGGCCTGGTCTGTACAGTGTTCCATGGTGAACAGGTATCTCCTCTGGGTGTATAGTGTCTGGGCTGGTTCTGGGAGGTGGATTGAGAATGTGGTATATCTCACCATTTCAGCTGATCTGGCAATCCCTTTAGTTCCCATTCCTGTGATTGGAGCCTCCGTCTCTCACCCCATTAATGTTACAGTGTGTCCAGGCACAGTACATCGTGTTGGTGGGGTGGGGAGGGGGGAATGGTCATGGACAGGTCAAGGGGTTCCCCAGAACCTTCTGTCCCCGACATTCTATAACTGACATTCCCCTGAACGTTCTGTCCCCGACATTCTAAAACTGACATTCCCCGGAACGTTCCGTCCCCAACATTCTATAACTGACATTCCCCGGAACGTTCTGTCCTCGACATTGTTTGTGAACGGCCGGACGTCAGTGAATTGAACAAACGATAAGATCCCGAGGGAAGCGATCCTGTTCCAGGGAGAAGGAGACACTGTTCCGAAGGACCCTCAGTCAGTTAAAGGGGTGAATACGTTTTCCCTACGTTTACATTTATCCACGACACAGGATCGACCACAATTTAGACCGAAATACAGGAATTCCGAAACTCCGTTTGTCTTCAGGAAACTGGGAGAGAATCCTTCAGGACAGTTACGTTTCCACCCTCCGTATTAGGAACTGGGAAGGAGTGACCTGTGTCTGCTCTCGAGTGATCGAGTGTGTTGGAATGTTCTAGAAACCTTCTGTCCTTATGGATGTGTCTCTGTGTGTTTGGGGAGGAAGGGTTTCTTGTTGTTTATATCACATTTTTGTCAGTAATTCCGACCTTCCCATTTGTTATTCCAGCTCCAATTATTTTAATAAATCCCTGAATACAGGGACACATTTGAAAATCTCACTGGGTCCCTGATCAAACGGGTCCCTTTGCCCCCAGGCTGATGGATAATTGGTTTGTTTTCCTTCCTCACAGTTAACGTAGTGACCATCTACGTCCTGCTTTATAAAGATTGTGGATTGTCTCCATGCGTCAGACGTTACCTGGGGGCCATGGCAGCGGCGGATCTCCTGGTCATTATCCTCGACCTGATCCTGAGACACATTCCCATTGTTTATCGGGAACAGTTTGATTTCCTGAGGGACTCCGGCCCGTGTGTAATATCCACGCCGTCCTGCTTTATGCAGCCACTGACTGCTCTGTCTGGTTCACCGTCACTTTCACCTTTGATCGGTTTGTGGCCATTTGTTGCCAGAAGCTGAAAAGTAAATATTGCAGTGAGAAAACGGCGGCTGTGGTTCTGGGAGCAGTGACTGTGCTGAGCTGTTTAAAGAACATTTTCTGGTATTTTATTCTCACGGCTCGGTATTCGCTGTGGAACCCTCAGAACTCCCCCTGGTTTTGTTTTGTAACAGCCGCTGTTCTATTCTCCAGTGTTTGGGCCACAATCGAGTTCCTCCACCACATTCTAACCCCGTGTGTCCCATTTCTCCTGATTCTGCTGCTCAATGTTCTCACCGTCAGACACATTTTAGTGACCAGCAGAGCCCGCAGGAGACTCCGCGCTCACACCAATGGGGACGCTCAGTCTGACACTGAAATGAGAAACCGAAAAAAATCCATCATTTTACTGTTTGTGATCTCGGCCAAATTCATCCTGTTATGGTCAACGTTAATGCTGTATTCTATATGGTACCGGATGTGGAATATTGGATATCACTTTGTGTATCTTGATCGCTTTGTGCGGGATTTGGGCTTCATGCTGCAGCTCCTCAGTTGCTGCACAAACACCGCGATTTATGCCGTGACCCAGACTCAGTTCAGGCAGCAGCTGAAGAATGTGCTGAAATATCCCTTCACCCGAATCCATCCATCCATCAAATTCCCTCATTAATCAATCCATCCGGGATTTTCTCATTTCAGTTCAGTGTTTCAGCGATGGAGCAGCCTGTCGCTATGGTAACAGACTGAGGGTAGGGCTGGTTTGTCCATCCTTATCCCACAGGGGGGTTACAGGGAAACATTTCAATGTTTCTCACAACTCAGGGGCTAGTGAGAAAAGGCACCATCCCACTGACTGTATCCGTCACTTCCATTTGTAACCAATAAAAATGTTGATTAAAGCGAGCCGAGCAGCAGAGTGACCGATGTTGTTGTGTGTCTTTGTGTTGGAGAAGCTGAGCTGGAGAGAGACAGACTCAGCCCCAAGTCCTGGTCCTCAGGGAAGGGGAGGGCACCGCGCCCTGAGCTCAGGGGTTGGGTTTAACTCCCTCTGTCCCACCACTACAGCCTGGACTCCCCATTACCTCTACCCTACTCTTTCTCCTCAATTCTCTCTGTCGCTCTCTCTTTCTGCACACTCACTCTTTTTCAACCCTCTCCCTCATCCCCCTCTCTCTCACACACACCCCCCAAGAGAGGCACCAAGGGAGATGGAGAGTGAGAAGGGGGAGAGAGAGAGTTAGGGTGAGGGAGAGAGAGAGAGAGAGAGACACGGGAGGAGATAATGAGAGAGAGAGGGGCGAGAGAGAGTGAGACTGAGAGAGGGGCGAGGGAGGGGGCAAGAGAGAAAAAGAGACCGAGAGAGAGAAAGGGGGCAAGAGAGATAGGGAAGACGAGAGAGAGAGAATGACAGGACAGGGAGAGAGAATGAGGGGGCGAGAGAGAGACAGGGGTTGGGAAATGGGGGCAAGAGAAAGCAAGATGGCTAGAAAAAGAAACAGGAGGGAAGAGAGAGAGAGAGATAGAGGTGTGAAGAGAGATAGAGTGTCGAGAGATGGAGGTGAGAGAGAGACAGAGGGAGAGACTGGATGAGAGAGAGCAAGGGAGACAGAGAGAGATATGGTGAGAGAGAGGAAGGGCACAAAGGAGAGAGGGGTGTGTGAGAGGGCGACAGTGGAGAGAGAGGGGTGTAGCGGGCGAGAGAGGGAGGGGGTGAGAGAGAGAGAGGGGAGTGAGAGAGAGGGGAGCTAGAGAGAGAAGGAGGGGGAGAGAGAGATAGAGGGGGAGACAGAGAGAGGGAGGGGGTGAAAGAGAGAGAGGGAGGGGGTGAGAGAGAAAGAGGGAGGAGGTGGGAGTGAGGGGGGCGAGAGAGAGAGAGGGGCAAAAGTGAGAGGGAGGGGGTGAGAGAGGGGGAGCAAGAGAGAGGGAGGGGGTGAGATAGAGAGGGAGTGGGGCGGGAGAGAGAGGGAGGCGCAAGAGGGAGAAAGAGGGAGGGGCAAGAGAGAGACAAGGAGGGGGCGCGAGAGAGAAGGTGGGGAAGAAGGAGAGGGTGGGGGCGAGAGAGAGGGAGGGAGCGAGGGAGAGAGAGGGGGACGAGATAGAGGGAGGGGCGGCGAGGGAGAGAGGGCGAGGGGGCGAGATTGGGAGGGGGTGGGCGACAGAGAGAGGGAGGGAGGCGAGATAGGGGGGCGAGAGAGAGGGAGGGGGTGAGAGAGGGTGGGGGCGAGAGAGAGAGGGGAGTGGGCGAGAGAGAGGGAGGGAGCGAGGGAGAGAGAGGGGACGAGATAGAGGGAGGGGCGGCGAGGGAGAGAGGGCCAGGGGGCGAGATAGGGGGGGGGTGGGCGACAGAGAGAGGGAGGGAGGCGAGATAGGGGGGCGAGAGAGAGGGAGGGGGTGAGAGAGAGAGAGGGAGGGGCGAGAGAGAGAGGGTGGGGGCGAGAGAGAGAGGGGAGTGGGCGAGAGAGAGAAGGAGGGGAGCGAGAGAGAGGGGGAAGGGAACGAGAGAGAGAGGGAGGGGGCGAGAGAGGGAGCGATGGGCGAGAGAGAGAGGGAGGGGGTGAGAGAAAGAGAAGGGGACGAGAGAGAGAGAGTGAGGGGGCGAGGCTGAGAGAGGGAGGGGGCGAGAGTGAGAGGGAGGGGGGCGAGAGAGAGAGAGGGAGGGTGCGAGAGAGAGGGACGGGGCAAGAGAGAGAGGGTGGGAGCGAGAGAGAGAGAGGGAGGGGGCGAGAGAGAGAGGAAGGGAGGTGAGAGAGAGGGAGGGACGAGAGAGAGAGGGAGGGGGCGAGAGAGAGAGGGAGGGGGCGAGAGAGAGAGAGAGGGGGCGAGAGAGAGAGGGAGGGAGGGGGCGAGAGAGAGAGAGAGGGAGGGAGCGATAGAGGGAGGGGGAAAGTGAGAGAGAGAAGGAGGGGGAGAGAGAGAGAAGGAGGGAGGGTGGGCGAGCGAGAGAGAGAGGGAGGGGGTGAGAGTGAGAGAAGGGGTGAGAGAGAGGGAGGGGGACAAGATAGAGGGGGGGCTAGAGAGAGCGAAAGAGAGAGGGAGGGGGCTAGAGAGAGGGAGGGGATCAGAGAGAGAGAGGGAGGGGGATAGAGAGAGAGGGAGGGCTGAGAGAGGGAGGGGGCAGGTGAGAGAGAGAGGGACGGGGCGAGAGTGAGAGAAGGGGCGAAATAGAGGGAGGGGGTGAGAGAGAGGAAGGGAGTGAGAGAGAGAGAGGGAGGGGGACGAGATAGAGGGGGGCGAGAGAGAGAGAGAGAGCCAGAGAGAGAGTGGAGAGAGAGAGAGGGAGGGGCTGAGAGAGAGGGAGGGGGGAATGGGGCGAGAGAGAGAGGGAGGTGGGCTAGAGAGAGAGGGAGGGAGGGGGCGAGAGAGAAGGAGGGGGTGAGAGAGAGAGAGGGAGGGGTTGAGAGACAGAAAGGGAGGGCCGAGAGAGGGAGGGGGCAGTTGAGAGAGAGTGGGAGGGGGCGAGAGAGAGATGGAGGGAGGGGGCTGAGACAGAGAGGGTGTGGGCGAGAGAGAGAGGGTGGGGGCGAGAGAGAGAGGGGAGGTGACGAGTGAGAAAGGGAGGGAGGTGAGATACAGAGGGAGGGGTCAAGAGAGAGAGGGAGGGGATGAGAGAGAGAGGGTGGGGGCGAGAGAGAGAGGGAGGGAGGCGAGAGAGAGGGGGGCGAGAGAGAAAGGAAGTGTGGCGAGAGAGAGAGGGAGGGAGGTGAGAGAGAGAGGGAGGGGGCGAGAGAGAGAGGGAGGGGGCGAGAGAGAGAGGGGGGCGAGAGAGAGAAGGTGGGGGCGAGAGTGAGAGAAGGGGTAGAGAGAGAGGGAGGGGGCGAGAGAGAGAGAGGGAGGGGGTGAGAGAGCGAGGGAGTGGGGCGAGAGAGAGGGGGAGGGGGCGAGGGAGAGAGGGGGGGCAAGAGAGAGAGGGTGGGGGCGACAGTGAGAGAGGGAGGGGGCGAGAGTGAGAGGGAGGGGGCGAGAGAGAGAGGGAGGGAGGCGAGAGAGAGGGGGAGGGGGCGAGAGAGAGAGGGGGACGAGAGAGAGAGGGTGGGGGCGAGAGTGAGAGAAGGGGGGAGAGAGAGAGAGGGAGGGGGTGAGAGAGAGAGAGAGGGAGGGGGAGACAGAGAGAGGGAGGGGGTGAAAGAGAGAGAGGGAGGGGGTGAGAGAGAAAGAGGGAGGAGGTCGGGAGTGAGGGGGGCGAGAGAGAGGCAAATGTGAGAGGGAGGGGGTGAGAGAGGGGGAGCAAGAGAGAGGGAGGGGGTGAGATAGAGAGGGAGTGAGGCGGGACAGAGAGTGAGGGGGCGAGAGAGAAAGAGGGAGGGGCAAGAGGGAGAAAGAGGGAGGGGCAAGAGAGAGACAAGGAGGGGGCTAGAGAGAGAGGGAGGGGGCGAGAGAGAGGGAGGGGATCAGAGAGAGAGAGGGAGGGGGATAGAGAGAGAGAGTGAGGGCTGAGAGAGGTAGGGGTCGAGAGAGACAGAGGGAGGGGGCTAGAGAGAGAGGGAGGGGGCGAGAGAGAGAGGGAGGGGGCGAGAGAGAGTGAGGGAGGGGCAAGAGGGAGAAAGAGGGAGGGGCAAGAGAGAGACAAGGAGGGGGCTAGAGAGAGAGGGAGGGGGCGAGAGAGAGGGAGGGGATCAGAGAGAGAGAGGGAGGGGGCGAGAGAGAGAGGGAGGGCGACAAGAGAGAAAGGGAGGAGGCAAGAGAGAGAGGGAGTAGTCGAGACAGAGAGGGATGGGGCGAGAGGGAAACAGAGAGGGATGGGGAGAGAGAGAGAGGGAGTGGGGTGAGAGAGACGTGGAGGGGGCGAGAGAGATGTAGGGAGAGGGCGAGAGAGAGACTGAGGGGGTGGGTGAGTGAGAGGGTGAGAGTCAGAGAGAGAGGGGGTGAGAGATGGAGGGGGAGGGGGTGAGAGAGAGAGTGGGAGGGGGCGAGAGAGAGAGAGGGAGGGTGGCGAGAGAGAGAGTGGAGGTGAGAGAGAAAGGGAGGGGTGGGAGAGAGACAGAGGGAGGGAGGCAAGAGAGAGAGTGGAGGTGAGAGAGAGGGAGGGAGGGATGGGAGAGAGAGAGAGGGAGGGGTGTTGGAAGGGACGGGGGTGCGAGAGAGGGCGGGCGAGTGAGAGAGGGCGGGTGGCAAGAGAGAGGGGGGGTGAGAGACAGAGGGATAGGACGAGAGAGAGATAGAGACAGAGAGAGGGAGGTGCGAGAGAGAGGGAGGGGGACAAGAGAGTGAGGGAGGGAGTGGGCAAGAGAGAGAGCGGGAGAGAGAGAAGGAGGGGGAGAGAGGGATTGGATCGAGAGAGAGAGAGAGGGGAGGTGAGAGAGAGAGGGAAGGGCGAGAGAGGAAGGGATGGGGCGAGAGAGAGAGGGAGGGGGCGAGAGAGAGAGAGGGAGAGGGCGAGAGACAGAGAGGGATGGGCGAGAGAGGGAGGGGAGGGGGCGAGAGAGGGAGGGGGGTGAGAGAGAGAGAGAGCGAGAGGCGAGAGAGAGGGAGGGGGTGAGAGAGAGAGAGGGAGGGGGAGAGAGAGAGAGGGTCAGGTGAGAGAGAGACAGAGAGGGAGGGGGCGAGAGAGAGAAGGAGGGAGGCTGCTGAGAGAGAGAGGGAGAGCGGGCGAGAGAGGGAGGGGGGTGAGAGAGAGAGAGCGAGAGGTGAGAGAGGGGGGGTGAGAAAGAGAGAGTGGGAGGGCGGCGAGAAAGAGAAGGGGGTGAGAGAGAGAGGGAGGGGGCAAAAGAGAGAGGGAGAGGGCGAGAGAGAAATGGAGGGGGCGAGAGAGAGAGGAGGGAGAGTGAGAGGGAGGGGGCGAGAGAGAGGGGGAAGGGATTGGTGGGGGGGAGAGAGAGAGAGAGCGAGGGGGGCGAGAGGGGGAGAGAGACGGGCCGAGAGAGAGAGGGTGGGGTTGAGAGAGAGAGGGATGGGGTGAGAGAGAGAGAGGGAGGGGGCGAGATAGGGAGAGGGAGGTGGTGAGAGAGAGAGGGAGGGGGCGAGAGAGAGTGTGGGAGTAGGGTGAGAGAGAGGGATGGGACGAAAGAGAGAGGGAGGGGTTGAGAGAGAGGTAGGGGGGGCGAGAGAGAGAGGCAAAGGCCAAGAGGGGGAGGGGGCGGGCAAGAGAGAGAGGGAGGGGGTGAGAGAGAAATGGAGGGGACGAGAGAGACGAACGGAGCGGGGCATGAGAGAGAGGGAGGGGGCGAGAGAGAGAGGAAGGGGGCAAGAGAGAGAGGGCAAGTGAGAGAGTGAGAGTGGGAGTAGGGTGAGAGAGAGAGAGAAGGGGTGAGAGAGTGAGGGAGGGGGCAAATGAGAGCGGGGGGTGAGAGAGGAAGGCAGGGGGCGAGAGGGGGAGGGGGCGGGTAAGAGAAAGAGGGAGGGGGTGAGAGAGAAATGGAGGGGGCGAGAGAGAGAGGAGGGAGAGTGAGAGGGAGGGGGTGAGACCGAGAGAAGGGGCGAGAGACAGGGAATGGGGTGAGAGAGAGAGAGGGAGGGGGCGAGAGAGAGAGAGGGAGGGGGCGAGAGAGCGAGGGAGGGGTTTGGTGGTGGAGAGAGAGAGAGAACAAGGGGGGCGAGAGGGGGAGAGAGGCGGGTCGAGAGAGAGAGAGGGTGGGGTTGAGAGAGAGAGGGATGGGGTTAGAGAGAGAGGCAGGAGGTGAGAGGGGGAGGGGGCGGGCAAAGGAGAGAGGGAGAGGGTGAGAGAGAAATGGAGGGGGTGAGAGAGAGGAGGGGAGCTGGGCGTGAGGGAGAGGGAGGGGGGCGAGAGAGAGAGAGGGAGGGGGCAAGAGGGGGGTAGAGGGGGATAGAGAGAGAGAGAGTGAGGGAGCAAGAGGAAGAGCGACGGGCTGAGGGCGAGAGGGTGGTGTTGAGAGAGAGAGGGATGGGGTGAGAGAGAGAGTGGAAGGGGCGAGATAGGGAGAGGGAGGTGGCGAGAGAGAGATTGGGATTGAGGCGAGAGAGAGAGGGGGTCGAGAGAGTGAGTGGACGTCAGTGAGTGGGAGGGGTGGGAGAGAGAGAGAGGGTGGGGTGTGAGGGGGGCGCGAGAGAGAGGGAGGGGGCAAGAGTGAGAGGGCGTTGGGTCAGAGAGAGAGAGGGAGGGGGCGAGAGAGAGAGGAGGGGTGAGGGGGAGGCGAGAGAGAGGGGGAGGGGGCGATGGAGAGCGGGAGGGGCTGAGAGAGAGACGGAGGGAGGGCGGCGAGAGAGAAAGATAGAGGGTCAAGATAGAGAGTGGAAGTGAGAGAGAGGGAGGGGTGCGATAGAGAGAGAGGCGGGGAGGAGAGAGAGGGGGGCGAGAGAGAGATGGACGGCGAGAGGGAGAGGGAGGGGGGCAAGAGAGAGAGGGAGGGTGCAAGAGAGAAAGGAGGGGTCAAGAGAGAGAGGGAGGTATGGGCGAGAGAAGAAGTAGGGGGGCGAGAGAGAGATACGGGCCGAGAGAGAGGGAGGGTTTAAGAGAGAGGGAGTGGGTGAGAGAGAGAGGGATGGGGAGAGAGAGAGCGAGAGAGAGAAAGTGTGGGGCGAGAGAGAGATGGAGGGGGTGAGAGAGATGAAGGGAGTGAACGAGAGATAGAGGGAGGGTGTGGGAGAGTGAAAGGGGGGGCAAGAGAGAGAGGGAGGGTGTGAGAGAGATGTAGGGAGGGGGCGAGACAGAGAGTGAGGAGGCGAGAGAGATGTAGGGAGGGGGCGAGAGAGAGGGGGGGTGAGAGATAGGGAGAGGGAGAGGGCGAGAGAGAGAGAGAGAGAGGCGAGAGAGAGAAGGAAGGTGCAAGAGAGAGAGAGAGGGAGGGGGCGACAGAGAGGGGGAGGGAGGCGAGAGAGAGGGATGGGGCCGAGAGGGAAAAGGAGGGGGGGCGAGAGAGAGAGGGAGGTGTTGAGAGAGAGAGGGAGGGGGCAAGAGAGAGAGAGAGTGGCGAGAGTGGGGGAGCGAGAGAGAGACGGAGGGATGAGAGAAAGAGAAAGGGGGTGAGAGAGAGTGGGAAGGGGCGAGAGAGAGGGAGGGGGCGAGAGAGAGGGGGAGGGAGGCGAGAGAGAGAGGGAGAGGGGGAGACAGAGAGAGGGGGAGGGGGCGAGATAGAGGGGAGGGGGCAAGAGAGAGTGGGCGAGAGAGAGAGAGGTCGGGGCGAGTGAAAGAGAGGGAGGGGGCAAGAGAGAGTGGGAGGGAGGCGAGAGAGAGAGGGAGGGGGTGAGAGAGATAAAGAGAGGGAGGGATGTGAGCGGGGGGTGAGAACGAGGGAGGAGGCGAGTTAGAGGGAGGAAGGGCGGCTAGAGAGAGAGAAGGGGTGAGGGGGAGGCGAGAGAGAGGGGGAGGGGGCGAGAGAGCGAGAGGGAGGGGCTGGGAGAGCGAGAGGGAGGGGGTGAGAGAGAGAGAGGGAGGGGTGCGAGAGAGAGAGGTGGATGAGAGAGTGGAGGGCGAGAGAGAGATGGGGTGCGAGAGGGACAGGAGGGGGGCAAGAGAGAGAGTGAGGGTGCAAGAGAGAAAGGGAGTGGTCGAGAGAGGGAGGGATGGGCGAGAGAAGAGGGAGGGGGGCGAAGGGAGAGATACGGGCCGAGAGAGTGGGAGGGTTTAAGAGAGAGGGAGTGGGTGAGAGAGAGAGGGATGGAGAGAGAGAGAGAAAGTGTGGGGCGAGAGAGAGATGGAGGGGGCGAGAGAGAGGAAGGGAGGGGGCGGGAGAGAGAGAGGGAGGGGGTGAGAGAGATGTAGGGAGGGGGCGAGAGAGAGAGAGGGAGGGGGTGAGAGAGAGGGAGGCGAGAGAGAGAAAGAGGGTGCAAGAGAGAGAGAGAGGGAGGGGGCGACAGAGAGGGGGAGGGAGGCGAGAGAGAGTGGGAGGGGGCAAGAGAGTGGGGGCGAGAGAGAGAGATAGGGGGCAAGTGAAAGAGAGGGAGCGGGCGAGAGAGAGGGGGAGGGAGGCGAGAGAGAGATGGAGGGGGTGAGAGAGAGAAAGAGGGTGAGGGGTATGAGACGGGGGTGAGAAAGAGGGTGGGGGCGAGTGAGAGAGTGGAAGGGGGGCTAGAGAGAGAGAATGGGTGAGGGGTAGGCGAGAGAGAGGGGGAGGGGGCGAGAGAGTGAAGGAGGGGGCGAGAGAGCGAGAGGGAGGGGGTGAGAGAGAGAGAGGGGCGAGAGACAGAGGGGGAGGGGGTGAGAGAGAGAGAGAGAGAGGGAGGGGCGAGAGAGATAGAGGGAGGGCGGCGAGAGAGAGAGGGGGGGGCGAGGTAGAGAGTGGAGGTGATAGAGAGAGGGAGGGGTGCGAGATAGAGAGAGGGAGGGGAATGAGAGAGAGGGGAACGAGAGAGAGATGGAGGGGTGAGAGAGAGATGGAGGGGGTCAAGAGAGAGAGAGAGGGGGCAAGAGAGAAAGGGAAGGGTCGAGAGAGAGAGGGAGGGAAGGGCGAGAGAGGGAGGGAGGGCAGCGAGAGGGAGAGATACGGGCCGAGAGAGAGAGGGAGGGTTTAAGAGAGAGACGGAGTGGGTGAGAGAGAGAGAGGGATGTGGAGAGAGAGAGAGAGAGAGAGAGAAAGTGTGGGGCGAGAGGGAGATGGAGGGGGCGAGAGTGATGTAGGGAGAGAGCGAGAGAGAGAGGGAGGGGTTGGGAGGGTGAAAGAGGGAGGGGGGCAAGAGAGAGAGGGAAGGTGTGAGAGAGATGTAGGGAGAGGGGGAGACAGAGAGTGAGGGGGCGACAGAGATGTAGGGAGGGGGCGAGAGAGAGAGAGGGGTGTGAGAGAGGGAGAGGGAGAGGACGAGAGAGAGAAAGGCGAGAGAGAGAAGGAGGGTGCAAGAGAGAGAGAGAGGGAGGGCGCGACAAAGAGGGGGGGGGAGAGCCGAGTGAGATTGGGAGAGGGCGAGAGAGAGGGATGGGGCCCAGAGGGAAAGGGAGTGGGGGCGAGAGAGATGGGGAGGTGGAAAGAGAGACAGAGGGAGGGGCCGAGTGAGAGTGGGAAGGGGAAGAGAGAGAGGGAGGGGGCGAGAGAGCGAGAGAGAGGGGGTGAAAGAGAGGGGGAGGGGGCGAGTGAGAGAGAGGGAGGGGGCGAGAGAGAGAGGGAAGGGGCGGGACAGAGAGAGAGAGTAGAGTTGAGAGAGAGAGGGAGGGGTTTGAGAGAGAGAGGGACGATGGGAGTGAGAGAGAGAGGGTCGGGAGAGAGAGAGGGAGGGGGCGAGAGGGAGAGAGACGGGCTGAGAGAGAGAGGGAGGGGTTGAGAGAGGGATGGGGTGAGAGACAGAGAGGGGGAGGAGGCGAGAGAGGAAGAGGGAGGGGATGAGAGAGAGAGGAGTGGTCTAGAGAGAGAGTGAGGGGGCGAGAGAGAGAGAGGGAGGGGGCGAGAGTCAGAGAGGGAGGGGAAGAGAGCGAGAGGGAGGGGGTTAGAGAGCGAGAGGGATGGGGTGAGAGATAGAGAGGGAGGGGACGAGGGAGAGAGGGGATCGAGAGAGAGAGTGGAGATGAGAGAGAGGGCGGGGTGCGAGAGAGAGAGAGCAAGAGGGGTGTGTGTGAGAGAGAGAGAGAGGGGGGCGAGAGAGCAGGAGGGGTCGAGAGAGAGAGGGAGGGAGGGGGCGAGTGAGAGGGAGGTGTGAGGGGGAGGTGTGAGAGAGAGGGGGAAGGGGCGAGAGAGAGAGGGAGGGGGATAGAGCGAGAGGGAGGGGGCGAGAGAGCGAGAGGGAGGGGGTGAGAGAAAGAGAGAGAGTGTGTGAGAGATGGAAGGGGAGGGGGCGAATGATAGAGAGAGAGAGGGGGTGAGAGAGAGAGAGAAGGAGGGTGAATGAGAGAGAGTGGGTCGAGATAGACGTGAGAGAGAGGGAGGGGTGCAAGAGAGAGAGAGAGGGAGGGGATGAGAGAGAGAGGGAGGGGTCGAGAGAGAGAGGGAGGGAGGGGAGAGAGACAGAGAAGAGGTGAGGGGGCGGCGAAAGAGAGAAGGAGGGGGCGAGAGAGCGAGAAGGAGGGGGTGAGAGGGAGAGAGGGGCGAGAGACGGAGGGGGAGAGGGAACAGAGGGAGAGGGAGGGCGGCAAGAGAGAGACAGAGGGTAGAGATAGAGAGTGGAGGTGAGAGAGAGAGAGGGAGGGGTGCGAGAGAGAGATGGAGGGGCGAGAGGGGGGGAAGAGAGAGATGGAGGTGGGCAAGAGAGAGAGGGAGGGGGCAAAAGAGTGAAGGAGGGGTCGAGAGAGAGAGGGAGGGAGGGGCGAGAGAAGAGGGAGGGGGGCGAGAGGGAGAGATACGGGCTGAGAGAGAGAGGGAGGGTTTAAGAGAGAGAGGGAGTGGGTGAGAGAGAGAGGGATGGGGAGAGTGAGAGAGAGAGAGAGAGAGAGAGAAAGTATGGGGCTAGAGAGAGATGGAGCGGGCGAGAGAGATGTCGGGAGGGAGCGTGAGAGAGAGGGAGGGGGTGGGCGAGTAAAAGAGGGAGGGGGCAAGAGAGAGAGGGAGGGTGTGAGAGAGATGTAGGGAGGGGGCGAGACAGAGAGTGAGGGGTGAGAGAGATGTAGGGAGGGGAATGAGAGAAAGGGAGGCGAGAGAGAGAGAGGGAGGGGGCGAGAGAGAGAGAGAGGGAGGGGGTCGAGAGTGAGAGAGGGGGTCGAGAGAGAGAGAGTGGAGGGGAGAGAGAGAGGGCGGAATGGGAGAAAGAGAGGAAAGTGTGTGAGAGAGAGTTGGGGAGAGAGAGGGAGGGGGCGTGAGAGAGAGGGTGGGGGGCGAGAGAGAGAGAGAGGGAGGGGGCGAGAGAGCGAGAGGGAGGTGTCAGAGAGAGAGAGAGAGATGGTGCAAGAGACGGAGGGGGACGGGGCGAGAGAGAGAGAGGAAGGTGGCAAGAGAGAGAGGGAAGGCGGTAAGAAAGAGGGGGCGCAGGCGAGGGAGAGGGGGAGGTCGGCTAGAGAGAGAGGGGGGCGAGAGAGAGAGCGGGAGGGGGCAAGAGAGTGGGGTGCAGAGAGGGAGAGACACGGGCTGAAAGAGAGAGGGAGGGGTTGAGAGAGACGGAGGGGGCAAGAGAGAGAGAGGGACGGGGCAAGAGAGAGAGCGAGAGAGACGGAGGGGGTAGAGAGAGAGGGATGGAGGCGAGAGAGAGTGGGAGGGGGGCGAGATAGACAGGGAGGGTGGTGAGAGAGAGACAGGGGTTTAAGAGAGAGAGGGAGGGAAGGGGACGAGTGAGAGAGGGGGCAAGAGAGAGAGGAAGAGAGACAAGGGACAGGTGCGAGAAAGAAATGGAGAGGGGTGGCGAGAGAGAGGGGGTTGAGACTGAGGGGGTTACAGAGAGAGATGGAGAGGGCGAGAGAGAGACGGAGAGGGCGAGAGAGAGAGGGAGGGGGGCGAGATAGACAGGGAGGGTGTTGAGAGAGAGAGAGGGGGTTAAGAGAGAGAGGGAGGGAGCTAGAGAGAGAGGGAGGTGGCTAGAGAGAGAGGGCGGAGTGTAAGAGAGAGAGGGATGGAGAGAGAGACAGAGGGAGGTTTTCAAGTGATAGAGGGAGGGGTGAGAAAGAGAGAGAGAGGGAGGAGAGTGGAGAGAGAGGGAAGGGCGGCGAGAGAGAGAGAGGGGGTCGAGAGAGAGAATGGAGGTGGGAGAGAGAGGGAGGGAGGGGTGCGAGAGAGAAGGAGGGGTGCGAGAGAGAGAGAGGGCGAGAGTGAGAGGGAGGGGGGCAAGAGTGAGAGGGAGGTGGGCAAGAGCGAGAGGGAGGGGGGCAAGAGAGAGAGGGAGGGGTCAAGAGAGGGAGGGAGGGGGCGAGAGAGAGGGAGGGTGTGTTCTAGACAGAGGGAGAGGTGCGAGACAGACAGGGAGGGGTTCGAGAGAGAAAGGGAGGGGGCGAGACCGAGAAAGGGAGGGGTTGAGAGAGAGGGGGAGTGGGTGAGAGAAAGAGGGGGAGGGGGCGAGAGAGAGGGAGGGCGCTAGAAACAGAGGGAGGGGGTGAGAGGGAGAAAGGGAAGGGGGGCGAGAGGGAGAGAGGGAGGGGGTGACAAAGAGGGGGGTGAGAGAGAGAGGGCGAGAGAGAGAGGGAGGGGGCGAGAGATCGAGAGGGAGGGGCGAGATAGGGAGGGGGCGAGAGAGAGAGGGGGAGGGGGCGCGAGAGAGAAAGACAGGGGTGTGAGAGAAATGGAGGGGTGTGGCGAGAGAGAGAGGGGGTCGAGACTGAGAGGGGTGTGAGAGAGAGATGGAGAGGGTGAGAGAGAAAGGGAGGGTGTGAGAGAGAGAGGGAGGGTGCAAGAGAGAAAGGGAGGGGGCAAGAGAGAGAAGGAGGGGGCAAGAGAGAGAGGGAGGGGCGAGAGAGAGGGGGAGGTGGCGAGAGAGAGAAGTATGGGTGCAATTGAGAGAGGGAGGTGTGCTAGAGAGAGAGGAAGGTGGGTGAAAGTGAGAGAAGGGGCAAGAGAGAGGGAGGGAGGGGTTGAGAGAGAGAGTGGGAGGGGGCGAGAGAGAGAGAGGGAGGGGGAGAGAGAGAGAGGGAGGGGGCGAGAGAGAGAGGGAGGGAGGGGGCGAGAGAGGGGGGGCGAGAGAAAGATAGCTCGAGAGAGGGGGGCGAGAGCGCGAGAGGAAGGGGGCGAGAGAGAGAGAGGGGGGCTCGAGAGAGAGAAGAAGTGCGGCGAGAGAGGGGAGTCGAGAGAGAGAGGGAAGGGGCACGAGAGAGAGAGGGGGGTGCGAGAGAGAGAGGGATGGGGGTGAGAGACAGAGGGAGGGGGCAAGAGAGAGAGGGAGGGGTGAGAGAGAGAGAGAGGGAAGGAGTGGGGAGAGAGAGAGAGAAAGGGAGGGCGGCGCGAGAGAGAGGGATGGGGCGAGAGAGAGAGGGTGGGGGCGAGAGAGAGAGAGGGAGGGTGCGAGAGAGAGAGAGGGAGGTGGCGAGAGAGTGAGGGAGGGAGGGTCGAGAGAGAGATGGAGGAAGGAGCAAGAGAGAGAGGGAGGGAGGTGCGAGAGAGAGAGGGAGGGGGGCGAGAGGGAGAGAGAGACAGGCCGAGAGAAAGAGGGAGTGGGTTGAGAGGGAGATGGAGGGGGCGAGAGAGATGTAGGGAGGGGGCGAGAGAAAGAGAGGGGGCTGCGAGAGAGAGAGAGGGATGGGGGCGAGAGACAGAGGGAGGGGGGCAAGGGAGAGAGATAGGGAAGGAGTGGCGAGAGAGAGAGAGAATAGGTGGGCGGCGAGAGAGAGAGGGGATCGAGAGAGAGGGTGGAGGTGAGAGAGAGGGGGAGGGGTGTGAGAGAGAGGGAGGAGGGGGCTGAGAGAGACAGGGAGGGGGGAGAAAGAGAGAGAGGGAGGGAGGTGAGAGGTAGAAAGATGGGCTGAGAGAGGGGGGGTGAGAGAGAGAGAGGGAGGAGGCGAGAGAGGATGAGGGAGGGGACGAGAGAGAGAGGGAGTGGGCTAGAGAGAGAGGGAGGGGTCGAGAGAGAGAGTGAGGGGACGAGAGAGAGAGGGGATCGAGAGAGACAGTGGAGATGATAGAGAGGGCGGGGTGCGAGAGAGAGAGTGGGAGGGGTGTGAGAGAGAGGGGTTGAGAGAGAGAGGGATGGGGTGAGAAAGTGAGAGGGAGGAGGCGAGAGAGGAAGAGGGAGGGGACGAGAGGGGGGCTAGAGAGAGAGGGAGGAGTGAGAGAGAGAGTGTGAGGGGACGAGAGAGAGAGGGGATCGAGAGAGAGAGTGAAGGTGATAGAGAGGGCGGGGTGTGAGAGAGAGAGAGCGGGAGAGGTGTGAGAGAGGGGGGAGAGAGAGAGGGAGGGGTGCGAGAGAGAGTGGGAGGGGTGAAAGAGAGAGGAAGAGCGAGAGAGAGAGGGAGGTGTGCGAGAGAGAGGGGTTTGGGGATGGAGACAGAGGGAGGGGTGCAAGTGAGAGAGGGAGTGGTGAGAGAGAGGGGGGTGAGAGTGAGAGAAGGGGTGAGAGAGAGTGAGGGAGGGGTGAGAGAGAGAGAGAGGGAGGGGGCGAGAGAGAGAGAGGGAGGAGGCGAGAGGGGGGGGGCGAGATAGCGAGAGGGAGGGGGCGAGAGAGAGAGGGGGGACGAGAGAGGGAGGGAGGGGACGAGAGGGAGAGTGAGGGGACGAGAGAGGGAGGGAGGGGGCGAGAGAGAGGGAAGTGGGCGAGAGACGGGGAAGGAGGGGGCAAGAGAGAGGGACGGGGCGAGAGTGAGAGAGAGAGTGAGGTGAGAGAGAGAGGTAGGGGGTAGAGAGAGAGAGGGAGGATGCGAGAGAGAGAGGGAGGGTGCGAGAAAGAGAGAGGGAGGGTAGAAAGAGAGAGAGGGTGAGGTGTTGAGAGAAAGAGGGCGAGGGAGAGTGAGTGGGGGGCAAGAGAGAGATGAGGGGTGGGGGGCGAGAGGGAGACAGAGAGAGAGGGGTGAGAGAGAGAGGGAGGTGGCGAGAGCGCGTTAGAAAGGGTGCGAGAAAGAGAGAGGGTGGGCGCGAATGAGAGAGGCAGTGAGGCGAGAGAGAGGGATGAGGTGAGAGAAAGAGGGAGGCGGCGAGAGAAAGAGGGAGGGCGCAAGAGATAGAGGGAAGGGGAGAGGGAGAGATGGAGGGGTGAGAGAGAGAGAGGGAGAGGGCGAGAGAACGAGAGGAAGGGGGTGAGAGAGAGAGGGAGGGTGCGAGAGTGAGAGAGGGGGGGTGCAAGAGAGAGAGAGGCAGGGGGCAAGACAGAGAGAGATGGAGGGGCGAGAGAGAGAGGGAGGGGCGAGAGAGAGGGGGAGGGGATGAGAGAGAGAGGGAGGTGTTGAGAGAAAGAGAAAGGGGGCGAGAGAGAGTGGGAGAGGGGCGAGAGAGAGATGGAGAGGGGCGAGAGACAGAGAAGGGAGGGGTTGAGGGAGAGAGGGAGGTGTTCAGAGAAAGAGAAAGGGGACGAGAGAGAGATGGAGAGGGGCGAGAGAGACAGGGAGAGGAGCGAGAGACAGAGAAGGGAGGGGTTGAGAGAGATGGAGTAGGTGAGAGATAGAGGGGGAGGGGGCAAGAAAGAGAGGGAGAGGGCGAGAGAGAGAAGGGGTGGGGATGCGAGAGGGAGAGGGAGGGGGTGAGAGAGAGAGGGAGGGGGCGAGAGAGAGAGTGGGAGGGTGCGAGACAGAGAGGGAGGGGGCAAGAGAGAGAGGAAGGGAAGCGGGAGAGAGAGAGGGAGGGGACGAGAGAGGTGGGGGAGGGGTGAGAGAGAAAGGTGGGGGTGAGAGAGAGAGAGTGATGCGAGAATGAGAGGTGGGGTGAGAGAGAGAGGGAGGGGCCGAAAGAGAGAGACTGAGGGGGCGAGAGAGTTGGGGAGAGAGAGGGGAAGGTGATGAGAGAAAGAGAAAGGGGGCGAGAGAGTGGGAGAGGGGCGAGAGAGAGAGAGGGAGGGGTGCGAGAGGGAGAGGGAGGGGGCGAGAGACGGGCGCGAGAGAGACAGGGGGCGAGAATGAGGGGAGGGAGCATGAGAGGGGGGTGGAGGGGCGAGACAGGGAGGGAGGGGCCTGAGAAATTGGGATGTGGTGAGAGTGAGAGGGAGGGGAGCGAGAGAGAGGGGGGCGAGAGAGGGGGATGTGGTGAGAGAGAGGGGGAGGGTGCGAGAGAGAGAGTGACGGGGCAAGAGAGAGAGAGGGAGGAAGCGAGAGAGAGGGAGGGGGAGGGGGGCGAGAGAGAGAGATGGAGGATGCGAGAGACAAAGAGGGAGGGGGTGAGAGAGAGAGGGTGTGGGCGAGAGAGAGAGGGTGTGGGCGAGAGAGAGGGAGGTGCGAGAGAGCGAGAGGGAGGGGATGCGAGGGAGAGGGAGGGGGTGAGAGAGAGAGGGAGGGGGCGAGAGAGAGGGAGGAGGGCAAGAGAGAGAGAGAGAAATGTGGTGAGAGAGAGAGGGTGTGGGCGAGAGAGAGAGGGTGTGGGTGAGAGAGAGAGGGAGGTGCGAGAGAGCGAGAGGGAGGGGATGCGAGGGAGAGGGAGGGGGTGAGAGAGAGAGGGAGGGGGCGAGAGAGAGGGAGGGGGGCAAGAGAGAGAGAGAGAGATGTGGCGGCAGAGAGAGAGTGTGGGCGAGAAAGAGAGAGGGTGTGGTTGGGAGAGAGAGGGAGGTGCGAGAGAGCGAGAGGGAGGGTATGCGAGGGAGAGGGAGGAGGGCGAGAGAGAGTTAGGGAGGTGTCGAGAGAAAGGGAGTGAGGGGGCAAGAGAGACAGGGATGGGGTGAGAGAGGGGGGGAGGGGGACGAGAGAGAGAGTGAGGGGGGCGAGAGAGAGAGTGGAACGGTGGGTGAAAGAGAGGTGGGGGTGAGAGAGAGGGAGGGGGTGAGAGATAGCACGGGAGGGGGGCGAGAGAGAGAGAGGAGTGGGGCGAGAGAGAGAGGGAGAGGGCGAGAGTGAGAGAGGAGGGCGAGAGAGAGAGAGGGAGGGAGGCGAGAGAGTGGGGGAGTGGGCGAGAGAGAGGGAGAGGTGTTGAGAGAGAGAAAGTGGGCGAGAGAGTGGGAGAGGGGCGAGAGAGAGAGGGAAACGGGCGAGAGAGAGGGAGGGGGGCAAGAGAGAGAGAGAGAGAGATGTGGCGGCAGAGAGAGAGTGTGGGCGAGAAAGAGAGAGGGTGTGGGTGAGAGAGAGAGGGAGGTGCGAGAGAGCGAGAGGGAGGGTATGCGAGGGAGAGGGAGGAGGGCGAGAGAGAGTTAGGGAGGGGTCGAGAGAAAGGGAGTGAGGGGGCAAGAGAGACAGGGATGGGGTGAGAGGGGGGGAGGGGGACGAGAGAGAGAGGGAGGGGGGCGAGAGAGAGAGTGGAACGGTGGGTGAAAGAGAGGTGGGGTGTGAGAGAGAGGGAGGGGGTGAGAGATAGCACGGGAGGGGGGCGAGAGAGAGAGAGGAGTGGGGCGAGAGAGAGAGGGAGAGGGCGAGAGTGAGAGAGGAGGGCGAGAGAGAGAGAGGGAGGGAGGCGAGAGAGTGGGGGAGTGGGCGAGAGAGAGGGGGAGGTGTTGAGAGAGAGAAAGTGGGCGAGAGAGTGGGAGAGGGGCGAGAGAGAGAGGGAGACGGGCGAGAGAGAGAGGGAGACGGGCGAGTGACAGAGAAGGGAGGGGTTGAGAGAGAGAGGGAATAAAGGAGAGATAGAGAGGGGGGAGGGGGCGAGAGAGAAAGAGGGAGGGGATGAGAGAGAGGGAGGGGGCAAGAAAGAGAGGGAGGGGGGCGAGAGAGAGAGAGGGAGGGGGGCTGAGAGAGAGAGGAGGGGAGTGAGGGGGGGTGGTGAGAGAGAGAGGGGGAGGGGACGAGAGAGAGAGAGAGAGAGTGGGAGGACTGCGAGTGAGAAAGGGAGGGAGGATGAGAGAGAGAAAGGTGGGGGTGAGAGAGAGAGTGGGGGCGGGAATCAGAGGTGGGTGAGAGAGAGGGGGGGG